>NW_024543210.1:6652500-6847500 GCF_018167655.1 Microtus oregoni | reverse complement strand
TTATTTTTATACCTGGGTCCGCCCCTGGTTCCACGGCCTAGTTAGTACTTCCAAACCTCCAGCTGAGTCTGCACTGCCTGCTAGCTTTAATACACTTCTAATCCAGCTTGCTACACAGCCCTAATGTCGAACACACGAGGCAGACAGCTGCCCGGAGGCATTCTCCGGAGAAAGCCTCATATCACACCAGAGCTCCTCTCTCCACTATCATTCCAGGCCTCTGTCTCCCATCACGGGGTAGGATGTTGCGGTGCAGACACTGGGAGCATCGTGGAATTGTCCTGATAGATACATCCATGGCAGCGTGTGTGTGGGGAACAAAACCCTGGGAGCCTTCCCCTCCTGCCTCCTCCTCCACAGTGAGCTGATCAAGTCTCATTATTTCTTCCCAGAAGTTCTACTTCTGTAGCATTGTGTTCCCAATACCAACACAACCTGTAAGGGGAGATGCCTCTGGTTTCTGTCCCTTCCTAGAAGATGTACTGCATCCATCCCCCTAAATGCAATAATTATTTTATTGCCCTGGCTTCTTTCTATGAACACACACCATTTTCAAATATAAATAATCATCCCCTCCTTTAATAAATTAGATGGCACCTGTCTTGCTCAGAGAATGAACATTTCACTGTCTTCACACATGCAATGACATCGTATCAATATTTAAAATCATTTTATGCGTGTATTCTAAGATGTCCAACCTCATTAAGGCCATTCATCAAGCCCTAGCTAGAGTGTATTCCCACTGGACATGTAAGCCTGGGGGCCTACCAAACAGAAATTTAAACTAACTTGGCTTTTTTTTTTAAATTCACATTATTCTCAAATATTCTCTCTCTTTCTCTTTTTTTAAACCCCCTGCCATGACTAAGGCATTTGGGCTGGCCCGTGATTTGGTACATGTCAACATTTAACTGACATGATCCCCATTAGTATGTCAGAATGTGTGTGCCCCAGTAAAACACAGCGTCCATCTCTCCCTCTAACTCATAGAATCACACTCTTGTTCTTTTCTTCACTGGGCAATGATTTCGGTTTATTACTGGATGTTTCTGTTAAATATGTACAAACATGTTCAACTATGGGTCAGTGAAATCCTCCATGTCTTGTCAACCTCATCCTCGCCCCCCCCCCACAATAACTCTCTTGGTCTGTTCCTTGTGTGTCTGAGGTGCCCCACATGTAAACAGTGGGTGCCTGGAATGTGGATATTTTTGTAAACAGGATCAGTTCTTTGCTCTGTGGTTTCCGCAGATCTGGATGGATCTGTCTCCCCGGATATGCATTACCTAGCTGAAACCGAAACCTCACACTGCAATGCCAATAAACAATTAAGTCCATGCTGGGAAAATTGCAATAAAATCTTCTCAAACAGGGCACCCACCCGGAGAAGGATGGATAGGAGTCTGGCTCTGTGATGCCACCTTGCCAGGCAAAGCCGACAAAATACAAGTTCATATTTAAGGGGCAACCAGGCGTCCACAAGCAAAGCAACTGTGTAGAAAAGGGAAGGGAAGGGGAGGAGACATTGCTGCGGTCTCCTAAGGCAACACAATTAAACACAGAGATGAGTTTTTCTCATGCCTTTGGGGCCTAGACATCCAGGGCGGAAGGTGTTCGCAGTCCATCTCGGCTTACAGACGGCCATGTTGCCTATGTCCTTACATGGTATTTCCTCTGTGAATGATATTTGCTATTTGTCTTTGTGTCATCAAATAAGAACACCAGTCACATTGGATCAGGGTCCCTCCTACTGACCTTTAGTAACTCCCATAAAGACCCTGTTTCCAAATAGGTTAGCAGTTAAAGCATTGGCTGCTTTTGCAGAGAACTCAGTTTTGATTCCTAGTCCCAACCATCCCTAACACCAGTTCCAGGGGATCCGATATCTTCTTCTGAACTCTGCAGCTGCCAAGCACACGTTACACATACATATATGCAGGCAATATACTCATAGATATAAAAAAAATAGCTCCAAAGCCACTAATAAAATAATAAAGACTATGTCTCCAAATAGAGCAGATATTGAAGCATTGGGGTCTAGGCCATCAGCAGATGGAATCAGAGAAGAACATAACCCGTGACAATGGAGAACTCAAACAGCAGGACATGGAGAGAAAAGGACGGTCATGAATAGGACCAAATGACAGGAAACAAGATGGCCAGAGGAGCTGGAAGCTTCCCACAGAGCAGAAACCTGGGAACTTCCAACGTGGCTTTGCCCAACCTGCAGAAAGCCCTGGGCTCCATCACCAGCACTGAACAGTTTGAGAGTGGCGGTGTGCTTAGGAAGCAGAGGCAGGGAGATCAGGGGCTCCAGGTCATTTTCTCCTGCACAGGGAATGTGAGGCCAGATCAGATCCACGAGACCCTGCCTGCGCCAAAATAAATATAAGCAGTGCTTGTCATTATGTCTAAATGCACCCTAAAAGTTCCTGCTGGACTGAGGCCTCTTACTGCAGCTTCCACCCCAAGTTCCCCACCTTTCTCAGGATGTTAAGTCCATGTGCCCTGTCTTTCCTTCCCCCAGCACATCAAGTGTAGCCTCACCTCCTGGCCCAGGGGCTCGCTGGTCTCTCTTTCATCATTGAGGTCTTAACTCAAGCACCTCCACATGTAAAGCCACCTCTCTTAGGCGAAAACAAGGCCGTCTATGCAAGACCCCAAGGTTTCCCTCCTAGGCGCTGCGTTCCTCGTCATTATTTTCAACTGTTTTAGCCAAGAGCTTGTTAGTGCAGGAGGAAGGAAGGGAGTAGCTGCCTGTGAGAATCCTGGAATTCGAAGTCTTTAAAATACAAAGTGTGAAGATCTAAGCTGGAGACGCGGATTTGGAAGTTTCCAGCTTAGAGTGTCTAGCTCAAGCCCCGATGTGATTGGGAACTTCTGGGGAGCGGTTCTGAGTCGGGGAAGAAGAGGGGAGAAGTTTTGTTCAGTTCCGGCTTTAGAGATGTCAGACAGTAAGTAAAGAGGCAACATGGGAGTCTCAGCAGAAGTTTCTGGGCTCCCTTCTTCCTTTTACTCCAAGGGGAGATAATTTTAGAGACCTGAGGAACCTTACTTAGCATGGGGCCTGAGTACACACCAGCTGGCATTGGTGAGTTTTTAATTATGGCCCTGTTCTGGCTCTGTAGTCAGAGTTCCTCTGTGTGTCTAGAGACATCCACCATGACCCTAGTGTTCACTGTGCCCTGCTATGCCCGTGACAGATTATCAGAGTGCCCATCACCAGGGACAAAGTTGGTTCTGAGGCATGCCTTAAATACAACAACCATGCTTGCAGAGTGCATAATGATGTCCCTAGATCTGAGACCCACCGCATCCCTCTAGAGCATGGCCAGAGAAGCAGGACTGGTGTGGAGATCCAGAGCCCTGCAAACCGGACAGTGCTCAGGACCACAGCGCTTTGAAACAATACCAAGTTATGCAAAGATCCACTTCCGGGCTCACAAAGACTTAGGGTCCTGAAAGCCTCTTTCACCAGAGTGAAAACCCCTCTCAGAGAATATGGCAGGTCCTAGCTGAGTGCCTACATGTCTTCTGACAGGCAGAAGGGGGCAGGTGAGTGGATCAATATTCAGGAGCCCAGTACTGAACACCAGGCCAAAGCACCTCCTCCTGCCATCTCCCCTCCCCTGCCCTTAACCCCCCACTCCCCAGACTCACCTGTTTGACTCACCCCTGTTGGTGAGAACCCAAGTTATCAAGATTCAGATGGATGGCCACAGCTCTTCTCCGTCCAATTCGGTTACTTCAAAACCTCTGTGTCAGACATAGTCTATGTCTTTTTACCTCCGTCTATTGAGGAAAGGTGTCAAGCAACTCATGTGTTCTGTCTTGCTGGGAGGGTCTAAGAGCATCTCAGCTACCTCGAATTCCTGTTTCCTCCAGGACCAAGTGAGGGTAAACACCACTCCCTGCATAAGGTTGTTCTGATGGCTCTGTGACCGACAAACCGGGAACCGCCTAGCTGATCGCAGCCATTAGGTGCACATCAGCACCTGCATGGGAAAGCATCAGAGGGACAGCAATACAGCTTGGGGTTGAGCTGGTGCAGTGGGTGGAGAGATGAAGGTACATGAAACTATTCTACGTTTATGGATTAATTGACAATATTGCCTTTTCTTCATGTTTCCCTCAGTCTGGGGCCCGGGGAGATTTATTATTTTGGTGTTCACCGGCTGTATTTTGAAGTTAGCGACGTTCAGTGTGGACCCAGAGATTATCCAAGCCCCTTCCGCAATGGAGTGCTTAAAAAAGACCAGTGAAGAGCCCAATAATGTTAAATTGCTCTGCACTGTGCCTGCCCAAATCCTCCATCATTTCCAAATTCAGTCCTTCACATCTCTAAGAGCTCTCCACTTTCAGAGTGAATGGGTGTTCTGGGCACATGCACAGTGGGCCAATTTAGACTCCCTCGATAGTGCTGGTTCAGTGAAGAGCACTCCAGCTACGTGGAGCATAGCCCTGGCACATGGCTCTGCCTGTTCTCGGGGCTCTCGGAGATGGAGGCCAGCTGGCTTCTGCAATGCCGTCCTACCCAGGCAGCAATGGGCTGGACTCGCTCCACACCTTGGTATTTCCAGGACATTGTTCTCATTCTGATTGAGAATCTGGGGAAGAGCTACAGGACTAGGTGGAGGGGATGGGAGTATATTAGTGGCTTTTATCATGGTTTCTGATAAGAGACAAGTTAAGGAAGTGGGAGGGAAGGAAGGATACATTTCAGCTTACAGTTCAAGGGCAATAGAGTCCTTCTGGTGGGGAAGGGGAAGATGTGGTGGCAAGCCTGAGAGGCAACTGGCCACACTGCATCTGTGAGCAGGAAGCAGAATGAACATGGGTGGTCAGCTGCACACTTGTATTTGGTCTGAGATCACAGGCTATGGAATGGTGCCACCCACAGCTAGGTCAAGAAGAAGAAACTAGAAACTCTCTCACAGACACACGCAGGGGATTTCCATGTGTCTTCTGAGGGAATCTTGATCCTGACAAGTTGACCGTTGCTGTTAGCCTGCACAAGGACTCTTTCCTCCAGTGCTACCATTGTAGGTCCCTCATAGCTGGTTTGTCTGGTATCGGAAGGACAGAGACCAGTGGCCTTTGGAGTGTTTCTCTACATCTGTCTGTGGTTTTGTGTATTCTCTTGTTAGGTTATGATAGGGTAGGCCTACAGCGTGGAGATTAAAAATCAGAGATGTTCCCATATAAGGTGACACCCAGCTCTGGACCTGGAACTAAGTTAGCCTATTTTAGCAGCTGTGTATGGCTGGAATGCAGAATGGAATTAACACAGATTTGGGGAGTAGACATGCTTGGACTTGACCCATGACTTCTGACTCCAAGTCCAGAGTTCCTTGTACTCACGTGAAATACAGCTCTAGGCAAACCCAGAGCTACCTGACTCCTGTCCACACTGGTCTCAGCTGCTCGGACTCCACATCTAAACTGGTATCCTGATGTCTCAAAATAGCCCGTTTAATTTTTTTCCTTTCTTCTTTTCCAAAGCTTGTGCTATCTGTGTAAATGGCATACTAATGTCAGGGAGATTGAACTGTGCCTTCACCCACACTTTTTCCCTCAAGAAGATAATGTCCACAACTTTTTGACTTGAGCATAAATTGAGTTCCTAAGTTGGAGCTGGAAGATAATTCATCTCTACAAATAGGACTAGAATAACTGTGTTCTCCACCCCTTGAGTCCCCTTTGCAGATGTGGCATCAGAGAAACCTGTTTTGGGTGTTACAAATGTAAGGCATGCCTTTCTAGACTCTATGAACTTAGGCCATTCTGTTGATATCTTTTCACCAACACCCAAGAGCACCATAGCTCTCTGGGTACCCACACATCTTTTCCGGGGTGCTCTGAAGGTCGAAGCAGAGACCATCTGTGGACTCTCTTGCTAGGAGTCCACAGCTGACTGGACTCAGAGATTCTCACTGGCTCTGTCCTGTTCTCGTTCTCTGAATTATCAAGGCCCTTAGTGGTGAAGCACTGAGGACCTTTGGGGAGATGAGCAGAGCTCGGTTTTCTGGCTTTCTACCTGGAATTTCTATACCTCAGCCCCTGCCGCTCCCTGGACTCTGTCAAGAGATCTTGCTCCAGGGATTAACAGTCTATACTCATAAGCTACTGGCTTTTTCTAAATGAAACTAAAATTGAAGCTTTGGCATTGGCATAATGCAAGGAATATTCTATTACTAGGGAAAGTCTCTGAAAATTTCCTCAGACCATGTTTCCTGCACGTTTGGGGAGAACACCAGTAGGGGCAGAAGAAACACATCTATAATAGGAGAAAGGCATTTTAACACTATGAGCAAAAGTCATAAACAAACAGTGATAGAATTGGGGGAAATTCTGAATGCAAAAAAATCAGTGTTGTGTGTTATGATGTGGGCACGAAGTGTCACTCAAAAGATACATGCATTAGATCCCAGGCAGTGAGTAAACCCAGCATCCAGCATCCATCCAAGCATAAGGGGAATAACCTACACTCTACAGTATGTTGTGTGGCTGAATTGGGATGCTCTGAGGCTTAGGTATAATAAGTTCACCTTCAACCCACTTTACATTCATCTTACAAGTGTGTTTATGAGGATGCAACTCGTGGTAAACTAAGGAGAATCTGTACGATAGCAAAGAATGTGGAAGACAAGGGATAAAAGAAAACAAGTTCTCAGAAAACAGAGATGTGTTACGCTGGCAGATATTACACTTCAATTAAAATGTGAGTCCTCAATAGAACGATGGAGAATTATTTTTTGAAGTATTGAATAAAAATAACATTTAATTTTATATCCAGCTAAACTATCTCTGAGTATATCAGCAATAGAATGATTTCTTTTTAAATGAGTGACAGCTTAGGAAGTTTCTTGCCCATGTATAAGGATCGCTGCTATTCTATTTGAAACAGATTTGGAAGAATGGTTAGAGTAGAAGGATGCTTTTATAATACGTATATTAAGGGTGAATATGTAAATTAGCACACTTTATTGTGTATATGTCTGTGTGCACATATTTATCTGTTTGTTTAAAGTAATACCCATAAGTGAAATAAAAAGATAATTTAACAAAAGACAAACATTGTTCTATGTAAGATGGTATTAAGGCATAAAGTTTGCAGGGACAAGAGGCAGAAAAAACACTCAGGTGGTCAAAAAATACAAAACAAAACAAAACAGAAAAAATATTGGAGATACTTTTTACTCAGGGAAAAAGATACTTATTTTTTATTTATGACAAGCCTGGTTTCAATGCTGCCTTTGTTACTTTATGTCAATGAATCTTTCCAGAAATTTTTGGTACTATTTGGTCCTTGTGGGTACTGGTGGGTTATTTGTGGAGTTCTAACATGAAGTGCAGATTCCCTGGCCCTGTGTGGATACTGAACTCAAAGGCAGCAGGTTGAAAGGGTCTTTTTTTATTTTGATTTTTTTTTTGTCCTGAAAACATAGCTTGCATTTTCCTCATTCCTTCACACAAGGTTGTTGACAGTGATATTAGTCCCATGCGTAGGGGCTAAGGCACCATAAGGGTGGGAAGAGATAAGTTATGCCTGATATTCACTTCTAGCTCTATTTAAGTTTTAATGCACCGTTTCCAAGCCTTTGCAAACTTGCCTTTCTGACCCAAGTACATATACGGGGCCCAAGAGATCAGGGCTCCTGCAGGGCTATTAATTGCAGGGCTTGTTTCCTAGAAGCAAAACTAACACATGTTCATTAGGACATCTTAATTGGAAACAAAAATCACCATGGAGATGGAGAACATGATTTAAGAAGAATGAGGCACGCTGGTCAGTGTTTCATTTGGATTTTGTTTTATTTCAAATCCTTTCAAGCCCAGAAACAGCAGTTTGCGATAAAAAATAATGGCCTGAGAAATGTCCTTCTGTAACATCCTGGCTGTGGAGTTTGCATAACTCAAATGGCCCACCAGGGAGCTATGTTAGCACAGCGCCCTGCTGAGAGGGAGTTGGGGTACCTCCATGTGAATCACAGATCCCCCAAAACTGCTACCTTGGGATGTTCCTGAAGATGGTCATCAGGGACCCATAGCTCCTCTTCTTTCTTCTTTTTTCTTTTTTTTCTTTTGTCATTCTTTATCATACTTGTACAACTGATGACCTTCTGGAATTCCATCTCCCCAGTCTGGGTGCTCTGCTAGGCAGCTGCAGGCCAGTCTTCATTTCTCTAGGCCAGTGCAGCCTTCCAGCCTGCCACACCCACCTCTGTCCGTGCTGCCGCCACAGAGCTGAGCCCTGGATCCCGAAGGACATGGGCCGGATTGGATAGGATGAGGTGTGCACAGAGACCTCCTTTCTCTCTTTGCTTCCTTCTTTATTTTTCGATTAAAGTCGCTCCCCAACTTCCATCCGCCATTAAGATGTCTCGGTGTCATTTAGGGTGTTAATTGAGAGGAGGTTTAAGCTCATCAAAGCGATTATAAGTGATAGTTAAAAATTTCTATATATGGCCTTCGCTGGAATCAGCACAGTGGGGTGCCATTTTTTTCTTTTATCCAACTGACATTGGTAATAATACATGAAATTATTACTAAATCGCAGCTGCGGAGATGATATCATGATTTTTTTGTGTGTGTGTAATCTTTGATGAAAAATTAATTTTTGAGAGGGCTAATTTAAAATGATTTAAATAGTATTATCCTGGAGTCCTTGCTGGTAATTAACAGCAATCTTGTCAGAACTGAAGGCACCTTTCAGCTGCTTCTAAAGTTTCCCACAGAAATGTCACATCCATGACAGTGATTGCAGCGCTCGGACTTTAGTTTTTCTATGCTGGAGCTGTTGCGGGAGAAAGCGCCTGGCAGGAGCATTTGTTCTGAGCCCTTCTTCACGTATCTCTGGCCAGTGGGCAAGGCTAGGGGTCTGCCTTTAGGTTTATTTTTTTAAGCCTTACAACCACACTTTTGCCACGCTGTGCACCTAGCTCTTGTCACACCTGAATATCAGCTCCTTAGGAAGACATGACCTCAGTTCTGTGGGCTGTAGTTGACAGGAAAGATAGCTGGCCACAATCACAGTGGCCATTTTCTTTAGAGACTCGACTTCCTCAGAAATTCACTTATTTTTTTTTCCCACCACAATGACAAAAATAAATAAAATAAGTTTAAAAAGCATTCTAACAAGATATAGCTGAAAATAGAAATTTTTTTCCTTTGCTAGTTTCTTCATACTTTAAATGACAGAACTGTGTGGTATCCTATATATAAAGACCTGCAGGAGAGGTTAAAAAAAGAAATACAGTAAAATTTAAATAGGGAGAAAAAAATTGAATGAGAATATAGGCAAGCCGTACACCCTTTTGAGCCCTGAGTTTTGCTTTCTTCTTTTCTAATATTCTCCTGATTTTTTTTTTTTTTGACACGAGACACAGCCCTGGATATTCATGGCAGTTGCTGTACCTGCCACTCCATAACTTCTCCTCCTCAACTTTCATGTTGAGAAGGAAGAGGGTGGGGGAGGGGCACGTGAGGAGAAAATGAGGGCAGGGAAGGTGGGAAGGGGAAAGGCAGGAGGACATTGAGAGCAGTTCTGCGGACTATCCGCTCATTAACATAAAATCACAGTTCCGGCTTCAGAGTTCGGCACAATCTTATTCAGAATGATCTCTCTTCCATGATCCCACGAGCCAAAGGAAGAGAAAGAGGTGAAAGAGAAAGTCCCTTTGACAAGCAGAAAAGCCAGTTTGTTGGTGAAGGTGGGGCCTGTGGGGTGCTTGTCTGTGAAACATGCAATATGGAGATGTTACCCGGATAAGATCTCTTACTGCGATATGAGAAGGCTCCTTCCCTGGCTCAGGTAGAGGGCGACTCAGCACCTGGGGAATCTTATCAACTGAGATGCCTTAGGTGACCATGTTTATACCTCCCAGGCCAAAAGGAGGAGGCCTTTGAGAATCAACAGACTTGCCCATGCAGGACTATAGAGTTAGATTAGGCAATAAGAACAAGGCTGCCATGTTTCTGCTGGGAACAAGGACTAAGATGTCTACTTTCATGCCAAGTGCATGGCCAAAATTTGCACCCTGAATCTCCCTATAAAATTCAGTGCGTGACAGCCTCCATCATCCTCCTGGTCAGAATCACACAGAGGTGGGATGAAGCCTGCAGCTGCTCTCGTTACAAGACACCCCCAGAGAGGTGAGCCTGGTTCTGGAGAAGCAGAGTCTTGGCCTGATCCTCTCTTCTGCCCCCTGATCCTGGACTTCTGCCGTGGTTGGGGATACAGTCAGCATCTATTCCAAGGAGCGTGTTTCCGGGTACAGAGAGTAGAAGAAGGAGATATAGAGAGACGAGAGCTCCCTTAGGGTTTCCTCTAGCTGTGACCATCTTGTCCTCAGGATGTGTGTGTGTGTGTGTGTGTGTGATCTTGTCAGCATCTGGGGGCTCTTCTGAGTGTGCCCACAGTTGGTCTTCTGGCCCAGCACTGGTATAGCGATAGCACAGTTAGTGCTGGAATCTCTGGCAAGACCTGGGCTCCTTTCAGCTGCATTCTTTTCTCTTCCGAGATAACCTGGATCCTAAGCTTGGAAACTCCAGCTCAGCATCATCCAACATTGTGCTCACCCACTGTCTCAGGCCAGGCTTAGGGGCCGTCTCCCCTGAAAAGCCTTTTCAGGAACCTGGTTAGCCTTTTTCAAATTGCATTTTCATCTTGGTCCTACCTCACGGATTCACAATGGTGGAGATTTCCAAATTACTATACTTACTCATTTACTCATCCAACAAAGATTTCTTAAGGCTTTATTGGACATGGGGTTCTGCCTTGAAAGATCCCAAGTCAGATAGGATTGGGTCTGTTCCTTATGCACAGTATGTTGGGAAGGCATCTAGCAACCTGACTGAACCAAGAGAAGAATGAATCAATGAAGAAAGGATTCCCTGCGATGTTTCACAAAGGAGCGATTGGCTAGCCTTCCCTTTAAGGATTTAGGTAGTGAACATTTTGGGGTTTTGTAGATCATACAGACTGCTGCAACTATTCAATATGGCCACTGTAGTGCCCACAGTCTTAACCAAAACATCCATGAACAACAGTGACTGTGTTTCCATAAAACTTTATTCATAAAACAGGAAGTAGTCTAGGCTTGACAACCACAGATTGAACACATAGGATTTACCCATATATTTAGATGTAATAGTATTTCCAGGTCTGCTCTGTGAACTAGGTGAAGAGGCATCTGGGATTGAGCAAAGGAAGGCTTTGCTGAAATCGTTCTGTTGAAATCCCAGGCAGATATGTCCTGAGTATTTGAAAATATTAGTGCGGACTGAGGTAGGGGAGTTTTGCCTTTTGTAAACTTCGACTCTTTGGTTTTGTTTCAGCTCAGATAACCAGGAGAAACTCACAGGAAGGCTTGTCCGTTTGGCAATCAGGAAGATGAGGCAGGCGTGGGCAGGGAATGAGCGCTGAGCCAGGTCAGACAGCAAGCCCAGCTGCTGCATGTCATCCTGTGTCCCTGTGTGAGCACGCCACGGGCTAGGGTACAAAGCCGGGAAGGCTTTGTGCTTTTCCCTGCTCCTGCCACACCCTGCCCTGTGATGGCATGCTTCCAGGGGAGGACCCGCCAGCTTGGGAGTCTCCAGGAGCTTGGTCTGTCTTCAGAGAGTGGCCAGGGCTCTTTGTAAAGAAGCCTTGCCTGGCGCTCCATCCCCTTTTCCAATCCTCCTGGTAGTTCCCGCCATAGGTTGTAGGGGCATTTATGATGCCAGGATAGGTGACGGGGTCTTTCTTGTTGCAGGGAAGCGTTTTTATAGCAAAACCCGGCTGACCCTGGTAAGCACGGGTGCTCTGGGGGCAGGTACCTTGATTACCCTGAAAGCCATGGTCCCTGTTTCTGTGTCCACAGAATAGCTAATGAAAGTTTGGGAGGTAGAGCATTGTGCTAAGTGTACTGCTAATCAGATCTTCTCATTTGCTGCTACGCAGCCAGATTTAGGGACCAATCACTAAGTCAACATTGGTGGCACCACATATCCCTATCCTACCTCAGCACCTGGATGACCTTTTCTGCCTCTGTCCATATGACATCACCATGATCCTGAGTCTCAAGAACTCATACCCGCATCTGCTCCTGAGAACTGTAGTATTCTAGTGGCCTGTCTTACCAGTCACTACAAGTTGGTTTGTGGCACAGAAAGTGTGGAGAGTACCTGCACACTCCTAAAAGGATGACATAGGAAGTGGCGGAATTAGGGACATATGAGGACCATATAGACAGTGACCTCCTGGTCCCCAGCTAGCTTCCTCACTGCCACCCTCACAAAACAAACTGACTCCACCTGGCAAAAGAGCAGAAGGCTCAAAATCAGAAAGTGAAGCAGGCACAGCTTGGAGAAAGCAGCTTCAGGTTTAGGTCCAAGCCCCCACTCTTCTGCTGACCAGGGCTGGGTGGTCTCTTGGTCTCCCACAATTCTCCTCTTTTCTTTTCTGCCACACAGGATAATATTGCTCATTTTGGAAATATGTTAAAATGTTTAAACAATGACTGAAAACAAAATAGAACCAAGCCCTGCAAGCCTGGTAAATAATCAGTAATTCATAGGATTAGTGACTCATGGATCTCCGTCTCTGAGTTCCACGACCGTAGGAAACAGGTCTGTTTTGTTTCCTGGCATATCCTACAAGCCAGTGAAGGTCCTGGCATCAAGGAAAGCTCCATCGAGACCCCCCTTGAGTGAAGGAAGTCATGCTTTGCTTGATTTTGCTCTATGAAACCATTAGTAGTCAAGACGAGGTCCCAAGTGGATCGTTCCTTCCTATAGCATCCATGTCAGGCTGTGGACCTTCACTGTCAGACCTGTGCTACAGAGGGGTCACAGAGGCAGACTCGGGAGAGGGGAGGGTTGAGCCTGTCCAGCCCTCCCCGGATGTGGAAAGACTGCTGAGGCCCAGTAGGAAGGCAGCCTGGTCTTCTCCCTATTTCAGGCAGATGGCCCAAGGGGAAAGGCTCTGCCAGGTCTCAGGGCAGACTTGCCCACGCAGGTTGGCACCATACAGAGTTTTAGCTGATCTTGTCCTCCCCAGGGCACCTTGTCTGTTTCTTGTTTTGTTGGGCTGTGTACTCTTGAGTGGGCCAGACCATGAGCAGACTGTGTCCTGGGCCCATCTCCACCCTCCACAGGCTCTCTAAGCCCTCTGACAGGACTAGGGTGGGACCCAGATGGGAAGGGAGCCTGGAGAAGCCAGGTCCCAACAGGGTGGATTAATCATTCAAGCCATCACCCTGGCAAGGACAGTGTGACTCACCCTGAGCCAACAGGACTGCCCATGGCAAATTGGCAGATGCTTGTCACCACAGGACCAAACTTCTGTGCTCTGCCACTCAAGGTATGTTTACTCCTGGATCATGGAATTTGCTTGCAGTCTTCAAGGCTGGGCAAGTGGTTCAGTCTCACAAAGGACCTGCTCGATGATGCTGGGCTGGATTTTAAGATGGTAAATATCTGTCAGCCTATCTCAAGGAGGCTAAGTCTTGACACTGTCAATCAATAAAGTCTCCCCCTAACTATATGACATCGCAAAGCACCTGTGTCGGTAGACTTGAACAGAGTGTTGGGACCTTAACCCTATTGATGTTTGAGATGCACCTCCATCTTCCTGGGCTACTGTAACAAACATGCCATAGAGCAGGTGACATAGACAGCACACACTGCACATAGTTTTGGGGGCTGAGAGTCTAGATGCTGTCATATCTGGTGAGAACTGCTTCCTGGTTTGTAGGTGGCTGTCCTTGTGCCCATACATGGTGGAGAGCAGAGGCAGCACCAGCCTGTGCTTTTGGTATTTGTTTTCTTGGTTATTTGTTTGAAACATGCTCTTTCTATGTAGGCCAGGCTGGTCTCAAACTCTGGATCCTTCTGACTCAGCAGCCTGAATGCTGGGATTACAGGCATGCACCGCCATGCCTGGCTCGTGTGTCGTCTTATATGGTGTTCAACTTTCATTCTGTCACTGCGATAAAACGCTCTGATCAAAAGCAACTTGGGGGAGGAAAATATTTATTTCAGCCTGCAGGTCACAGTCTATTATTGAGGGAAGTCAGCACAGGAACTCAAGGCAAGAACTTGAAATAGAAACCGTGGCAGAATGTTTCTTGCTACCTAGCCCACTCAGCTCTCTTACACAGCCCGGAGCTACCGACCAAGGGAGAGCGCTGCTCACTGTGGGCAGGGCCCTTCTATATCAATTAGCAATCATGACCATTTCCTACAAACATGTTTATAGGCCAATGTGATCTGGGCAATGGCTCAATAGAGATTCCCTTATCAGATGACTCTAAACTGTATCAAGTTGACAACCAAGTAGGAGATAAGGGTCTGAATTTCACTTACCAAGACTCCATCTTAAAGATCCAATTTCCTACCAAAGGCCTTGCCACTTCTTGAGATCATACCTTCTTGGGAGTAAGATTTTCAACATGTGGGTAAGTAGGGGTTAATCAAATGCTTTGGTTGGATCTTTAACACAGATGCTGCTCCTATATGCAACTGCATCTCTGGAGTCTACCTTCGGCTCACCAGTGGTGTCTGTGTCACAGAGGTGTCCACCAAACTCCAGATGTGCTGAAGTGGCCCCAACAGGTGGAAGTACTCCCCAGGAGAATTCCTTGGAGAAAGTTCTCACTTCACACTATGTCTCTTGGTACATGGTGTGTCCTGTTAACTACTCCACCTTACTTTTAGGGTTATAAGGAGACACTCAGAAGAATCAAATAGTTCGCTTGAAGTGAGACACAGTGGGAAGAGAGAGTATGTATCCCCGGATCAGGAAGACCCCAGACATTGTGTCTGTATGTACTCTGTTCTCTTTTCCTCCTCATCTCCACTTTAGAGATCCTACTATTGAATAAGGAAGCAGCCCCAACCCATCCCTGATAAGCATAAGGCTATCCAGCCTCGTAGGATGCTTTCTACTATGGCATGCAAATCTTGTGTCTCCTAACGTTTCCCATGCTGAAATCCCAAGCCCATATAGCAGCATTAGGAGACGGTGTCTGTAGGAGGTGGTGAGGTAATGCCAGCAGAGACATTAGGGTTGGGGTGAGTGTCCTTCCTTATAAGAGACCTTGGAGAACCGCCTGCTCCTTCTACCACAAGAGGCACAGCAGGAGCCTTTACCAAACTTCCAACCTGTCCACTTGACCTTGGATCTCCTAGCCTCTGGGATCATGAGATATGAATTTATACTTTTGTTTGTTTGTTTGTTTGTTTTAAGCAATCCAGTATATGGCATTCTCTACAGTAGTCCAAACGGATAAGGCACAACTCCCTTTTCTGTTCTCTTGGTGGCTTTAAAAAGGCAAGAATCTTCTTATTGAGAGGCAGATATTGTAATGATTAATGTTATGCTCCATGGAGGTCAAGTGCTCTGAGTTCAGAAGTTATGGCACTAATAATTTTGAGACCATCATCTGAAGTGTCCCAACCTCAGTTTACACACATGTAAATTGAAGGCCCATGGGAATGAACAACTCTCTTCGGTAGGTTTTTGTCCAATAGTGATAGCACATGGAGACGAGTTGGGATTGACTCATATTTATCTAGCTGTCTGTTACTAGCTGGTGGTTAATAGCTTTGTATTGACCCAACATGGTGTCTCGCACATGAGCGACTGGTGTCCAGGAAGATACATAGAACTGAATGGAGCCCTCAAACTTTCTGAAGTTGAAACTTCTGCTCTGATTCCTTAAAATACCTGCAACCAGAATTAAACATGCTCCCTGCCTTGTAGAGTCTTTCTGTGACTCAAAGGAGTTAGACATGTTTGAAAGGAGAAATCAAAGATGGCCCCATCCCTAGGCTTTTTGCTCCTGATGTTTAATGTCTTGGTAGCTCCTCCCATTCAGTGACGAGACTACCGAAGGTATGGCATGACACTTCTTTGACCATGCAGGTTTTCAGGACAGAGTCACACCCTGGTCAACCCACCAACTATGCAAAATATTTTGAATCAAACTGAGTTTGCCATGCTCACCTTGTAACTCAACTGGGCTCATCTGACTCAATGAGGGACACAACACAACATGACCTTACCATTGGGTGCTATGAGCAAAGGTTGCACAGGTATGGCTGCAGTTCAAAGAGTTCAAATTCAAAATTCAGGAAAACTTGGTCTCTAAAGTGCTTGCGGATCCCTGGCACCCACATAAAACTGGGCAGGTGTGGCAGCCCACCTGTAATCCCAGTGCTCATATGGCAGAGACTGAAGATCCCCTGGGCAAACTGGCTAACCAGAGCTGTCAATCTGGGGGACCCTGGCTCTGTAAATAAAGTGGAGAGCGGTGGAAGCTGACACCAGACATCAACCACTGGTATCCGCCTGTGTGCCTCACACCGACTCACACATGACTGTGCAAACAGGCACCGCCCACACACGTACCTATCCATCCCCAGGGGAGACACAGCATCATGTCAAGTGCATGCTGCGTCTACTCTTTCATAAAGTAAAGGAGCTGCACATCGAGCCAGTAGAGGCGGCTCAGGGACTGTCCGAACCGTGTTCCTGCAAAAAAGATGCTACAGATAACCGCCAAGTGTCTTCGTTGATTGTTCTTGAGTCTAAAACGGGGAAAGTGTCCTGGCTGCCCTGATGTGATTGGGGAGCCCTGACAGCAGCTGACACTGTTGGCCTTGAGGAAAAAGAGCCACTTTGAACCTTGGCTGTGGAGGGGACTTATCTTCTCATGAGAGAGCTAAGAGTAGTCTTTCCAACCCGAGTAGATTTCCCCCTTGACAGCGAGGGAGCAAACAGGTGCTCCATTCCTTAAATGCAGGAGACCGAAGTCTGTCTGTGACCATGTGTGCTCACATGCAATAGCTGAGCTTCACATGAGAGCCCACTGGGGTGACAGTTATACCAGCAGGAGTTTTGTGGGCCCTTGGCACCCTCATTAAAGCTGGGCGGACTGTGGTTGAGTAAACACCTAGAGAGAATCCAAGGCTATGGAGGTGAGGTGGGATTTAGGACTGGAATCTCCTGAGAAATTCATCAGCATATCAAGCAGGGGCACACAGGGAAGCCCCTAGCTCCGGTGGGACCTTGGGGGAGGGCAGCAGAGGGTGGAGAGAGGTGGAGATGTGTGTGGGGGGGTGCTGGCAATGCCCTTACTGGTAACACAGCAGGAAGTTATAGGGTTCAGTGTTCTCTACCGGGCACTAAGCAAAGCACAGCTACTGGAGGATTGAGGATGCAGAACTGTTGTATGGTAGAGAGTTGTATCCACAGATATGTCAGCCAAGTTTGCTGTTAGTTTGATGATGGTGAGTGGGTAATAAATAAAAGAGAGTCCTGAACAACAAAGTCACATTTAGGCCTCCATGAAGGCTACAGGAGACTTTGATTTCTCCTTGTTAGTTGACTGTGTGATGTCACTGAAGCTCATCTGACCTGCAGTGGGTGGGAAGTATAATTAGGATCATGGTCAAGTCTCCCACCTCCGCGGGGTGTGGCACAGCAGAAACTGGGTGAGCAGAAAAGAGAAGCCTACTTTACACACTCACATGGACACAGCAAGAACTTCTGTTCATTTCTTCTGTGACTAGATTAGCCCCAGGCGGTATAGAGACCAGTGTGCTGCCTTTTCAGGTTTGTCTGTGTTCCAGGTGTTGTTTGGGTCTCTCAGTTTTAAGGGTTCTGTCTGAGACCAGGCAGGTATGGGGAGCCTGAGAGGGTGAGGGTGACCAGGGTCTTCTGGGAAGCTGTGGGCCACTCTTGGAAGTCAGTTATTCCCTGAGTCACAATTTATCCCTGGGGCTCTGTGTAGGAAATGGACTTGTACCAGCTCCAGTCTCAGCGTCAAGGCTCCTGGTGGGAGTGGGTGCCACAGTCCCCTGTGTTCAGATTTGACAATGCCTGTCATCTTCTCTGCCTCGTGCCTCCCTTTTCCCTTGGGTTGAGGTTAGGAGGCAAGAAGGGGAAGCTTGCAACTTCTTCAAGGCTTCCTTCTCTTATCTCTAGCTCACTGTGTCTCTGGGGATACCGAAGAAAGAAACAAGAATGGTGCAAACAGCATAGTTTATTTGTGCCTTAATGTCCTCTGTCTCTGAGGCGGTGAATACCAGAAAAGCTAGGCTGGGCAAAGGAAACTGAGAATGAAGTGGGAATGATTTCCAGGAGATAAAAACAAAAACAAACACCCTAACAACCTTAGTTTACACTTCATTGATACGGCCTTGCCATGCATTGTTTAAAGCTGCAGCTGGTGATTAGACTATGATGACTGTCTTAGTCAGTGTTTTATTGCTGTGAAGAGACATCATGACCATGGCAACGCCTAGGAAAGAAAGCATTTAGTTGGAACTTGCTTACGGTTTCAGAGGTTTAGCCCATTATGGTCATGGTGGGGATCATGGAGGCATGCAGGCAGACATGGTGCTGGAGAGGTAGCCGAGAGTTTTGCATCTGGATTCACAGGCAGCAGGAAGAGAGAGCAACTGGGTCTGGCTTGAGCATCTGAAGCTTCAAAACCCATTCCAGTGACACAGTTCCTTCAACAAGGCCGCTTATATCCCAACAAAGCCATACCTCCTAATCTTTAAGTAGTGTCATTCCCCGATGACAAGCATCCAAATATCTGAGCCTGTGGGGGCCATCTTTATTCCAACCACCACAGCTGTCATGCCAAGTATCTGTTGTCCTGTCTGCAGTGTCTGAACTGTTAGGCATGTACCCAAAGTCTCCATGAGCCATCAAAGCATGCAGAACTGTGACATTTAGGATATATGTATTGCCGGGCGGTGGTGGCGCACACCTTTAATCCAGCACTTGGGAGGCAGAGGCAAGTGGATCTCTGTGAATTTGAGGCCTGCTTGATCTACAAGAGCTAGTTCCAAAACACCCCCCCAAAGCTATAGACAAACCCTTTCTCAAAAAACCAAACCAAAACGAAGCAAAACAAAAAGTTTAGAATGTATGGCAAAGCAAAGGCTAGACCTGCTGCTCTTGCTGAAGTTGGAAAGCAGCAACTGCTTTAGTTTAACTAAAGTCTTAATGCAGAGTTACAATGGCTGTGTTATGAGGAGATTGTGTAGAAAATGGTTCTAAAGCAAGATCACCACCTGGGAGATAACTGCACAGGGAAGCAATGCTGGACACCCTGTAAGTTCTGCTTACCTCTTTATTAAGTTTGGTGCAAGTATCCACTTTCTTCCCAGGGCTTGTAATTCCAGCCACAGTGATTGGCTAAAGGGGACATTTGGCTGGAGTTGGACCAATCGCAGATCCTCATATCCTCATCCAGCCCACCGGGTGCTGGACGACATGTGATTCTGACTGGCCCTGTCTGAACTTGCTTTAGAGGTCTTCTAAGACAGAACTGATCAAGGGTGCACAGGAGGCTAAATGAAGGCACCTGCCCAGGGCTGTTGGTGGCATTGTTTCAGCCACACACCGACAAAGCTGTGGCATAGAATCCAGGAGAATCAGGGACAGAGAGGCCATACTGATGCATCTCTACTCTTTGACTCTCCCAGGCCTGGGTCATGGGACATGTAGATTACCATTTTCTTGCTTAAGTCAGTCTGCATTACTGGTGTGTGTGTGTGTGTGTGTGTGTGTGTGTGTGTGTGTGTAATGCATGTACATTTGCACCCATGTGGAGAGGTCAGAGGTCAACACCGGCTATCAAGTGCTCCCTTTAGCTGCTCTCTACCTTATCCTTTGATATGGAGTCCCTCACTGGTACCGGAGCTCGTTGATTTGGCTGCTCAGGGGGCATGAGGGACCTTCTTGTCTCTGCTTTTTAAGTCCTGAGATTACAGAGACAAGTCACTTACCCTGTCTTCTCATGTGTGTTCTGGGGATCGAACCCATGTCCCCATGCTTGTTCAGGAAGCATTTTACGGAGCCATCTCCCTGGTCCTACTCTGGGTTGTCAGCTTTGACTAAAGATTAATTATGTCTCACCCACTGGGCCTAGTGTAGAGCAAAGAAAGACAAACAATCTGTGGAGGCCTCAAGTCAGACAGACTTGGGTTGCTACACTCATCATCTTTACAGCCTCAGGCAGGATGCCCAACCTCTCTAGGCCCTAGTTTCTTCATCTAAAAGAGAGGATGTAAGACAGGAAGTCTCCTCTGAATATGTCAGTAACAAGAACATAAATGGACTAGTCATTTTTCTTATCTTCTCTCAGAGTCACCTTTCAAAGCTTCACCTTGAACCCAGTTTATTTTATCTATACTGCTTACTAACTCTTACATTCTACAGATACGTAGTTCAGACTCAACCCCCCCCCCAAAAAAAAACCCCACAAAAAATAAAAAAAAAACCTCCCACACTGAACAATGTGCATGCTTTTGAGTTGACACAATTGGTGTTGGTGTTCACGTCAGGATAGTTTACTGTAGAAGAGAAGAAGCCTGGTTTGGAGTGAGGGATCAGTCAGCCCCTTTCTGTTCAGGGAGGATGTCTGAGATAATCAGAGAGGAGGGGTACAGAGGTAAAGGAAAGATAGTTTTCCATACTGAAGGGACATATCCTGACCCATTTCTAGCCAACAGCACAGGACGAACACTCATGTCCACTGTGGGGACATACCCCCAACCCATCCCGAGCCAACAGCACAGAATGTCCACTCATGTCTACTGGAGGGACATACCCTGACCCACCCCGAGCCAACAGCACAGGACGTACACTCATGTCCCTCCACTGATACTACTTGGGTTGAGTTTTTGTCACTTGCAGCTAATCCTAACTTGTCCACGGGAGTCTTTGGTGATGCCATTTTCTTTGGAGTGTGATACGGATTCTGTTTTTGGTTTGGATGACCAATGCTCGCATGCTCAGCCCAGTGCACAGGTGTTGTGGATATGGGGCGAGCTACTCACTCTCAGAAAAGTGAATTGAGAAAAAAATAAAGGACCTCCAAAGAGTGGAAGAGAGAAGTGCGCTGCTGTTTGCTCAGAGTCTGGGAAGGAGAAAGAATGGGTAGGAGGATCACGCGGGTGGGAGGCAGGAAGACCAGGACAGATGAATAAGCCACAGTGTCACCCATTCCCAGTGGCCTCCCTGGATCCCTTCATTAGGAGATGTCCTTGAATGGAGGCTCCTGTTACATCTTCCTGATAATGGAATTATTAGGTATGTACCCAAAGTGCATACCTGATACTAGAGAGCCTATGACGTTGTGAGGTTCCCTTTCTCAGTTGTCATCCCTTAGGAAAGCCAGAATGTTCATCACCTCTGCTCCTGCCTTTCCATCCAAGAGGCACAGTCGGCCGGGAGCACAGCAGAACTTTGTCACACAACCTCTCTTCCCAGGCTCTTCCATCACCCGATTTCCAGGTTCAAGTACCCCATTTTCACATCTTCATCCTGGATGCTGTTTCATGCCTCTGGCATCTTCTGGCATTTCCTGGCTCAGAGTGACATTCCCCTTCTCACCCTGGTAGAACTAATTCACCAAAGAGTAAAAAAGGCTCAGACCCAATCTGAAGTGGAAGGGTCCAGAAATGATTCCCTGCTGCTGAGCTTGACAGGGCATAGATAGCATGAGAAAAGTTCGCTGTGAAGTTCTGGAGAAAGCCTGGCCATCTCCAGGGACATAAACAGTCTACGCTGCTCTGTGGAGGCCAGAGCTCAGGATTTCAAAGACACTGCCAATCTAGAGAATTGGAACAAAGCGCCTCTCAGAAATAGAAACTCTTGTGGCGGCTTGATGTACTATATCGGTCTAGAATCATCTCACACCAACAGGCAGAACTCAGTTTTGCTCTTGTTGCTTGGGAAGGGGCTCAAGTGGAAGGGACTTTGTGAGATACTGGATTCTTCATCCACTTTGTCTTTACCACAGCTAGAATACAGACACCAGAGAGACAGAAGCCAAACATACATTCCCCAAGTATGCAAGTCCTGTTTTTGACAAGGAAGGGACCGGGCACAGTACTCTTGGTAGGGTTTCTGTCTGTGGAAGGGATTGGTGAGAGAAACTATCCCATGGCCCATGTTGTGACACTGTAGAGACTGGAACCTGCTAAAGCTGTTGAATTCCTTGGAAAATTGAGTGAGTGGGAGACAGCACTGTGCTAGCCTTTGTTTTTAGACATAACTATTTCTCCCTCTGTGGTGTGGACGGCACCATGGCCTATCTGCTCAGACACCCACAGGGTCCCACTCCACTTCTCAGACCCTTGCTGAGGCCCACTCCTGCCTTGCTCCTAGGGTTCCATGCTGATATGGTTTCCATCTCTTGATTACCAAACTCAGGGATAAAGATGCTGCCATTCTGCTTGATGGTCCTTTTTGCAAAGTGTAAGACACTTTCACAGCAGGGATGTCTGTGGAGGTCAGCAGGCTCTTCCTCACGTTCCATAGATGAGAAGTCAGTGGGAAACATCTGGGGAGAAGGCCAAGGTCCACATCTCCATCTCTTAACCCTAATGTTTATATATTTGTTGTTAATGTATCTGTGTGTGAGTGGAGGCGTGTGTATCCACAGTGCACGGGTGGAGCCCAGAGAAGGAGCTATAGGGCTTGGTTCCCTTCTCCTACCATGGGCTCCAGAGATCAAACTCAGGGCTTCAGGCTGGTGTAGCAAGCACCTTTGGGCCATCTCACAGGCCCATCCTACTTCTAATTAAGTTATTAAGCATCTCATTTTCCTGTTTGAAACTGTAGGTTCTAGTAGGCAGGGAATTCTGGGTAGATACAGGGTTGAAAAAAAAATCAGAAGTCAATCAATCAGTAAAATAATCTTTTGAATTCTTTTTTCTTTTCTTTTTTTCTTTTTTTTTTTTTGTTTTGTTTTTCAAGACAGGATTTCTCTGTATAGCTTTGGTGCCTGACCTGGAAATAGCTCATGTAGATCAGGCTGCCCTTGAATTCACAGAGATCAACCTGCCTCTGTCTCTGCCTCCCAAATGCTGGGATTAAAGGCGGCACCACCATCCCCTGGCTAGAAATACCCCTTCTAAGCAAGCGTGAAGGCCTCACAGAATCAAGCCCTTGAATGACTTTTTGGGTAAGACCCCAGATAGGCCAAATAAACTAGGTGTACTGACAGATGGGTAACACTGTTCAAGAGACCACCTAACAGCCATTAACCACTGGAGGTGAGGAGACAGGCGACTAGCCAGATGTTGCAGGAAGCGGGCTTGTGCGGTGACTCCGGGCAGGCACACCTTGGCTGACTGATGGGACACAGAGTGATGGGCTATCTCACACCGGTTGTTTCTGGAGTCCTCCTGTGTGCCATGTCTCCCCCAGTGAGCAGGATACCTCTGTCTGAAATCTGCACTGCTGTTTTTTCTGCCCCATACCTTCCCATAAGCCTTTATTTGTGGCTTTAATTCCTTAAGTCATCCACACCTTCCTGGACTGGACCCAGCTTCCTTCTTCTATCCCTGTCTTAATTATCTCAGGGCTATCATGAGGACCATGACATCCTGTGGGTGGGGGTGGGGGGGTGAGCTTATAGAGAGACTCTTGTTACTTACATGACTGGACGCTGAGAAGACCAAGATCTCAGAACTGCAGTGTCTGGTTTCTGGTGAGGTCCCATTCCTGGCTTGAGGGCTTCTCTTTGCTTGCTATTTTATAGAAAGACAAAGGTTGATCTCCGACATTTGTTAAAAGGACAAGACGGTTTTATCCCAGGCTTTTTCAGACCCAGGCCAGCTAGCCTTGGTGAGTTCCCAATAGAACATCCCCATTGTCTCAGTGTGTGGGTGCACACCTTGCGGTCCTGAGTTCCTTGCTCGTGCTCTCTCTCCTTCTGCTCCTGATTTGGACCTTGAGATTTATGTCTGGTGCTCCAGTGTGGATCTCTGTCTCTGTCTGCTTTCATCGCCTGATGAAGATTAATATTCAGGAGGATGCCTATATGGATTCTCTGAACATAGCGGACAATGAGGACTACTGAGAACTCAAGAACAATGGCAATGGGTTTCTGATCCTACTGCACGCACTGGCTTTGTGGGAGCCTAGGCAATTTGGATGCTCAACTTACTAGACCTGGATGGAGGTGGGCGGTCCTTGGACTTCCCACAGGGCAGGGAACCCTGATTGCTCTTCGGGCTGAGGAGGAGGGGGGACTTAATTGGGGGAGGGGAAGGGAAATGGGAGGTGGTGGCAGGGAAGAGACAGAAATCTTTAATAAATAAATAAATTAAAAAAAATAAAAAAAAGGACAAGACGTTGTTATTCCTCTGGGTTCTAGACCTACATTTGTAATCTCATTGAACCTGAGTTATCCCCTTACTAAGATACTGTGCATGCAGGGGGCAGAAAGAACCTCAGCACAAGGATTTAGAGGAGCACAGCACAGTTCGGTGCTTAGCAGCCTTGAACTAAAATTTATGGGTGGGGTCTAGTGAAATAATACACACACACACACACACACACACACACAATCATACAGACACACTCATAACACACTCTCTCAGACTCACACACACTCATTTACACCCACACACATTTACACACACACTCAGCGTTGGTGACTTCTGTAATCAATTGACAAAACAATACATATACACCTGCTACAAACTTCATAGGTGACTCTTTCCCTGGGGATCTTCTTGCCTTTCTAACAATGGTTAATCTTTAAAAAATACATTATGTTTATTAGAAGACTTAAAGTCACATAGTGAGAACTAATGAAAGATATCAAAACAGACATGAAACTCAATGGAAATCACTAAATGTATAGAAACGGGAAAGAAGAAAAAACAAGAACAGTAAAACAAAACACATGGAAGCAGAGGGCCACAGCATGTCCAGCGCCATCCCAGATCAGCAGAGATGTGCCTGCAAGCAAGCAAAACCAGGAGTTTCAGATGCCTCATAAATGTTCAGATGCTAATCCAATCAATCAGGACGTTTTCGATTTTAACTACAGAGTCGGTAACTTTTACAGAGATTTAAAGATAGGGTAGTTTTGGCTGGAAGACGTCTTCCCCCCTCCGGGGGCCCTTTTCTGGTTTCCTGGCATGCAGCTCCCCTCACTCCCACATTGATACGCTCATCTAGAAACTGAGAGGCAACAGTGGTGTCTCTCTGAGCCTGGGTTAGTACAGCACGTCTTGTTTTTCAGCCAGGGATCTCTCGGTTGCTCAGGGCTCTCTGCAGATGTCCTGTGCCCACATGGCCTTGCACGTAATCACCTGTGGCAGCAGGAGACAAAGTGTTCTGTCCCTTCACCCTGCTAATCCTCGAGAGCATGCCTCATATCTGTTTGTGAGGCAAAGCTTCCCTGCCTGACAGCTACAGTCCTTGAGACTCCCCTGACGCCCAGTTGACAGGAATCTTCATGCTGGATGTGGCGTCCATGTCAGTCTCCTCTGGGGTTAGTAACAACTGGAAGCATGACATAGTCTATAGTTTTCAGGGAAGCGTCTCAGTGAGGTGTCATTTAGATCAGGTTGGCCTGTGGGCATTCGTCTTGATTGTGTTGAATGGGGTGGGGAGGCCAAGCCTATTGGGTGGCCCCATTCCCTACATTTGGGTCTTTGAATGTGTAAATAGAGCGGACTGTGAGCAGGCATGCAAGCATTCACCCTTCCTCATCTCTCTTCTCATGCCTTAAGTTCCTGCTGCCTCCGCTTGTCTTCCATGACGGCCTCTAGCTTGGAGCTGTAAGCCAGAAGAAACCCCTCTTTCTCTAAGTCGCTCTCATTGCACCAGAAGAGAAAACAAGGACACTAACAGAGACAGGAATGGCATGCTGTCGCACTTACTATAATTGTAACTGCCATGCGCTGAGGCCCCAGAGCCCCGTCAAAGGCTAGCGTCTTCATTTCTCACGCTTGTCTCCTCTACTCTTCCTCAACTGTGCACCTGGCCTCGCTGTGGCTTCTTCGGACTCACTGGGGAGTCGGGCAGTGCTATCCACTGCTGAGGGCTTGAGAGGAGGTGCTGGGCTCCTGCCGGCAGTCCTCTTAGGACAGAGTCCCCACACAGTAGGAATGCTAGCTAAAGGTCCTTATGTTACCTCTACAATCCAGATGTCCCTTCTGTAGGAGGCTGAGCGTTGCCTTCCCTCATACCTCACTCCCTGGGGTTCCCCTCTTGGAAAGTGTCAGCCCATTTGTAGAACTGGGGTGTATGGGATGACCTGGCCTCTCACGCCTCCTAGTGTGAAAGCCGTGTGTGCAGCCATGTTAAACTTTGGAAGGCTTCATGTAGGAACTCATGGGTTTCTTTTGCCAAGGCCCAGACCCGGGATGGCATGCCTGTAAGAGGCCAAGCTGCTCTTCAACTTCCTCCTTCCTAGCCAGGTGGCAGGAGTTGGGGTGGGGTTTCAGAGATGTCCACTGTGTCATCTCTGGCCTTTCCCGAGCCACAGACTCCTGAGTTTCCAGGACTGAGTCCTTCTTCCTAGGATGTGCACGATGCATCCCATACACACCAGGAAATAAATTCTTCTCCATCTCACATTCGAAAGGAGATTCACTGAAAACACACACCAGCACTTTGAGCAGTCTACAAACTTTCAGGTATAAATATTAAGCCTGCGTATTCAGACGCAGTGGAAAGACCCATTTGATGTGGCTTTTATTTCCCATCAAAGGCCGCTATCTCATAACACAGAGCCAAATCCCCGAGCCAACTTTGCTTTGCTTCAATCAGATAAAGAGGTGCCTTGGAGAATGTTGTTTATCTAGTCCACTCCCAGCCGTCAATTCTAGGGGGTGGGTGGGGCTTACTACCTGCTGCCAGTCAGCTTCTGGGGCAGGGATGGGATGACCCCTTGCCTGCAGTTCCCACTCCCTTCCAGCAGGGTGAAGGCAGGACTCTGCCAACCAATGGTCATCCATCACACAGGTGGTTAGGCTCTGTTGGGTGGTGAGAGCCTAAGATGAGAGATGCGAGCACCTGTCTGAAGCTCACTGAAGTCTGAGGAATGTAGAGCCCAGGAAGCTGTGGGGATCTTTCTAGACTCTTGTGGTGAAAATCCATAGCAACTCGCTAAGTAGACAGGAAGAGAAAGGCAGAAGAGCATGTTCTAGAAGAGCAGTTCTCCAGTCTTTTAATGCTGCAACCCTTTGACACAGTTCCTCGTGTTGTGGTGACCCCAACCATAACATTACTTTTATTGCAACTTCATACCTGTAATTTTTCTGCTATTATAAATCATAATGCAAATACCTGTGCTCTTTGATGGTGTTAGATGGTCCCCGTGAAAGGGTCATTAGACCCCCAAGGGATCATGATCCACATGTTGAGAACCCCTGTTCTAAGGCTTAAAGTATGGCAGTAATTGGTGGGGTTGGTGAGAACAAGGGGCTCTTATGGAAGGACCGCGGATCAAGTGAAGGAGACATTTCACCCACTTCTTCTCCTAAGTGCAGGGACATTAGACTTCACCTCTAGGACAGTGTCAACGGTCCTGAGAATTGAACTAAGGCAGCTTCATTCTCACTTGGTGTGTTTGTCAGAAGACTTAGGAAGATAACCAAATTGCTACTCTGCTGTTCACCTCCCATTGGAGATTTTTTTTCCTGGTAAGTGTTCTCTCCACCTCTGTAATTTGCTTGCTTAGGTCACATGGTTCGAGGATGTAGACCGTGGCTTCTCTATGGCTGTGATTTCAAGGATAGTTGAATGGTGCTATAGTGATAGCCAATCACGGCACTTCAGCTTCCACCGTGTTCTTCTGATTGGCTGAGGGGTTAGCAAACCTTGGAGTTCCCGTTCAAAGAGCAACAGACCTATGATGTCCCTAAGTACAGGTGTTTGCCGCTGGGGGTCAGCCACCTGCAATCAGGAGAGTCTGTTTGTTTGCTAACCAATGAGAAACCAGAAGACTTTTCATTGTGAGCCTGAGCTGAGAACACTTGTAGGGGAAAAAAAAAATTAATTTGGAATCAGCTGACTCTCTCTATTAGAATATTCTCTCTAGAATAGCAGTTCTCTGCCTGTGATTGCAACCCCTTAGAGGCTGAGCAACTCTGTCACAGAGGTCTTCTACGACCAGCAAAAAACACAGGTATTTACATCATAATTCATAACAGCAGCAAAGTTACAGTTATGAAGTAGCAGTAAAAATAACTTTATGGGCCGGGCGGTGGTGGCGCACGCCTTTAATCCCAGCACTCGGGAGGCAGAGGCAGGCGGATCTCTGGGAGTTTGAGGCCAGCCTGATCTACAAGAGCTAGTTCCAGGACAGGAACCAAAAAGCTACAGAGAAACCCTGTCTCGAAAATCAAAAAAAAAAAAAAAAAAAAAAAAAAACAAACAAACAAAAAAAAACAAAAAAAACTTTATGGTTGGGAATCATCATAGCATGAGGAACTGTCTTATAGGGTCACAGCATTAGAAAAGCTGAGAACCACTGGCCTAGAGGGTCTAGAAGAAAAGCCAAGTATCTGATAATTAGGATTCATTAATTGAATTTTGACTTACTTCAAGGAGTATTACTGCCTTGTGTCAATGACTATTATGTTTATGAAAATATAACAGTGGGGGAATGGCAATGTCTTTGCATGAATTTTAGGGGTAAAAGGTAAAGCACAAATTACCTGTAAGAAGTCTGCTCACCATCTGAGTTTGGGGGAGAAAGTCTGCTTTTTCAGCCAGTTTGTTAGAACCAAGGAAGTTGTTGGAAATTTTGAGTTGATCATCTTCTTAGTAAATAAGGAAACAGAGCCATAGAGAAAAGAACGAATGTTGTGTTTACCTGAGAGCTAGCTATAATGTGACTTTAGCCAAGTGTCCTGACTCTATATACCACCTTCCATCACCAACCACCCCAACCTAGTTTTATGATTTTCTAAAAGCAGAGCAAAGGAGAGAGCATGAATTTGAAAAGCAGAAGCGTTCCTCAAGGTTCAAATCCATTGCGAGATAAGTTGGCTGTGCTGGATGCAGCAGAAAGGGTTTGTGCCTGAACTTGACCTTGGGTTATTAGCTGGTACATCAGTATGAGCTTATTTTCAGATGCTTTTCCTGTAGATGGTTCATTGTGACACACTGGCTCCTGGCCATTCCTTGTGTATATGTCAAGATGCTTTTATACTGCTATTAAAAGAGAGCTGTAGGGGAAAATAATTCCTGAAGGTTAATATGAGTGATATTCTGAACTGACCATAAGTGCCAACCCTACACATGTAAGGCAGAGGGTAGCAGTTGCCCTAAGGTAGCTCAGTGCATTTTGTGTTGTTCTGTATCTGTATCTTCACATACAGCCATTACCACTGCCATCAGCACCACCACCACTAGCAACATCGTTACTGCAAGGACCACCAGGCACGGTGGGGGTTTGAATGAGAAGCATCTCCCTAGGCACATAGATATGAATACTTGGTCTAAAGTTAGTGGAACTGTTTGGGAAAGATTAGAAGGTGTGGTCTTGCTGGAGGGGATGTGTCCCTTAGAGTGGGCTTTGAGGTTTTAAAAGACTCATGTGATTACTAGTCCTCCCTCCTCTGTGCCTTATGGTTGTGGATTAATACGTGAACTCCAAGTGTTCCTTTGCTCCACCTCAATGGACTCTAACCCTCTGAAAACATAATTTAAATAAAATTCTTTATTTTATAGTTGCCTTGATCATTGTAATTTTATCACAGCAATGGAAAAGTAACTAAGACAACCACCATCATTATCATTGTTACTACAACAGCACCATCAATCACTGCCACTACCATCAACACCACATATCCACCATCATCACCACCAATACTACCATTAGGATCACCACTGTCATCATTACTATCAGCACAGCACTGTTCATCAATACCATTACCATCAATACCACATCACTATCACTATGAACACCACCATCATTATCATCACCATCCCCACTATCATCGTCATCACCACAGGACTGACAGTCGTTACCACCATTGCCCACTACTACCATTATCTACACTCCATCGCCATCATCTCTGCCACTGTCACCATCACTATCCCAACTCTCAACTATCAACAGAGAACACAGCCAGTTTATTCTGTAAAAGAAAGAGTACTTCTTTAGCTCTGACCCTGCATGGCTGAGGTCTTGCCATTTCAAATTGTATCTCTGATGATCAAGAATATAGGGAGAATGGTCAATGGTTATACCTCCTTTAGCGGTACAGATTGCTGTGTTTCCTTACCCAACACTCATAGGAGCAGAGAGACCATTGCATTCTCTTTAATAGAAGAAGCAATTATGCAAGACAAGACATGAAACTGGTTTAAACACAATGCAAAGTTTAGGCAATGTGTCTTGGCTAAATCTTGCTGAATCTGAATTTGGAAGACCTAATTTCTTTAAATAATGATTCTAGTGTGTTAGGAGCAATCATTATTACCTGGTATAAGTTATAATATCTGTTTTTATCATGACTTTCTGGTACATCTTCTTAAAATCCTTTCCATAGACGTGAACTGTAGATGCATCTGTTCTTCAAATCAGTGAAACTAACATATTTTTCCTGTGAACCCTACTTTGAATGATCCTTCTATACTATTGGAATGATCATGGGATGGTTGATGTTTAAAAATTGCCCTTCAGGAAAAAGATCCTGTCAGTGTGTAGCATTTGTTGAGTTTCCGGTTGTAAATATTCCCACCATGACTGATTTGAATTAAGAGCTGGAAGGATACTGGAAGCATCACAACAGACCCAACAGACAGCAATGTAAACAACACAGATAGCACATATCATTGTAGACCATGTAATTAGACGGTGGTAGGTTTGGGGGTTCTTGTTCTTTTTGTTTTAAAGGTAATTTTATTTTATTTTATTTAAATGTAATTTTATTTGATGAATTGTAAAATGTCATTTGTAGGTGAGTATGCTTGATTGTCTAGATGGGAGGGGCCTAGCATTCTTCCTCTAGAGAATGGTCTATGAAAAGCTCCTCTCTTGGCTTACTTGATAACAACAGCCTGGCACAGAGGGGTCATCCATGCCTTGAGGCCTCACATGCCTCTGGAAGCTCTATGACCCCTACCTCCTCCCCTTATGTGTCTCCCAGTTCTCCAATCTCATGTCTTCCTTTGAATTGCTTTCATTGGTAGTAATCTTAGAACTAAATCTAGATCCTTCAGGCTTCTCCATCACTTCTCTCTTCTTTTTAATTTTGTGCCATCATCATTGCCAGAAGTCAACTGTTTGTAGTTTTAATTTTCTTCCCTGCCAGAAGAGGTTTGCAGGAGCACCTATCTTTTCAGGATCCCTTCCTTTGTGCTCAGGAGAGACATGACCCTAAGTAGGCACTCAGGGGACATTACATGAGTGACAAAATGGCTGTGAAGGATGGACCAGCACCGCCCCTTTGTTCATACCATGGGACAGGAGCTCAGACAACTGAAATCGATGTTCTCACAGGTCTGGAGCCTGGACATCTGAGATCACGTAGCTGGCCAAGTTGGTTTCTCTGGAAGCTTGTCTGTATCATTCTCACTGTGTCCACACATGATCTTCCCTCTGTGTGTGTCTGAGCCCTAACAGTCTCTCTTTATAGGGAACTAAGAAACGAGAGTAAGAGTATTGCAGCCTCTCAAGATCTTATTTGATCTTAATCTCCTCTTTAAATGTTCTGTTTCCAAATGAAGTCACATGCTGAGATCTTGGGACCAGAACTTCATGGTAAAAACTCCTAGGGACACACCTTAGTCATGAAGGGAAGTTTCCTTAGCCTGACTGTGATAAGTGCCCATAAGAGACTAAGCATTCTGGTTTTATTTCTTCAATCTCATACTTTCTTTTGTCTGCCTTCCAGAAAGAAATCATGCCTCCATATTCTTTTCATGCTGTTCCCTCTTCCACAAACCTTGTCACAACCTAGACACATCCACCTGTGTCTCTGACTTCTGCCTCCTGTTGCTCCTAGCTTGGGTTTCTTTCCTAAGGTTTCTTAGAATCCCAGCACAGTCCTCGATCATTAATGTCGTTTGCAGCTTTGGGACCCAGGATTTTCCCATCTAACTTCTCTGCAGATTCACAGCTCCTCGGAGACAGCTGTTCTTATTCTTTACTCCTGGCCCCATCTTCCATTGGCTGCTCAGCGAGGGTGCACTACAGGGACAATAGCACTTATCATGGATGGGTGTTGGGCTTGCCCAGTTTGCCTGAGCTCTCTGCGAAATGGAAACAACCGGATGTGTTGATGTGGAAGGGGATCCTCTGAGGAACTGGATTCTGCAGGCTGGAGGTGCAGGCCCAGCTCTGCAGGCCAGCGAAGTTTGAGCATCACTATGGGCAGGCGTCCTTCTTCTTTGAAGCAAGTTTTTGTTGCATCAGGGTCTTGGGATGCTTAGCTCCCACTAAGCCCCATAGTGGCGGGAAGTCTGTTCTCTGTCCACTTTGCTCAGTCTACTGGTTGAAATGGAGATCTTATCTCACTGGCAACTGCACAGAGCCACCCAGAACAATGGTCAAACTACCCAGTTGCCATGGCCTAGCCAGGCCAATGCACAAGATTGTCATTCCGAAGACCTTTTTCTGTCTGAACTACATTGAGAGTTCTGAGTGGGCTTTGATTTGTGATTTGATACTTGATTCTCATTCTCCTGTGTCCGTGAGCATGTATATAGCATGTATAAATATATGTCCACATGCATGTGTGTAACTCCCCAGGAAAGAAAACAAGTAAGTCATCACACACTCACCAAAAAAGCACTGAAGCCACTTTGAAGACGGTTAGAAGCCACAGGTCAGCCTCACCCTAAGGACAATGGTGACTAAGGCTCCTTGGACGGCTTTCCCTTCCTTCCTTCCTTCCTTCCTTTCTTTCTTTCTCCCACAAAGGTTACCCTATATGGATGTTTGCTGTACCGAGTCCCAGACAAACACTGTCTCCTCTTCGAGTTACTTCACTTGTGACAACATTGAACTTTCACCAAGAAATGACATTGGTTTCCTTGTCAAATTTGTGCTACATTGTCCCAGACTGGGGATGGTATAGTCACTAGCTGTGTCCACAATCCCCTTTTCAGGCTCGAGGTGGAAGCAGGCATTTTCCTTCCAAGAGAAGTCACTGGGTTTCAAGTAGCTTTTCCTGTCACTCTCTAGCTGGTCGGCAGTCTGGGCTGTGACCCTGAAGCCTGGAGCGTGTCCTCACAAGCCTTGTCCTGACATGCTACACCAAGTTGAGGAAAGGGGGTGGGAGGACGAGGCACACTACACTAACTTCACAAAGCACGGAGCAGCAGGGAGAATTTGATTAAAATATGCATTCCCCCAAGAGAACGGCTGGTCCCCGTCTGGAAATTAATTAATGCTAATAGTCCACAATCAAAACTGCTTTTGGAAATCTTCTTAGAACATTAACTAAAATGTTCATCTTTTAAATGCATTTGCCTCAACCACCGAGACTAAAAGCTTCGTTTGCTCCATGCAAATGTGAGGGTGAGGGAAGCTGAGGGAAGAGGGGGAGTTTGCAGCCTGAAGGTGGCTTCCTTCTGAACCCCAACCTGCTCTTGGGGTCAGAGCACAGTGACAGATGAGCCTCTGTCATGGAGGGGAGTGGCCTGGGATAGAAGCCAGTTAGGTATGCGTGTCCTGCTGTCCTCCAAGCCAAGCAGAGAGAAAAGCACATGGACTGAGGGCTTCCGATGAGGGTCACCCGTTGGCTGCCCCAGCTATGAGGTTGTGAAGATGTCGCGAGAGCTCGGAAAAGCGATAAACCCAGCACAGCGATCCATCAGTGGGTTCTGACCAGAGTAGATTCTGAGCCTCTTCCCATGCAGGAACCAGCCTCTTACCTGTGCCATGAGCTTGCTCAGCCATGGGCACCCTCCTGCAGAAGTGCGAAGTCCTGTGCACTCCATCCCTTTGCACAGTTGTCAGTTTGCCTACTTCCCACAAACTCTCTTGCAGACAGGGCTTGCTTCCCAGTGGGAGGAGCTTGGAGTGGGACACAGACAATGTCAGCTAAAAGATGGTTTTGTCCCTTTCGTGGTTCTCATCCTGTGGGTCATGACCCCTTTTGGGGGTCATAAATCAGATATCCTGCATATCAGATCTTTACATTGTGATTCATAACAGTTTCAAAATTATAGTTAGGAAATAGCAGTGAAAAAATTTTATGGTTGGGGGTCATCACAACATGAGGAACTGTATTAAAGGAACATTGAGGAGGGGTGCTTGCCCAGGCTGCTGAAGAAAGGCCTCAGGGGGAATCAGAAATGACGGATGACTGAATGAGGTTCCAGAAGGAGAGCCGTGTGTGTGTGTGTGTGTGTGTGTGTGTTGTGTGTGCATGTGTGTGTGTGTATACATACTTGTTTTTATTTGTGTAGACTGTGCTTCAGCACAGGCAAGTGTGAGTTTGATCTTAGTGTGTACATAAATTTGTGTTTCTGCATGTGTGTGCCAGTGTTCGTGTATGTAAATGTGAATGTGAACATGTGAGCGTGTGTGTGCTGAGTATGAGCGAATATGCCTGTGTGAGTTGGGTAAGCATACATGTGCTTGTGTGCATGTTGCATGTGCTTGAGTATACATACACACGTGCATCTGAGAATGAACGCGTGTGAGAATATGTGGTTGTATGAACATGTGAGTGTGTTTGAATGTGCAAACAGGCATAGTATTTTGAAGGTGCATAGGAATGTGTGTGAGGGGTGAGCTTTATGTTAGATTTCTCTGCTAGTGTATAGTGATCACGTGCATTGGTATGTGTGAATACGCATGTGCAAGAGCTTGTATATTTTGGGCTGAGACTGAGAGTTTGATGGGGGGGCTGTGGCTAAGGCCGCCCTGGGCATGCAGAAGCTGCCCAGGAGAAAAGGGGTAGCCTCTGGTGTGTTAGCAGCACTGGTCAGGGGAGCCTGTCGGGAGGTGGGGGCAGTTTCAGTGAGCCCCAGTCCATTCACTGTGGAAGACTGCCCATTCAGGAGATCACGTGACTCACAGATCTGGAGGAAGAGTCTCTCATGAAGGTCAAGCTCAAACGAGTACTCAAATGCTGTGTTCTGAGAGCATTCACTCCAGGACTCCTCGGCTCTCAGATGAGGTGCCTCCCCACTCACAGCCCAGCTGGCCTCTGGGCGGCCTTGGCAAAGAGTCTCCATCTTGGGGACTGGCGTCCTGAGCAGTGTCCTTGTTTTGTGGCATCCGTGGACTCTACCCACCAGATGCCAGTCAGGATAAACAGGCTTGTCCTTGGAGTCTGTGCCATGTCTCCCCGCGGCACGGAAGGCAGTCACTGAGAGCAGACGTGAGACACTGGGCAGTGTAGTGTGGTACCAGCACTGGCTCAGATGGGCTGCGCCTGTGGACACTGGCAGCCATCGGTTCCTAAAAGCTTTCCCTGGTCCAGTAGCTCACGTTTACCCAAGAAGACACTGTCAGGCTTACTCTGTTTAAATTTTAAATTTGTATGTATTATAATTTAAAAAAACTGTAAGAGAGTATTAAAATGCATCTTGATCTTTTAAATGGAGTTTTAACCGTCTTGTCTGAGTCAGTGCTGACTGGACACACAGGTAATAGGAGATTTTCATTAAACTGGGGCTATCTATCTTACTACTATTGTCTCAGTTGAGGCGAGTTCATTTAAAAACTTTAATATCAGGGATCTCATTTCAAAATAAACTGTGATAAGATAGATATTAATATTTTAACAATAAAAAATGAGCTGGGTGTGGTGGTGTCCTCCTGCAATTCCAACACTTTGGAGTTGAAGCAGGGGGATTTTTGAGTCCAAACTCAGCCTGGGATACATAGTGAGTTTTATCTCCCAACCCCGATCCCAAACCAAAAGAGCCAACCCTCATGATTGGGGCACTTTGTGACTAGCATCTCGATTGTGATTCGCAGGGAAAAGTGTGACTATGGAGGGAAGCCTGGGTGGGTGGTCACATTGTGAACTCAAGCAGGGACCATGGCGGCCACACCCTGCAGTCCTGCAGTTCAGGTCAAGTTGGGCTTATGGGCCTTGATCTTCTTGGCGTCAGGGTTGTGACCAGGGCTGACTGTGACCTTCCGCCCCTGTCATGACTCTATCCATTTTCTCCTTGCTGTCTTTCCTCATGTCTCTCTTCCCTCGATATTCGTGGACAGTCCCCTGCTTCTGCTCGCTCCACTCAGCTTTCCATGGAGGCTCTTTAAGCCTCTCCCAACCCCATAGCCTCTCTTATGGCATATTCGAGCAGATTTAGGGATTCCTTAAAGACCTGCCATGCCCAACCCTCCAGCCTCCTCACAGCCACGACAGTGATATTGCTGCTTCTATTCACTGCCCCTGCTCACAGTGGACCCAGAGCCTTGCCCTGCTTTCATGTGGACTCCGGGCTGTGTGAGATGATCAGAGTCTTGAGTCTTGTCTTGTATGTTCCAGCTACTGCACTGACCATGCTTCGTCGATAGCTGCAGCTCCCTATTTCCCCATTAAACTGGGGCCCTCTTAGGTGAGAGGCTGACTCTCAGTCACCGGTCTGCTCAGTGCCGCTCAGTATAGCTTGTGACCCCAATGTGACTCTTGGTGCGATACAAGATTTATCATGGAACCTCCAGAAAGAATGATGGGGGCTTGCATGAGCTGACATGATTATTATTAGAATTCATTTATTTAAAAAAACTTCATATATTTTATTATCCCAAACACTACATTTCAAGACATTTTTTATGCTAAACCTGACAAATGGATAGCTTTCCCCAGATTTTTTTCCCTCTTAATTATTTGCATTCAATTTCTATTTCAAAGACATTTTAACATTGGGCAACCAACTGATTGCTTAAACAGGCATTATTAATGGGACTATTAGAAAAATTAACATCGGAACTTATAATATAAGTTGAATGAGATCTTCAACCACCTGGCCAAATTGAAGGATGGGTTACCAGCTCTAACTGCACAAGAGATGGTGAACTTGGGAAGTATATGGGGAAGAGTCCTAGAGGTGAAACAGGAGCAGGATAAAGCCTAGTAGGGACCCTCAGGTACCCCGTGTCTTTGGATGATCAGGGAAACTCTCCAGCTAAGGTTTCGTCAGCTGCATACCAAAGAACCCTGAATAAGTTATTTGGATCTCTGGCCTTTCTCCCCTTCAAGGAGTTCCACAAACCTTTACATTGTGAGCGACACTGAAATAAGTGGATGTGCATTTTTCTTGTGACTGTATCTTTTAGAGATTTCCAGAGACTGGTGATCCCTGCATTTGGTATCTAATGGAGTAGATAATTTCTGTGAGGACCATGTCTGTGAGCCTCGTGTCTGTGAGCCTCGCGTCTGTGAGCATCGTGTCTGTGAACATCATGTCTGTGAGCCTCGTGTCTCTGAGCATCGTGTCTGTGAGTCTCGTGTCTGTGAGCACTGTATCTGTGAGCATCATGTCTGTGAGTCTCGTGTCTGTGAACATCGTGTCTGTGAGCCTCCTGTCTGTGAACATCATGTCTGTGAGCCTCGTGTCTCTGAGCATCGTGTCTGTGAACATCGTGTCTGTGAGCCTCCTGTCTGTGAACATCATGTCTGTGAGCCTCGTGTCTCTGAGCATCGTGTCTGTGAGTCTCGTGTCTGTGAGCCTCCTGTCTGTGAACATCGTGTCTGTGAGCCTCGTGTCTGTGAGCACTGTATCTGTGAGCACTGTGAGCATCATGTCTGTGAGTCTCGTGTCTGTGAGCACTGTATCTGTGAGCATCGTGTCTGTGAGTCTCGTGTCTGTGAGCATCCAACTGCTTCCAGCATCCTTAGAAACCCTAAAGAGACAGCAGACCACGAAAGCATCTTCACTCTCGCTTTGCTCACACTCACATCATTCTATCCAGCTGCGCAGAGAATCCCACCTTGACTGATCCCTGGGCTGACTTAGAATGTCAGTCCGACTTCTCGGCTTCTTGGCTTTGACCATGGGTATACTGTTCACTTGTCACTAGCCACCCTGAAAACCTAGAGTTGCTGAGTCCCTAGCAGCCAGTGAAAACAGGCCAGGGAGGGAGCATACACTGAGGAGAGAAGGGTCTGTGATGAGGTTGGCTCACTTTTGGGTCTCAACAGTGTGAAGACAGCCTTCTCCACAAAAAGTCCTGTTCCGGGAGGGTCCACAACCTCTCTCCCCCAACTTTCCTGTATCACAGTGAAGATGCCTTTCTCTGAAACAACTTTCAGGGAGAAAATTGAAGGGGATAGAATACACAGACACCCCAGAAACAAGGGGTGCTCACATGTGAAATGTACAGCCTTAGGATGTGTCATTTCCTCTCCAAGAGCGGTGGGAGCCTATTGTGAACCCCAGAAGGATGCCAAGTCAAGAAGATGCTAGGTTAAACCGAACTGGAAATAGAACGCCCTACTATAGAGCTACAGCAGATAGAAGAAGCTCTTGTGGCCCTGCCAGGCACCACACAGGCCTTCTAGGTACCTGTGACAACTAGCCAAGCATATGAATAATGGTTTGCTACTCTGTTCTCAGTATAGGGACCTCCTTACCACAGTCATTTGTTGCTTACAGGAAGTTCAAACTTAGTTGACCTTCAAACTTAGTTGACCTTTCAGGGCTTCGTCTGTCAACAGCTTAACTATAATTCTAGAAAAACCTCCCAGAAAGTAAAGCCAGGGTTCATTTGAACTGTAGGTCATAGTTGACTGACTTTTGATCTCAGAGCCTGTGATTTAGCCCAAACAAAGCCGAGTGGGAAAGATCCAGCCAGCTAGTGTTTCCACTGGCAGCAGGGAACCTTTGGTTAGGTAGGATGGCTCCTAACACTCAGGATCTAGGGTCAGCGGAGGGGTTGATAACGTTTGTGAGAAAACACACATCTAAAAATGATTCTGTTGCACAGTTCGCTGTGTGTGTCCGTGTTCAGTAGCAAGGAAAGCTGGTACTTGTGCTGGAGTTCAGTCTCTGGGGCCTCAAGCCTACCATTCCTTATGAATACCAGAATGTCATTGTCATGAGGTCCTGTCGGGATGGACAGCCATTGACTGACCCTATTGGTTGCCGGTCTCATTGTTGCCCTCCCCCATCCACTTCCCTGCTCCCCGCATCCCACCCCAGCAGGCACATGTACTCAGAAAGCCTTTGCACCCCGGAACTGGCTCACAGTTTCAACAAGTCCAATTCCCCAGTCATCGCTGCCAGGTCCTATTTGCTAAATCATCATTTTGCTAGCTGGGATTCAGACAATGTACAAAGAAACCCTTGCAAACAGTTTTAATTGGTATTGAAAATAAGAAGGGGGAGGGAGAAATAAAAAGTGAGAACATTATTAAATTTTTGCTGCCATAATGACCATTGTGGAATTGGCTGGTGATTTCCCCATTAGGGCGTAATGACATCCATTGTTGGCAGATCTGGGCTTGATTAAAAGATAATGACAATAATTCATTGTTTGCTGCTCTCTACCTTGAGACAAGGTAACCACAAGTTTAAAGAAGGATGTACAAGAGGTAAATTATACGTTGCTAAATATGAAACGGCACCTCGCTCGTCCTGGTTTATAACAATAAAAACAACAATTTCCGAGGGAACGTATATTTAGTAGGTTCTCCTCCAGAAGCAGACATTGATCACTGCGTAATGACTACAAAGGAAAAGTTGGCTAAATTGTTAGGTTTAGATACTGTGTGAAACCAGCTCCTTGAATTGGGAAAGGAAGGGGATTTTTTTTTTTTTTTGAGCCTTCTGTTTGCTGTTCGAAGGAATGCTTTTAAATTGCAGAGCTTGCGGCCATGTGAAATCAGCAGGCAGGGCTTTTCCAGCACCTTGGATGTGTGTGTCCTGTGTGCAAGTGAATTTGTATGTGTAGATGTGGACGGTGGGTGGTGCATGAGGGTTATAGGTCAAAGGACAGCTTCAGCTGCTGTTCCTCACATACCGTGTGAGTGTGTGTGTGTGTGTGTGTGTGTGTGTGCGTGTGTGAGAGAGAGAGAGAGAAAGAGAGCATGTATGAGTGTGTGTGTGTGAGGGAAGGTGTGTGTATGTGTGTGTATGAGAGTATGAGTGTATGTGTATGAGTGTGTATGAGAATGTGTGTGTGTGTGGGAGAGAGAGAGAGAGAGAGAGAGAGAGAGAGAGAGAGAGAGAGAGTCTGTTTAGCCAGGGTCTCTCATTAACCTAGAAGTTACTGAGTCGTCTGGACTGGTCAACAAACCCCAGCAGTCTGCTGTCTCTTGCTTCCCCAATGCTGGGATTACAAACTCTCACTACCATTCCTGCCCTTTTTGATGTGGGTCCTGGGGCTCAAAATCAGGTCCACAAACTTGCTTGTCCATTACTCCACTGATTCCCCAACTATTCAAGCACCGTTTCTATGCAAAACCTATCAGCAAATACTGCCATTCACAGGTTGCTCATTAACAGGACAGACACAGTGCACACAATGGGGTTAGTTCTCACCTGACACCTGTTTTAGGAGCTGCATATTATTCCATCTGTCCACAGAGGTCCAGGCTCTACTCACTAGGCTTTTCTTCCATCAACAATCAAAAGAATTTTAACCCTTAGACCAGACTCATTCGTCTTTGCAAGACCATTTGGTAGTTTCTTTAAAGCCTGGCAAAGAATTGCCAGGTAATCCTGATTTCACTGTCCCAACTACTCTCCAGAAAATACTTTGACGTTGACATAAACACCTGCTGCATATGATGCAAGGGAGACCCACTGTGATCATCGCCCCAAACTGGAAGCAGCCAGAACATTCTTCAGTTCATGGGTGGCGGTGAATAAACAAACGGTGGGAAGCTTGTGCCAGGGGGAGAACTAAGCAAGAAAAAGAAAGAAACAACTAAACCCTGAAGACATGGAAAAAACTTAAATGCAGATTACTGAGTTAAATAAGCTAGCCCGAGATGGTGGACACGGCATTCTGGAAAAAGACAATCACACCCAATAAAAGATCAATGGATGAAAGGGTTTCAAGATGGAGGCAGGGGAATGACCAAGTAGAGCTCAGAGGACTTTTAGGGTGAAGTACCTAATACATAAAAACAAACAAAAACCAAAATTCAGAACAAAACAAAAAACATTGTGTCCAGTTTTTTTTAAAATAAATTTTATTGAGCTCTACACTTTTCTTTGACCCCCTCTCTTTCCCTCTCCTCCCCTTCTACCCTCCCCCATGGTCTCCATGCTCCCAATTTACTCAGGAGATCTTGTCTTTTTCTACTTTCCATGTAGATTAGATCCATGTATGTCTCTCTTAGGGTCCTCATTGCTGTCTAGGTTCTCTGGGATTGTGAATTGTAGACTGGTTTTTCTTTGTTTTATGTCTAAAAGCCATTTATAAGTGAATATATGTGATAACTGTCTTTCTGTGTCTGGGTTACCTAACTCAATATGATGTTTTCTAGTTCCATCCATTTGCCCGTAAATTTCAAGATGTTATTATTATTATTATTATTATTCTGTGTAGTACTCCATTGTGTAAATAAATGTACCACATTTTCTTTATCTATTCTTCGGTTGAGGGGCAGAGAAACATCACCCTTCACAATAGCCACAAATAGCATAAAATATCTCAGAGTAACTCTAACCAAACAAGTGGAAGACCTGTATGACAAGAACTTTAAAGCTTTGATGAAAGAGACTGAAGAAGACACCAGAAAATGGAAAGATCTCCCATGCTCTTGAGTAGGTAGAACTAACATAGTAAAAATGGCAATCTTACCAAAAGCAATCTACAGATTCAATGTAATGCCCATCAATATCTCAGCAAAATTCTTCACAGACCTCAAAAGAACAGCACTCAACTTCATAAGGAAAAGCAAAAACTCCAGGATAGCCAAAACAAACCTGTACAATAAATGAACTTTTGGAGGCATCACAATTCCTGACCTTTTTTTGTTTTGTTTTGTTTTTTGTTTTGTTTTTTGAGATAGTGTTTCTCTGTATAACAGCCCTGACTGTCCTGTCCTGGAATTCCCTCTGTAGACAGGCTGGCTTTGAACTCACAGAGATTCACCTGCCTCTGCCTCCTGAGTACTAGGATTAAAGGTACAGCATTCTGCCTGCATGCATGCCTGTAGGCCAGAAGAGGGCACCACATCTTATTATAGATAATTGTCTGGTTGCTGTGACTTGAACTCAGGACCTCTGGAAGAGCAGCCAATGCTCTTAACTACTGAACCATCTCTCCAGCCCCCACAACTCTTTTGTTAAAAAAAAAGATGTTTTCAAAATTATTTTACGAGTGTTTTGCCTGTGTGCACATCTGTATACCACATTTGTTCCTGGTGCTGGAGGAAGTGGTGAACTGTGGGTGCTGGGAACTGAACCCTGGTTGTTTGCAACAACATTAAGTGCTCTTAGTCAATGATCCAGCTCTCCTGGCCCTATATAGAGTATTTTAGGGGTGGATACTTGACAATCACACATTTGTCAAGCCCCGTAGAAACAAAGGGTGACTTGAATGTGGCACAGGGATTCCCTCCAGCCTCAATGCACAAGGATTCCCTCCAGCCTCAATGCACAGGGATTCCCTCCAGCCTCAATGCACAAGGATTCCCTCCAGCCTCAATGCACAGGGATTCCCTCCAGCCTCAATGCACAGGGATTCCCTCCAGCCTCAATGCACAGGGATTCCCTCCAGCCTCAGTGCACAGGGATTCCCTCCAGCCTCAGTGCACAGGGATTCCCTCCAGCCTCAATGCACAGGGATTCCCTCCAGCCTCAGTGCACAGGGATTCCCTCCAGCCTCAGTGCACAGGGATTCCCTCCAGCCTCAGTGCACAGGGATTCCCTCCAGCCTCAATGGTGGTAGCAAACGCGGCACAGCGAAGTGAGATGCTAGCCTTACTCACAGACATGGAGGGACAGTGCTCAAACACATGGGGACTTTTATTGTGTACTTAACTGCTGTGCAGATTCACACCTGTTCTTCAACTATTACTTTAATAGTCGAAGTCTGTACCTGAGACTCATCCCCAGACGACCCCCATGTTCTCATGACACTTCAGACCTCGCCAGCCTCCCCTCAGCTCACGAATCCCCAGGATCTGTCCATTTCTCTGTTTCCATTGCTCAGTCTTCCTCTCCCCTGGGGCTGTGTTGGCTGATCCCTTATCGTCGAATATTTGCCTCTTGCCTGAGCCCTGCCTCTCCCTGTTCAACCTTCCACAAGAGTGGCTCTCCTCTCTGTCTCCTCTCTGCTTTTCATCAGATTTTGCTTTGTGTTTGTCTCCTCTGTCGTCCCCAGCCCTAGCTTGGGGTCTTGCATACAGCTGTTTTCTCAGTACATATCTTTTGGATAGATGAATGTTGAACTGCTCTTCCTCCCCTCCTAGGGGGTCCACACTGTTGGAAATCTCACGAGTAGTCACCGAATCAATAACAAGCTCCAAATTCTTAATCTTATGGCAGAAATGGTTTCGATCCAGGCCCTATTGGACAAGAGTCACCAGATGGGACCTTTCTCTTGGAATTCTTTGATTTGGGACCCATGAGGAAAACACCCCCGGCTATTCCAAGAATATTTTGTGAATGCATTTTTGTAAGTTTGTACTTTTCACTAGAATATATTGATTGTGCAAGAGAAGCTGTGTGTCTCTTTCCATAGAGCTTTACAATGGGATACACACCCCACAGTCCACCGCTTCTCCTAAAATCCCTAGTAAGTACTTGTGTGGGAAGCTCACCTATGTTCCTTAGCAGAGTGATCAGCAGTTCCGTCTGTTTCCACACCAACAGCATAGGTGTCTTCTTTCTGGCGGAATACAACTCCTTCGCCTACCATATTTTACTTGCCCTTTCGTCTGGTGGTGGTTACCACGGCTGACTCTGTGACTTGGTAATTGTGAATACTACATGTAACTGAGCAGATGTCTCTGTAGTAAGTTGACTTTTTTTCCTATTTTGGGGCACAAGGAGTAGGGGATACATACCCAAAAGTATAGCTGGGTCATATGTAAGCCGGATTTACCTAAACTGTTTAAAAGAAAGATCTGTCTCTATAGATGAGAAGTTTGGTTTGTGTATTCACTTAAAACATGTTTACTAGATGTCTTTTCGGCTCAGTTTAGTGTCAGGACAAAAGTAAACAGCTGCTGTGTTTGAGAGGCCAGCAGGTGGGGGAGGAAATGGGAGATGCAGCTCAGACAAGTCTGTTGAGTTCCCAAGGATATGGTTCTAAGGGAAGAAAGTCCTGGATTTGAGCCCCACACCGGGATCAGACCAAAAGGAAGAGAGCAGAATGAGCCTCAGTGGGAGGGACAGCAGGTTCCAATCCCTGGTTTTTGCTACAGGATGGCTCTTGAGATGGATGACCTGTGCCCGCCAGAGCACAGGCTCGGGAGATGGGCTGCCTGGTGCTAAGTGCTGTTGGCACCATTTGGGCACCATTTGAGAGCTGTCAGGAATTAAACGGTTTCCTAAGTGCTGCTAAGATATAGACACAGAATCTCACCTCCCAGGCTTTGTGGGAATTTGACATTCGTAAATACAGAGCAACTTGGGGAAGTAGATGAATCTTCAGTGCGATCTGCCACAGTGGCCAGTGTGTCCCAAGCGCCCAGTCACAAGGAGGTTCACCAAGTGAATGGACAGTGCTGCCTACTATAGGTTTTCCCACAGGTTTCTGGAGTTTCAGGAACCCCTGAGTTTAGAAAGTTAGGTATTTGTCATCTTGGAATTCCATAACCTGGACTCAGCAGGTCCTCTAATCCTCCAGGGTGCTCTGAGAAAGTATATCAACACAACCTAACAGACCCCAGACAAATGCTAAAGCCACTTGGTTCTCCATCATGCCCAGAGCAAGAAACACCCAGAATGAATGATGACCCCAACAATGGACCGCAGCTTCTATAAGCACCCTTCCAGAAAAAAGTCTGTCCTCTCCCACCGGGTAGCCCTCGTTGATGCAGACAGGAACTCCAGGGTTTGTTTTGGAGAGGAGTCCTGGCTGGACACCCAGTAACTCCTTCATCTTCTCAGTTTCTATCCAGAGTTCCAGTAAGAACCTTGTCCCTCAGCCAGATGGGAAAGAAAGTGAAGAGCCGAGGCTGGTTTTGAGCACTGTTTTTTGTTTGTTTGTTTGTTTATTTGTTTGTTTTAAATTCTGTAGGAAAAACCCATTTCTACCTGTTGTCTCTGGCCCTGCCTAGTCCTAGTGCCATCTTGGATCTTAATCCCTTTTAGAACTAAAGCCTGCCTGCAATTGCATGCTGGGATTTCTCTGAATTCTGCTTTTTGGAGGAAGCTCAGGACAATGCTATCCTGGTACTGCAGTGGGTGTTCCATCCCTTACTCTGGAACTTCTTCCTTCAGGGAGGAGGGTCTCCTCACCATCCCCGGGGAACCTCTCTCTCCATCCCATCACTGGCTCTTCCTCTTAGAGGGAAGATTAGCCACCCACTGGGGAGTTTTCCAGGAAGGACCTGGGATGCCTAGCTCTGACCCCCTCTTTCTCCTGTGAGCCCAAGGACTGTGAGTTCTGCTTAGTCATAGATATAGTATTAGGTTCCCCCATAAACGGGTGTTTGTCACCCGACCCCCGCCACAGGAGAGAAACCTCAGGAATACAAACTGGGAGCTGTCCCTACTGCACATTTTGGTCCACTGTGATTGGTCACATAGGTGGCTGTCTTTTGTTGGCTCTGACTGGCTTCTCAGTACATTACAAAATTATGCAGGGAAGTGACTCATCCTGGCTGTCTCTTGAACACCACAACTGCATGGGGATGTCTCCGGGGATGTGATAGCTCTGTCACCCATTGTTGTATGTGACTTCTCAGTCTCTACGACATTGTAGGTACAGAGGCTATAAGGACGGGCAGGATCTGCAGACTGCAGGAAGCACTCTGGATGGGCTGTGTAATCACCTCAGCTGGTGCAGAGCCACCAGCAGCCGTTTTGTGAACGCTTAATCTTGACAAGCCTTGATGAATTGGCCTGAACAAAATCATCCTGTAATCCAATCCAGCCACGCTTAGATCGCCACCACTTTACCCTTATCTCATCGAGACCCGCGACCTTTAAAATAATCACATTGTCCTCTCCTTGCGTCTTTAAGTCCTAGTCTAATGGAGGGGGACACCCCAGCCCCAGGACCTGGCTGCTCCTTCTATAAAGACATTAGAGACCTCCTCTGATGGCTCTTGCTATGTTACTCCTAGGTCACACTTGATTTGGGAGTGTTTTTGTTGTGTTGAAGAATGGCAGGAAATTTGCATGCCCATCCAAGGACTTAGTCCAGCTTTGGTTTTTCATCCTGAGAAGATAAAGGTCTGAGTTGTAGCTCTTCTTCAAATGAACTCAGAAGTCCTTTATCTCAACTTGCAGTTTCAAATGATCAAGAGTTGCGTGTTTGGCAGACACCAAGAAAAAGATGTACTATTTTGCTCCCTTACTACAGTGAGAGAATCTTAGTCCTACCTCAGTTTGATATGCCCTGCTTTAGTGACATCCATGGGAGGCCTGTCCCTTTCTGAACAGAAACAGGACAGAGAGGACATGGTGAAAGGGAATGGGAGGAGAGGAGGGAAGAGAAACCGCCATCAGATGTAAAATAAATGAAAAAATTAATTTATAAAAATATAAAAAAATATCCTAGGCATGGGGGTTTGGACATGTGGTCCCTGTGTTGAGAAAGCTGACACAGGCAGACCTGGGAGGTCACGAGACAACCCGCTTAGCAGACTGTCTTAATAGGAGTCACTATTGCTGTCATAGAACACCAGGGCCAAAGCAACTAGGAGAGGGAAGAGTTTCTTTCAGTTTGCAACTCTCGGCATACTACGTTACTGGGGGAAATTGGGGCAGAGGCCATGGAGGAATGCTGCTTACAGGCTTGGTCCGCATGCTCACTCAGTTTTCTTTCATATGCAACCCAGAACCACACGACCAGCTGTATTGTTACCCACAAAGGCCTGGGCCCTCCATCACCATCATTGACCAAGAAAATGCCCCACTGACTTGTCTCCAGGCCAATCTGAGGGAGGCATCTTCTCAATTATGATTCCCTCTTCCCAGATAGATTTAGGCTGTGAAGTTGACAAAAATCTCTAGGAGACCTACTTTGCTAGTGAAATCCTGGCCAGTGAGAGACCCTGTTTCACAACATGAAAAGAAGTGAAAAGCCAATCAGCCAACCACCACCACCAACCTACATCCCCAAATCCAGGTGAATGGAATCTGAACAAAGACAATGGAGATTGTTTTATGACCTCCACATGCACACACACACACACACACACACACACACACACGCACGCACACACACACACGAGTAGGGAGGGTGAGGGAGAGAAAAAAGAAGGAAAGGTTAGAATTTATCCCACAAAAGGAGCTCCCTTGTATCCTTGCAATTCAAGTAAGTACCTTGCTCTGTCTATTTCTGTTTGCACAGTAGCTTTGGAACATCATCTGCTCCAGCAAAAGCGGGCTGCCTTCACCCTCAGAGGAGCCAAGCCCCACAGGGACACGGGGTGGAGAGGAGGTGCTGACCTGGGCTGTTGAAAGCTAAGACAACACAAGCACCCACTCATATTTTCTCCAAGACGTGAAATTCGCTTTCAGCTTATTTACCTGAGAATGAATTTCTCGTTGAAGAGGGCTTTATGTCGCTGGAGACGAGGCCGCGGAGATATAAGCAATTTGAACAAGGGTACTGCACATTCGTCTTTATAACAATTTGTGTGTAACAGCTTTTATGCAAATGATGCTAAAGTGGTACCTTTTTTTCTAAATTGGATATCTTTATGGTTATAATTTTCCTCTGTAGTAATGCCAAAAAAGAAGAAGAGGAAGAGGAAGAAGGAGGAGAAGGAAAAAGAGAAGAAGAAGAAGAAGAAGAAGAAGAAGAAGAAGAAGAAGAAGAAGAAGAAGAGGAGGAGGAGGAGGAGGAGGAGAAGGAGGAAGAGGAGGAAGAAGAAGAAGAGGAATAAGAGGAAGAAGGAAAAGAAAGAAACTAGAAGAAGGTGATGATGAAGAATGCTGTCCCTGTGGGCTCGCACATCTCAGCTTCCGGCACCTCTCGTGAAGTTGGGATGACAAGTTCCTTTCATGTTCACCACAGTGACAAAATGAATACTCTCTGTCTCCTTCTTCCTCGCTTTCAGGATGGTTAAACTTTAGATGCCCCCATGAGCAACCCTTGGCACCCCGAATGATCTGGCAAGCTTCTCACCCAGCTTCCAAGACCCCTCCCCCTAATCCTTTCCCTCCCAAGCTGAGAAACACCAGCTAGCTGATTGGATTTTAGTTTCAACACTTGTTGTGTCTTTTACATTCATCCCCACTTTCCCCAAGTCAGGCAGGTGACTTTTAGAAACAATAGGGTTTAATTGACTTTGATACAATTGGATTTATATACAGTATTCTGGGCAACCATCCCAAGGTACTCATAGAATAATCCACATTATTGTTGCTTAATCGACCGAAAATTTTTGCAGAGGCAACAGAAGACGGTGTCTATTTCAAACAATGACTTAAATTTACCCAAGGACTCGGCTAAACAATATATATAATTTGTGGCAGCGGAGGCCTCTGGGATGGGTACAGCAAGAAGGTCGTAGCAAGCGCTGGAGAGGCGGGATAAAGAGGAGCGCTGAGAGGAAGTGGAACACAATGATGCTTTTGGAACCTGACCTTGAAGGAGTTGATCTCCTTTCTCTGTTTCAGTTTTTCAGCTTTAAAAACATGTTCTTCAATGACGATCAAAAAAACTTTTTTAAGACAATGGTTTGCAGAATGTATGCATCTGGGGCTTGGGAATTTGGAGGGAGTGAGGCGAGGAGACGGTGACAAAATGGACACGCCTAGAAAGCCTAGAGCTTAGCTTTAGGACACCTGGTACCGAAGGCAGGTGTACAGCTCTCCAGATATTTGACACTCGGGACAATGTCTGCCCATTCCCAACTTTTATCTGTACATGTCTAGCATGGCTGGAAGCAGATACCTCTGATGGGGTAATCCACGTACAACATAACTGTGTCCTCATTCCCACAGTGATGTGAGCTGAGAAGCCCCAAACCGAGGCCCGGGTTGGCTTGGAGGTTAATGTTTCTCACCTCCAGGATGGTATTTTCAGAGACTGCACATGATGGAAGAGGCCAAAAAAGCTTCCACCAATCTTTTTTAGAGGGGTTCAAATCCCAACCGTGAATATGGGGCTCCTGACATGACTGGTCCCTGAGTACTGTCTGTTAATTCTAGCACATCACAAATTAATGTCAGCTTATGACAGGATGTGTAGAAGCGTTCAGAGGTCTGCCATGCACTTGCCAGATGGGCCAGATAGACCATTGTGTAAGGTTCTTATAGAAGCAAGAAGACCCCTGCATCTCTAAATTGATGCTCATGGCATTATTGATACAGGACACCTCTTCTTTTTATCATCGACCCAATTTTATAAAGCCACCCAGAAGCCACATGCTGGTTGTTAACAGCACCCATGGCAAAGGGTTTACCTCTGATATTCACTGAGATAAAACACTGCAGGCATTCCTTGACATTTATTGGCACTCCAAACTTAGGGTGCTTGGACCAGCTCAGTCCTGGGCAAACACTGGAGATCAAGAGAAGAGCAAGAAGTGTTCTCTGTACCCAGACAGCTTAGGGTTTAGTCTTGGAGAGTGGTGGGGGCTGTTGGGGTACTGGCTTAGTTTTGTTTTCTTTTCTGACCTCTGGTAAAAACATGTTCTCTCTCTGTCTCTGTCTCTCTGTCTCTGTCTCTGTCTGTCTGTCTGTCTGTCTGTCTCTGTGTATGGTGTAGGTCTGTGTGGGTACACATACCTATGTGCACGTGTAAAGACCAAAGGAGGGTCCTGGGTGTCCCCCTGCATCACTTCCCACACACATCACTCCCCACACACATCACTCCCCACACACTTCTTTTAAGACAGGGTTTCTCAGGATTATTTTTTGAGAGAGAGAGAGATTGGTTCTTGTCTGTGGTTTGTCACTCAATCTGCAAGTGCTTACCAGCTTGTTGTTTCTACAGTGTGGTGAAGGAGAACACGTGACCCTGCATTTCTTTTCTCACATGTCCCCTTGCTTGTGACACATCTTCCTGGGAGCCAGTCTGCTTGTTATAAGCATGGGGAGGGCCAGCAAGATGGCTCAGCAGGTAAAGGTGTCTTTCACTAAGTCTGATGACCTGAGTTCTATCCCTGGGAATCCACAAGGTAGGAAGAGGGGATCAACTCCCACAAGTTGCCCTCTAACTGCCCCTGGTAGGCTGAGGAATGCACAGGCACACACGCACATGTGCAAATAAAATGCAATTTTGAAAGGAAATGGGGAAGAAGACCAATCTTGCAGACTGCTGAATAAGCATTTAATCCCTGCTGGTCACAATTTTCTCTGATCTGATGATTGTGCCAATAGACGGTGACATTAGATTCACCTATCAGTTCATTAATTGGAATCGGCATTTTATTTTCCAGCAGAAGTCAGCTTTGAGACAGTGAGATTACCACCTATAGCCCATTGGACAGATGTGAAAACTGAGTAGCAAGGAGGAGGTACCTGGATACTGGCGACACAAAAGGTCTGCCATCCTGGCCAGCAGGTGTCCTTGTGGGAATTCCTGGGTGGAAAAAAAAATCCTTCCAGGGATTTCATCCTGCAGCTGGAAGTGTGTTGGCAGCACTGGCTTCACCTTGCTCTCCTGCAGGCGAAACTGCTCAGGGCCCAGTGTGCATACATCAGCATATCTAGCTGTCCTTCCAGAAGCCAGACAGGGAGGCACATCACTATGCTGGCTTGGCTGCACGAGACAAAGCAATTTGCATGGGTCCTTTGTGAGCTTTCCCTCACAGTGGTACAAACTCATTAAAATCTCATGAAATTCTCCCACATAACATGTGGAGCAATGCAGGCTGCCGCCCTAAAAGTTAATATGTGTGCGCTCAAGGGGAGGGGCAGGAGAGGCCCGCGTATCGCAGGCTGCTCATCATTGGATCGAGTTGCCGTGGACCAGGGGACCTCCTTAGCATATTTTAATTACTGTCTGGATGCCCCTGTAAATAAATGAGCCGGTGGCTGGAGCTTGGAGCAGGCTGGGGACTGAAGCGGAGGCAGAGGGTCCCAGTGGTCCTTCTCCTTGCAGCGGAGCTGAACTTGGGCATGATTGTAGCCGTGAGAAGAAAGGCTGCTGGCCTACCTGGGATTAATGAGGACCCAGGGAACGGGGGATGGCTCTAGGCTGAAGCTGGGGTCATTAAATCCTGCTGGTCATTAATCCTCTGGAAATGCCCAGGGCTGGGGTCATTATTCTTGGGAGATAAAAAATTCAGGACCAAACAGCACGAGAGCCTGAACACTGTGCATTTCTCAGATTGGGATGTGCTATTTGTTAGCGGAGTCCAATCCTGGGGAAACAAATCTCCCTTTTACATATCCATCATGTCAGTATGAATCACTTGTATTTTAAATGATAATTTAACTAGCATGCCTTCTGTCTGCCTACTGTGTGCCAGAGATGTGATAAGCATGATAGTCTTTACCCCTTTGCTAGGTGAAAGGTGTTTAGTGATGAAGACACTGAAGGTCAGAGAGTCTAGGTGACTTGAAGAAAGTCACACAGTAGACCAACAGGCCATCCTGTGACCGCGTGACTTATAGGTTCAGCTCCGTGGTGATACTGCTGCAAGGACTGATGATGTTTGTCACTACAGCCTTGGGGACGCACACTGTCTCCTTGAAGAGGGGTGTACGTTTGTGAAGAAGCCTACGTCACTGCGTGGTGACCGACGAAAACCATCCCTATCCACACGACTTCACTTCTCCGTGCCTCAGTTTCTTCATCTGTAAATTTTTCATCTGTAAATCTATCATGCCAAATGTAGGGTTGCTGGGTGGACAGGGGAGTGGTTTTTAACCAAGCACTGAAGAAAGGGGTCCAGTGCAGAATGGGAGGCAGAGATGTGTTTCAACAAGAAAAAGAAAATTCTGGAATTAAGAATAAACTAAAGTCCTGTGAAACAAACTAACAGAATGAAGAAAAGAAACACTGTTCCAAAGACTGTATCATCTTCCAAATTTTTCATTTGTTTCCAAGAACTCCCTGCCTAGTTATTCATTGTTCTTTACAGTAACATTGCAATGTCTTTCAGCATCAGTAGAAGTACTGGTACCCATTGCGACGTTCTGTCCCTGCAAATTAGATGCCAGAAAGGTCAGCCTTGTGCGTTGTTTGGCTTTCAGATCTTCTTGCCCCTGACTCATGAGTTCTTTGCTTGCAAAAGAAAAGAGAGGGAGATGAGCATGTGGTTCTGTTAGCAAAGGACTTTCTGTACAAGGATGAGGACCCAAGTTCAGTCTCCAGCACCCATGTTCAAAGCTGAGTGCAGCAGCGAGAGCCTGTGATTCCAGTACTGTAGAGGCAGAGAAGGGAGAATGCTTGAGGCTTGTGGGCAGTCAGTCTGTGTTATAAAATAAGGTGGAGAGGGACTAATGACGCCACTGGACCCTGATGCCAACAGAAATGCCTCATTGAGCTAAGATTGAAGGAGTGATGACAATATGGGAACACAATGAAGAAGAGAACTCCGAAGGGGTGTGGTGGTCAGAGTTTGCAAAGGTTTGGAGTAAAAAGAAGCAGATTGTGTTCAAGAGAAAAGCAGGCTGAGTGTGAACAGCATGAGTGAGGAAAGGGTGAGGGCCAGGCTGTGCCAGGATATGCCAGGCCTGTGGCTCATGAGAGGGAGATGGGAATTTTACTGACATTTCTCTTAGAAGGTGGAGGACAGACTTAGTAGATCAATGATCTACAGGCAGTGAGGGATCCCGGGATCTCTTTAGTTGTGGAGTGAAGGTAAGCTGTTAGAAGTTATATACAGGACTAGAATTCAAGATAGAGGTTTCTATGGGGAGGGCAGCAAAGGGAGGAGCAATTGATGGGTAGGGAGTACGTCCTGATGGTGGAGCCCACACGCAGGAAGGGCAGCGAAGGGAGAAGTAGGTGATGGGAAGGGAGCACGTCCTGAAGGCGGAGTCTACACACAGGTAGGACAGCAAAGGGAGGAACAGGTGCTGGGGGAGGGAGCATGTCCTGAAGGTGGAGCCTACACACTTGCCAACCCTTTATGAGCCCATCTGCTTAGGATCATCTTGGGTGCTCTTCACCAATGCCATCTGGCTCTAGGAATACATAACACATACTAGGGACCAGACCAAGTGGTCCATCAGTATAACACTTATCTCTCACCAAAGCTGCCCCACCTGCCCCACCCCTACAACCTGTGGGTATGCTGTCAAACACAGTAAGGGAACTTGGCATTGTAATCAAGTCAGGAATCTCAACGTGAAGTTAGTATAGATTACCTGTAAGTTGCAAAGCTCCTTCGAGGTCAGGACCGATTTCTAGCTGGGCTTAGAGGAAAGACAATTGCAGGCATGAAAATGGGTCTGGCTTTGAATATGGGAGAAGGTACTACAAGACAAAGAAGGGAGATCATCTCTGGATGCTGGAAAAAAAGACACTGGTCTTTCTTCTCAGATTTCTGGGAGGAGCAGAGTTCTGAGGCCATTTCAGTTTAGGCTCAGAGAGACGCCTGTTGGCCTTCTGCTTCCGAGCAGATTAGACAACTGAAACACCCTAGGAAGCCCGAAAGGATGTCTGTCATCTCATACCATGAATCCATTCCCTTCCTGGCACCCGTGACTCTTCCCTCTACAAGTGAGCAAACAGAGAGATCCATAGATGCTAAGCCCTTGCTCCAAGACTATGCCGAGAGTTACCCCTGGCCGGTGCTCCTTCTGGTCAACCCCAGCCCACAAAGCATCCCATTTCTCTCCCACCCCTGATTTTTCTGCATCACAGTTCAGCCTCATCTTCCTACAAAGTCCCATGGAAAGATCCTTACCTCTGTGGCTCTTCAGCTAGATACTTCGAAGCATGCATGCGAAATTCTGCTCTCAGTCTTTGCAAAGCCTGTCATGTCACACGAAGATTGTGTGACCTCACTGGTAGGAGCTTTCGCTGGGAAGGTATCATTTACTGGAGAGTGTGTTTTCCTGCACTGTTATGGATCTCTCTGCTCAGGCAGCTGTCTAACATGCTGAATAGTCTTTCATCTTGTCAAACACTTCCATGCGTCTCTCTACAGCGTTTTCAGCCAACATGTACACACCTAATCAATCTTATGCCACTGTCTCCAGACTCCCAAGCCCAATGCATGGCCCCAACAGCTCCCTTAAAGAGACACTCATTTCTTTATTTCTTGACATATTCAAAAAATGCTGCTCATTCAAGATGCTTTCCCAGTGGTGTGAAGGAAGGTTGAACGCACATGTGAGCCTTTTTGTTACAACAGGCAGGCCCATGGAATGATGCCTTTCCTACCATGAGGACCTATGCACATGCTCTCTCTCTCTCTCTCTCTCTCTCTCTCTCTCACTCTCTCTCTCTCACACACACACACACACACACACACACACACACTTAAAGCAGATTTCTAGACACCAAGTCCAAGATCAGCAGGATGAGTGTACTCACCGGGCTTGAGGTCTTCCAGTAATACTGGTGGGCTTTACACCCCTGTGCTTTGTGGTTTGTGGTCTCACCACATCCTATAACTCCTCTCTAGGTACAACTGTCAGACGAGGTTCTAATTATCCCCTGAACTCAGTACTGATATAATGTTCATGTATTTCCTAGGATGTATTGCTCTGTTCTTGATATCTCACGGGTCTTTGCCTCCTCTTCAATATACTGATTTGCAAAAATTTGGCATATGCCTTGCCTGTTTCTGTGAGGCTGATAGCAAACCCGTCTCCAGTTCCTTACCTCTGCTCAGGTCCAGCGCCTTCGCCATTCAGTTTCTCCCTGCTCTCGCCCTGAATTGGACCCGTGTAGATCATCTTCAGCCAAGGCAAGGCCAGCAAATGTGACAGAAGCAGGCTTTGAGAAACACTCCCAGGAATGAGTCTGGCTTTCCCCTCTGTGTCTCTACCACTGCCTGAAAACATGCCAAGGCTAGCCCTCTGGGGAAGAACAGAAAAGTCCAGCCAACAAAATGTCAAGGTTCAGACAAGGAAGCAAGGGCAGGGAGGGTCAGCAGATCTCATGATGGCCACCCTAGCGGAGCAACTACTTGGTGAGTCTTATATGCTACAAAGACGTTTGTGAAGAGTGTTACTAGGACCACAGTGGACTCTAGACAATGGAGTGCTCCCTCCATGTAAACCCTTGCTCTCCTTACTGGTAGACACAGACTCAAAGCCCATTTGCATCCTCAGGCCCAATACTTAGTAGGAAGCCAATGAATATTTATTGAATTGGATGTAATGTGATTTTCAAATTTTGCACACGATAGCAGCCTTGAATTCTTTATTTTTAATGTGGGGCTTTTGTTATGCAGTATGAAACTTACCATCATTTTTCTTGTATGGCTCCAAGTGATAGAATTTCCATTAATAGATTGATCCCATCATTTGTGCCAAGGCAGAGGAGAAACCCACTTTAACACATCCCCACACAAGGCAGGACTCTCTTCAGAACTGTTGCTGTCTATAAAATAGTAATTAAAACTTTATATTTTTGTGGTAAATATATCACATGCATTCCTTAAATGAACTGTGTGCCCTGAGCAATGCTGAGGGCAGAGGTCACTTGAGAGTTAGCTGTTGTCCCCAAACCATTTCATCGGAGTGCAGAGTGAAGAAGCCAAAATAAAATGATTGCTATTTAAAGCTACCAATTCAAAGCAAAGAACTTCCATGGTGATTTAGTGGTAGATGGAGGCTTTCTCAGACATATTTAGTTTCTTGGCATGGCATTTCCCATTTAAATTCCTCATTTACTGCAAACATATCCACACAAAGGAGACACGAAACTCTGTTTTAGAGTTTCTCCTTAATATATATGGATTCATATGCATACGCACACATATGTATTTGAATTAGCCGGGATGGAAGGAGGTGAGTGACTGGCTCCAGCATTGAAGCCCCTTTGACTTTCAGGAGGTGGTAAAAGTCAGCTGGGGTCTCAGCTCTGATGAATTTGCATCTCTTTGAATATGACGCTTGAAAAACCCCAGCGATAGATTAAATTTTGCCAAGGAGAAAATGAGAGAGAGGCTTCCATCTCTCGGGTCTGCTGGGAGGATCTTTATGGTTGATTTACTTTTTAAAAATAAATGTTTCTTTATGTGTTCCCTTCAGTTCCTGCCCAGGCTGCCTCTATCATCCAAGCTGTAACTTGCGTGGGTCCTATCAGCCAGCTAACAGTAAGTCAACCTGGTTCCCGGTACAAGGTGAAGGGCTATTTCAATCTCAGCTGCATATACCTTCTGTGTTTTCTGATTAAAATGTGCAAGCGAACCTTGGAATAAACTCTACCTGACATGACTTCTAAAATAATTTATGCCATCTGCAAACCTCCGATGGAGGGACTGATCTGAGTCTCTGTCACTGTATTTCAGATGATCCAAAATGGATCGCGGCTTTTAAATGAATTTAGTGGCCAAAGGAGATTCTTTTGAAAAATGTCACTGAGGTTAAAACACATGAGTCCTTGTCTAAAACTATAGAAGAGTGTGACGTTTCCTTATAAAGGTGGTACATATTTATTGTCAAAATTTGAAAAGGTATAAATAAAGAGAAAACAAAGCACCCCTAACTAAGGAAGCCAGAGAGACCTGTTGTCACCGCACATCAGATCAGTGGTCTGGATCTGTGTGTTTTGAGTGAGAAGGTGGCGGTGAGAATGTGGAGATGTCTGGGTGTGTCCAGGAAAGCTGATGAGAAGGGGATTGAGATTGGAACTCGAGGAAGAAGCCTGGTAGGGGATGATCATGCATGATGTGGTTATTAGTTAGGATGGGCTCAGATTCGCTATATTCACAATCAGAATCTCCAACGTCCCCATGGCTAAATGGGGTATGGCAATAGTGGTGATAAATAAATGCATATAATATATTCCACACTGAAAATGTAAAATTTAACGTGAGGCATCCCAGCTTCTGCTGTGAATGCAGTCTAACTGCCCATGAGTTCATTAGGAAAGTTGTGGAGGTTTTGGATCAGTTTAGTTTTGTTATGTGATGTTTTTATGTGCAAGGATAAAAATACAATACAAGCTTTACAGTAAAGCTTATTTTTTAAAAAAAAAATAATAAAAAATGGACAAAAGTCCCTCTTTCTGGTGACTCAGTAAACCATCCTGAGACACTAATGTCAAGGTAATTGGTTTCTGGGGTGGTTTGCATGTGACTGTCTCCCATGGGCTCATGCATCCGGCGGCATTGATTTAGAAGGTTGCAGAACCTCTGGACATATAGCCTTGTGGAAGGAAGTGGGTCATGAGGGGAGGTGAGGAGCAACTTCGCCTCACTCTTCCATCTGTTCTGTTTCCTGACAGACCCAATGTGACAAGCCGTCTCAAGACCTTGCTCCTGTGATGGACTTCATCTCAAACTGCACATGCAGGTATGTCTTTCTTCCTTCAGTGATCACGTGACAGCACAGTGACCACAGCAGTGGGTACCACACAGAGGAAGTGAGGGTTCTGAGGACCCATGGAGAAATAAAGGCACAGACTGATGGTGTCTTGGTACATATTGGCCGCAAAGGATGATCAATGAAATGTTATAACGTGGAAAGAAGAAACAAGTATTGGGACAAAGGAGAAAGGAATGGAGTGAAGAAGGAAGGGAAGAAGAGGAAGGGAGATAGTCTAGAAGAAAAAGAAGTGAGGTAGGAAGAAAAGAAGAAAAGAGGGAAAGAAAGAAGGAAGAAAGGAGGGCAGGAAGGAAAATTTAAAGTCCTGGAGTTTCTGCTCTCACATCCAGGTAACATCAGAACTGTTAGACTCGAGGTTTATCGTGTGCTGTAAACCTGATCTCCCAGGAAAGCCACACCAGGTTTTGAGACAAGTGACACAAAAATACATTTCACTAAGATAAGGCTGTGTGTCAGCACCCACAGACACTTCCCCTGAAATGGCCTCCCAGGTGTCTGGGCCGTGGGGCTCACTTGTAGGAGGTGCCAACAAAGACTGCTTCTGGGTAGAAAACTCAGTTTGGATAACAAGAGGCTGGGACTTCCCTCTGCTCTGCCTGAATGTCCCAGGAGATCTGAGGTCTCTGGGGATCAGATGCAGTATCTGTAGCTGAGGGACAGCCATGCTTTTTTGACACGGTGGGGCCTGGGTCAAGCAGACCTATATGCTAAAGAAGAGAGGCGTTACCTCACTCTGGTGTCCAGAGATTCCCCACAGGCATTGCCACCCCACTCATGAGAACACAGTCATCATTGGGGCTGGAGAAGGGTTACCGTGCCCACGGCAGAGGTGCCATGATTGTCTATCACTGTGACTCAGAAGGCTATTTCCCAATAGCCTTTAATCTCACCAGGGTAGGGTAGGACTTGTTCTATATGAAGGTACCTCTTCATAACCCTCTCATGAAAGCAAGGTTGCTTTGGCCCTTACAGGACACTGTAATCTATATGTATATTATAGGCTGTATGTAAATGGGCCTTTCTGAGCACTCTTTTTCAGGGTTCATTTCCTTACAAACCATCCCTTCGAATGCCACCTGGCACAAAGTTTCAGGAAATAAATGATTTCTTATATTTACAATTTTGAATGAACATCTCACATGGAAAGCTGGCTGAAAACGAGTACTCCCTTTGCTCATAGAACAAAACTTGTGTTTAAAAATAAACAGGGGGCCGAAATGACAAGTAAATGGACAGGAATGTCTGAACTAAGCCCAGCTCCCAGTCAGACTCCTTGGATGACACGCTTACATTTAATACGTTGTTCTTATACTCTGTTTTCTTACTTAATTAAAATCAGGTACCTAACAGGAGTCATGTTGTAAACAGAGTTCATTCTTGAACTCGGCTTTATGTACAGCTGTTGGCACAGCTGTGATTCAGTTTCTGGGCCCCGACAGCTTTGTTCTGTTCTGTGTTTTGATCAGTGGTGCCTCTTCCCGCTCTCTTCAGGTTTCATTCATGAAAAGTCTCTAACTCCGGTCTGCCTCTGAGGCACTGTTCTCCAAGGGTACTCTGGGTGTCGCAGGCCGCTGCCCCAAGTGTTCTACTGTTTCTAAAGAATAACTCAGCTCTTTCCTCTTGAGCACTTATTGTTACTGTATGTGTGTGTACACACATGTGCATGCCTTGGTGCGTGTGTGTAGGTGAGAGGGCAATGTAGGATTTGGTTCTCTACTTCCGTCATGTGGGTTCTGGGGATAGGACTCAGGACCTCAGGTTTGGTTGTAAGCATCAGCCATATACTTAGGTTCAGAGTGTTAGACTTGGTGCTATAGGAAATGCCCCTGTATACTGTAAAGATTTGCCACTCATATTGGTTTAGTAAAATAAATTGATATAAAACTTTAGACTCACAAAGATAGGATAGATGATAGAGTATTTTCTTTAATTTGCCAAATGTAAATGAACCAAATATTGTAAATCTAATTCTTGCTTGATAACTGTTTTGTTGTATGTCATCTTGCTATGTTAAAGTTAAAAACCTTCCTTTTTTATTTAGACAAAAAAGAGGAGGCTGATGTGGGATTCCCCTCTGTATGCTGTGAATATGTTTTATTCCCATTGGTTAATAAAGAAGCTGCTTTGGGGCTATGGCAATGATGAATACAGTAAGACGGGAATTCCAAGCAGAGACAGAGGAGAAAAAAGGTGGAGTCAGAGAGACACCATGTAGCTGCTGGAGCTTAAGGTAAACTGTGAGCCTTGTGGTAAAACACAAAACAATCGGAATGGATTAATTTAAGATGCAAGATTTAGTTAAAAGAAGCCTGAGCTAATAGGTCAAGCAGCATTTTATTAAACCAATAAGAGTGACAAATCTTTAGTGTCCAAGAGTATTTCCCACCGCATTCTTGGCATATGTCAGGGTTGTGTTTTGGATGTGAAATGTCCCCCACAGACTCAAGGTTTGAACACGTGGCTCCCATCTGGTCATGCTATTTGCGAAGGCGTGTGAAGACTTGAGCATGTGAGCCTTGAGAGAGGAAAGAGGTCCCTGGTGGCAGAAGTTAAGAATTGATAGCCTAGTTCTACTTCCTGTCCTCTGCTTCTTGAGCACAGTGTGACCAGCTAGCCTCTCCCTGTGGTCACCATGCCTTCCCATCCTGGTTGCTGCCATGTGCTCCCAGTTGTGATTGGCTCTTTTGCCTCTGGAATTGTGAATTGAAAGAAACCATTCACACTTCAGTTGTTTTGGTCAAACTGTTTTATTGCAGCAACAGAGAAGGAGCTGATGTAAGTCCTTTGGTCCACAAGATGCTGAACCCGGTTAGAAGATGGGAGATGAAGAGGAGAGAACCGTGGGACACCCACCGAGGTTGTGATAGAAGTACTCAGTGCGGGACTGTGTGTTGAGTTTAGTACATTTGGACACTGACCGTGGCTGAGAGATAATGAATGCATCTCATGTAGAAGCAGTCCAAGGAAAGTGAAGAGGGCTAGGAATGCCACATCAGACTCCAGATCTGGTCAGACTGGTATAGGGGGAATGACCAACCTTTTGGGAGCATTCTATGTGTCCATCAATTCAGATATCCCAATATTTCTCCAAACTTGCTCTTAATGGCTTCCCCATTATCATCTCTCGGCTGAGTATTCCTGACTGTGAGTTTCCACCTGTTTGTCTGACTTCTGTTTATCCTGACTTCTTTGGTTTTTCACACACGACTCCCTTGTTTGCTTTCATAGACCTATTGTTCTCTTACTAAATTGAAGACATAGCCATTGGTGTGCCCGAGATTTTCTGTAATAGGAGAATAGTTACCAGGGTAGTCTATCATCTTTAACTCATATCACTAAAGTTCTTAGAACAGTTTTGAATCACTCTTTGACACCACAGCCCTTACAAGGGGAAAAGTCTTCTCCCAACACACAGTAACAAAATGACATCTTTCCTACACTATCTGCAGGTCACCCTGAAAAGCCTGCTGTCTGCTGGCCTCTCTTTTTTACCTTCTCTTAGAAACTTCACTGTAATGAACCAGAGAGAATGCTCCCCCATCTCTTTCTTGATTCTGTCCCCAGTCACTTGCTTTGATTTTGTTGCTGGGACAAAAGGATAGGTCCCATACAGCATTGCCTGGAACTACCTGCTCATTATAAGCCCTAAAGATAAGAGGATGTTGCTGACTTTGATGGTCCTATTTGTGTTTAGCAAGTGGAGAGTGTGCTGGTGATTAGATAATGAGTTGATAGTGTTGATGATATTCATAAGCCACTGTTATTAGTGCAGTGGCATCTCCATGGTACCACACAAGCAATGGGCCCTGATGGTAAACAATCCATTTAGAATGAAGCCAACCATGTTAAGTATGAACAAACAAACTCTCTGGATGATTGTGAATGGTGCACACTGTCCCTTCTACACTGGGAAGGCTGAGGAAGAAGGATCTAAAATCTGAGGCCAGTCTGTGCTACATAGTGAGATTCTGTCTCAAAAGAAGCCTGACTTAAACTAAATGAAAGAAGGGAAAAAGTAAGCCAACAACCCTTCCCCCAAACATTCTTAATTGTCTGGGGGGTCACTTTGAAGATAGGATTCTCTTCTAGCTGGAGGTTGTCATGTCCATGGTCTTCCTGGAGAACCTTACAACTCTTCCAAAGCATAGAAAGTGCTCTTATATGAGGAATGACTTCACTGAATGCTATTCCTGGAATTTGATGGCTCCTCAGTCCCATGGTGACAGAGTCTTAGGTAGCTAGAGACAAGTATCATTCCTTGTTATGTCATGCATCATTCATTCTCTTGCTACGTCAAGAAAGGTCTAGAAGCCACTCTCTAGGCAAGCGTCACAACCACAGAGACTGTCTGAAGATTTCTTAGGTTATTCATGTTTTAACAGGCTCCGACAGAGCCTGACTCCAGATAGAAGTTCCTGTGTGCTATGTCCCATCCTCAGACATGAGCAGTGATGTGGAAATCTCATCATTGTCTGGCTCACTGTGGCCACATGAGACATGGTTGCTCAGTACAAGTCAGGAGGCAGTTTTAGTAAGATATTGAATCAAAAAGTCAGCTTAGTCTGGATTTTCCAAGACCACCTTTCTCTTTGGGGAAATTGCTTTTCCCTGTCAATCAGCATTCTTTAACAGCTTTCTCTACTCAGTGGCGTACCATTTTCCCATCTTCACCTTTGGGCTTTACCAAGATCATGAATTTTGGAAATGTCTGTTTTCTTCCACTTAAAACTTCAGGATTAGCATCTATGCCTGCTGCTCTTGGACAATCCACCCAGGTTAGAACACATTCAGAAGTATGGCACCAGCTCTTAGAGACAGGCCTTGTCACATAAACAACTACGTTCTGAGAATCGAGAACAGTTCTGAAAACATGATCTGGTCTGGGGTGATATGCAGAGTTGTTTTCAGAGAATATATATATATATATATATATATATATATATATATGTTATGTGTGTGTGTGTGTCATCAGAGAAACAGTGTTTCATGGAGGTTGGATTCTTGTTGATTGTGATTCCAAATACTCCAGACATCATAATGATGTCTTTGTGTCATTTTATCACTTTTCTTATTGTGCATATTTAAAAAAGAAACAACCAAATGTGTTTCCTTTGGTGTACAAAGTTCACATAATAAAGCACTATATTGGGAGCTATTTAAAGGTAGCAGTTTAATCCCAAGACTCCAAAACATCAGACAAGAGAATGAGATGGTCAGGGGAAGGCTTCCTGTGCTCACACATGAGCCTTGGTCTTTTCAGAGTCTCTTCCCTCTCTCAAAACCTTGCCATATTCCTTTGCCATTCTGATTCCTATGAATACTCTGTGAATAAGCAAGAGGATGTTTTATCAACAAGCCCAGCAGACAAAGCTTTTGATATTTGCCAAAGATTTAGTTAGGTTGTTCTGACTACCAGGAAAAGGGCAGGTTTGGGCTCCATCACCAATTTCTCTGGGGTTGTGGTCTAATGACATGCATTACCCTGGAAACTAGAGGTAAATATTATTACTGAGATTTTTGCCCATGGATTATTAACCCTTTCCCCAAGTTGTAATTCATGGATTATTCTTTCTTTCTTTCTTTCTTTCTTTCTTTCTTTCTTTCATTTTTGATAGTCAACACTTGATAAAACCAAAATAATGTTCAATCAAAATGAGTGTGCTAGATTCCAGTGTTTGGTTTAGTTGTCAGTATTGGGTGGCTGCCTCTCTGTCTCCACTTGACTAGATCTTTCAGAGTTCAAACCATGGCTTGTCACATGACACTCCCTACCTGGCCTCCAGCCACCTCTGGATGCTGTGTGCTTGTCACCTTGGATTCCCTAAGCCCATTCTCCTTTTCTGCTGCTTAAAAAGCAGTGTGGCTCACTGTGCACTTTCCATATCCAATTTCTTTGAATCTCTGTGGGTTGCTTAGATTGATAAACTCACTGAGTCTTAATTTTTATGTCTAATTTGAGCTTTCAACCATCATATTTGAATGCCTACTTGGATCAACCAAATAGATGTACCTAGTACTTTCATGTTTTGAAGGCACTGTGAACACAACAAGGAGAGGATTTGGGGTAATTTATCTACCCATAACCTTACCAAAGTGTGCTAGGATCCTCATCCATGAAATTTACTACCCAGCTTTCCCAAACTCCTGAGGAGCAGCCATCGCTCCACTTTTACTTGCTGGACACCTGGAAATAGAGTCCCACTTCCTCCATCTCTCTCACTTCCTAAAGCCAGTCTCTAGCAAGTTCCATCCATTCTTCTTCTGCCTTTTCTCTCACTTCCTTCCACTTTTTCTCTACAAGGCTGCAGGTGTAAAGAATCCAGAAAGACTTTTGTCATCCCAAGGTCAAGTGACGTCAGTAGATTCTACTGACTTCCTGTCTTCATAACATAGCAAGAGAGTCCTTGACACTAGGCCATGTTGCTCCTTGATGGTTACCATTGCTACTTTTCTGTTACCCCAAGATGTTGTCTGCTTACATGGCTGCCTGTACATCTCTGGGTAATCCAAACAGTGAACAGATCTCTGAACTCAAGGCACACCTCCTGCTTCTGCTTTTGTCCTGCATCTACTTTCATCAGTATACCCTTGATATCCAAACTCTACCTACCTCAAAGCCTTCATGTACACAGTGTCCACAGCCTGAATCATTCTTTTTCTACTTTTTGCATAACTTCTTCTCAGTCTTCCACTCTTAGCTTAATGGTCTCCCCCAGAGAAATCTTTTTTAATTATTTTTTCTCAATTCCAATTTTTCATTCTTTATAGACTATATCACAATTGTGATTATCTTACACATTTTTCAGTTTAGATTTTTAAATCTCCCTGACCTTAATGCAGGTTAGGCACAATGATAGCTTGTTCTTTGGTTTTACTCACAGGGAGACATCTAATCCCTAGCACACAGTAGATCCACACAGAGTTAATATTGCTGATAAAATGGATGCTTCTCTGCCATCCAAAAAGCAGGAAACAAGTTTTTACTCAAATTTATTCTGATATTTTAAAGCTTTTCCATTACATGAAAGGAGTGGTGGCTTCCTGAGCAGTTCTTTGCGACAGCGATGAGCTAACTGCAGTTAACAGGAAAGATCTTTTGCTAAAGGTGTGGACAGTCAGTGGGAAGTCATTTCTCTCTTCAGAAGGCTGACAGCAGGAAATATTTTGAGATGCCGACTTTGCTCTTGTGAGTTTTAAGATTAATGTCTTATTTGATGTATATGGGTGTTTTGCATATACATGTATGTCTGTGTACCATATGCATACAATGCCCATGGAGATGAGAAGAGAGCTTCAGATCCCCTGTAACTGAATCTACAGGTGGTTGTGAGCCTACTAACATGCTGTACCACAGACTGAGGCTGCCCCTGTCTCTAGACTCTATAATCTGGTGGGACCTGGGTGCCTGAATTGGTTTTTGCTATTGTTTGATTTCTTGTTTTGGAAAAGAAATTCAAAATCAGAGCATTTGGGTATTGCTCTGAAGGCTGCTTGTCTCATGGAATGAAATCTTGGAGCAGAGTTTATAAAGTCAGACTGTTACATCAGCACTGAGCTAGGTTGCCCCGTGTGGATGTGGGATTAACATTGACCCCTGTCCAAGTTACCCTCTACTCCTGCTCCCAAGCAGAGAGATGCTTTAGGCTGACTCTCTTCCTGGTGAGAAAGGTACCCTCTTCTAGTCACTAGCAGTAAACTATGTCCTCTCAACACGTCCCCCGAACCTGAGGGACGAGTCTGAAAACTGGCTGTCTTGATGTCTCAAGCGGTGTCTTTGTCAGTGAGTCCTGATTTCTGCCTTCCTTGATGCTACAGAATGGAGAATTGCTCTGTTGCTGCTGCTGGTTGCTGCACCAGAACCATGGGATTCAGCTAACTCTTCTTCAGAGCTGTGTGTGATACAAGAACCTTCTTCTAGAATGCCATCAATTAAGGCTTCTCTCCTCAGACTGGCTAATGACCACGCTGTAAGGGAGGCAGGCTGGTGCTGGGTTGGAGGAATCAGAGAGGAGAGCTAGAAGTGAAGATATAGCTGAGGTACCTGGGGCATCATGTAGGTCTCAGACTCATGCATTCTGTTTTGAAATTGATACCAGGAAGAGACTACATGTAGGGACACTTCACAACCCTATCACATATGTTAAGGGAGCTCTCCCTCCTGTCTACCCTGCATTGCCTCAGTTCTTACTTGAACTAACCAACTATTTTATGCATATAGTCAGCCCTGGTAGGTGGATGCTCAAGCCATATACATTCATCCAAAAGAATATCATCAAAATAGTTGTATGAAAAAAATGCCACAAAACCTTAAAATTGTGTCATACTGATTATGCAGTGATTGTTTTGTCTTTACTCTCTGAACAACATAGGGTGATAACTATTTACATACTCTTAAGAGTTAGGTTGCAGCAGGCACTGTAAGTAGACTACAAAAGGTTGAAAATATACAAGAGGATGTGTATAGGTTATAAGCAAATCCTATGTATGGCATTGTATACAAGGGTCTTGAGCAACTTCTGAGTTAGCATCCATGACTGGTGGTTGGGAGCTGAAACCCATTCCCTGTAGATAGCAAGGTCAGATATATGCACACCAATTCCTCCTTGCTGATCTAAATATAAGTTGGAAGAGTTTAGTAAGATGGTGGTGCATAAGCCCGATAGGAGAATCTGAAAGGGCTGGAAACCACTACATTTCTTTGAATCAAAAGTTACACATTTTGATGGCCTCTACTTATGGTAGGCATTGGGAAACAAAGCTCTGAACTCTCAGAGAAGAGAGCTTGGTGTGCAGGGCCCCTGGTAGGCTTCCAAGTCGGTTTTGTAGCCTTGCTCCCTCTGCTAGCCTGACCGCTCTTTCCTTCTGCATCACTATCATCTGCTGACCTTGCTTTTGGTTCAAGTTTGAGGGACCCAGGCACTGGACTCGAGGAACTCCTGGGAAGGCTTTCAGGGATGTGAAAAAGGATGGAGGTCATGTTCAGGGAGGAAAGGCGAGCTAAGGTGGAAAAGCCAGAATGGTGGATGTTAAAGAGGAAGAAGAGGCTCTGTAGGGATGTGATGTCATAGGGATGTGACATCATAGGAATGTGAAAAAGGATTGAAAGACCCCATTTTGCAAGGCTTTCACACAAACAAGTATAAGTTCAAGGTAAAGTCGGTACTCCTAGGCTGCCAAACAGGATATCTGTGGTCAGACATCAGGCCTAGGAGGGGAACGAAAAGTTCTGGGAAAGACTACATGTGCCCTAGATAGAGCCAAGTCAACTGTTATCAGATCTTCATGTCCCCGAGGAACTTGTCCTCAAGTAAACCCATCGCCTCATTCAAACTGACCAATAAAATCCCTGTAACCATGCATCTGCTTCTGGATGCCTGCTTCTGCCGCCCTTTTTCCTATAAAAAGACCCTTACCCAGCCTGCCAGCGCACAAGTCTTCCAAATAGACTCTGACGCCCACTGGTACCTGTGCACTTCTCAATAAAAAAAAAAAAAAAAAAAAAAAAAAAAAAAAAAAAAAAAAAAACCTCTTGCTGTTGCAGCCAATGGTCTCGAACTGTCCTTTGGGTTTAGGGGTCTCCTCCTGAGGGAAGATCCTCTTTGAGGGTCTTTCATGATGAAGGTCATGTTCAGGAGGAAAAGGCAAGCTGGGATGTAAAAGCCAGAGTGGGGAATGGTAAGGAGGAAGAAGAGGCTCTGTAGGGACGTGACATCAATTGCTCTTGATTCAAAACCATATGAGTACTAAAAACTTGAATGTTCCACAGAACCCAGGGCTGCCCGGCTCAGCTCAGAAACCTTCCGATTATACGGAGTCCTTGGGTCAGTCCATGAGCAAGTGCTAGCAAGAACCCTTGGGCTTATTTCCAGGTCCTCTGAGATCCCAGGAGGTGGGTGCTAGCCACGCCCATGCTCTCTCCAGCATGCTAGTATAGTCATCTTATAGTCTCTCCTGCCTGCTCTCCAGCTACAGCCCCGATTCCTTCCGCATACATGTATATATGCATGCATGCATGCATGCACGTATGTATGTATGTATGCATGTATGTAAGTATGCATGCATTTATGTTGTGTGTATGCATGTATGTATGTGCACTGTCCCTGACTCTGCATTCATTCATTCATCCCCCTCCACTCCCTCCCTCATTCAGCACCCAGCGTCCTCTCAAAATACCCACCCAGACACAATTCATCGCTGTCCACCCTGACATCTCAATGGAGTTGTTTTTCTCCCTCACCCCGAGTCCTCATCCCTCCCTTTTCTCTTCCTTTTTCCTTCCCAGTGGCATTTTTTTTTTATTTCAGAAGAAAACTTATGAAAATTGTTGAAACATGCACTACAAAGTGAATCCTTATTTTTTTTAACATTTGGTGGGGAGCTCCTCACCCTCTCACCCCCCCAAAAGGCAGCCATGTCAAAGACACTGCCTCCCCCTTTGACATTCACGCCGTGCTCAGAGTCAGCTGGGGTCTCCGCTCTGACAAATTTGCATCTCTTTGAATGTGACGCTTGAAAAAAGCCTGAACCGCTAGATTAAATTTTTTTTTTCCGTCGAGAAAATGAGAAAAGCCTCTATCTTTCGCTGAGTCTACTGGGAAGATCTTTATTCTGATTCTTGTTAGAATTGTTTATCACCCTGACAGGCCAGACTCGGACGAGATAAAGGCTTAGCTGCATCACGGGGCCTGACAGTGGTAGGACATGCAGAAAAATGAAAGGAGCCGGAGAAAATATTATTAATAGATGCCGACTCGCTTTGCCTGCATGGCACGTCAGGGAAGGAGAGGGAGCCAGTCTTGATTGCAGGCCTATGAAGTTCTGTCCAAAAAAGAAGCCATTTTTCATTAAGTGATAGAAGAGCCTTTTTCATGTTCCTTCCTGAGGAGCTGATAACTTATGCAGTTTATTCTAACCCTGCTGATTTCTGTCAGGGGAAGAAAACTCCTGAAAGATGGCTTTGCCTTGTCCTTTACGGGAAGAGCAGGTTGGTTTGACAGGCTCAGGAGCTAAGTCAGGGAGCCCAGTCAGGACAGGCTCAAGGTCCCTGGACTGGGGTGTCTGGTGTTTCTTGTGAGTGTCAAAGACTGGGGAAGGGGAGAGAAGGGTAAGACCTGGCACCATGTCAGTGCCTCAGGGTTACCCGCCTTGGCCACACCAGTGTGTGTGTTTACCATCCTCCTAAGCATCCACATTTCAGGCTGATCAGCCTAAAGACCCCCGGAGTGCTGCTGACTAGGTCAGAGTCCGCGCTGGCTACTGTTGTGAAGTCTCATTCCCTGTCCTGAAGCTGAAAGTCAAGGATCAATGTGTCAGCAGTGTTGGGGACACTAAGAGATATCCATCTTCAGTCTTTGTCCTCGCAGGTCGTTTCCCTACCGAGTCTCAGCCTGTGCATCCACTTCCTATGAGGGCACTGGCCTTGTAATCAGGATGCCATTCTTATGGATTCATTTTACCTGAGTTATTTCCCGAGAGGCCCCATCGCCAGGCACCGAGGCCTGCTGAGGTACTGATGCGGCCTTCCATGAGGTACAGGAAGGAATGCTGGAGTTATCACTGTGTGAAAGGAGATCTTGTCTTGTGCCTCTGGACTGAGGTATAGATTCTGGAGTGGGGAGTGACACAGGAGCCACCTAGGTGAGAGTTTCAGGCTATAGGACAGTTCTTGCATGGCCAGCTCAACAGTTCCCTGAATCTGGAAGTCCCTTGTGAGGAGACTGTATGGAGACAGTACTTTCTCACTGATGGGACAGCCATGGCCATGACCCAGTGACTGGATGAGTAGCTACATGTCCCAGAACAAGCCACTTAAAACCCTGTGTCCATTTTCTTTCCTGTACAAGAGATGTGTTCCGTCTGCTGCCCCAGCTGGATGGAGAATGACAGTGAAGAGGACTGTGTGGTCCAGGACCTGTGCTGGAGACTTTGGCAGGCTGTAAGGGAACGCCACCACTGCTGAGATGTGGGCTAAGAAGGTGTGTCAAGCCAAGCGGGCAGCACTCTTCCCAGAAGCCCACGGTGATGAGTTTGTGACTGTTGTCCAGCTTTGGGGTCTGTTGTGCATTCACAGTGGATCAGAGACAGCTGCTCCCAGAAGTCTGTGGGAACAACTGAGTTTCCTTGTGACCTGAGCATCGATCCTCCTGCCTGTACATGGAGGTTGGAATCTTAGTTGAGGCTGCTGAAGGCTCAGCAATGACTGCCTACCAGGGATAGTCCCTAGGGAACCATACAATTCACCGCAGCTAACACTTTGAGATACGGACCAAATAAAAGGTCAGTCTGGTTGACACCAGAGAATCATGCATCAGGAAACAGACTTAAGTGTCAACATAGGTATCCCTCTGCCCTGACAGGGTCATTTACTCCTTTAGGACATGATTTGACCTGTTTGAACTTCAGGGCCCTTGTGTGTAAAGCGGAAGTGACATTACTAGGCACAGTTGTGTAAGTAAGAGATCCGCACTGGTCAGTGCGGTATCTAAAACACAGGTTCCTGATACAACAGTGGTCATGATGCTGTTGATGATGGTACTGATGAGGTGATGTTGATGGGAACAATGAGGTGATGATCCTGATAATGGTTATGATGAGCATGTTGATGATGATGATGATGATATGATAATGTTCATAGTGATGATGATGGAGATGTTGGTGATGATAATGATGTTAATGGTGGTAATGATGATGGGGATGATGATGATGTTGAAATGATGCTGCTGATGGTGGTGGTGGTGATGATGATGATGATGATAATGATGGAGGTAATCATTCCCTTGATAGCGAAAGAGTACACAACACTAGGCATACGCCAAGCCCTTTCTTCACTCTGTCCATACTTCCTTTAATTTAATCCTTACCACCACTTCAGTGAGTGCCCACCATTACTATCTTTAAGCTGATGACCTACGTTTTCAAGAAACCCTGGGTCCTGCAGCTGCAGAGAAACTCTACGGTTAGCGGGGACAATGCTGGAGGTTTGTTGGAGAGATGCAGAGGGCCTATTTTTACTTCATGAACTAGAACAAATTGCCAAATATCTCCAGGAGAGAAAGGGTTGAGTCCCAGAACAATGCCATCACTCTGCCATCTGGAAAATGAAAGGAATTCCTGGCCCACTGCATACTCAGTCACACGATGTGACATGCAGATTGATAGAAAACATTTTATCCTCCGCAAAGATGGTAGATAAACAAGGCTACTCAAGAACTAAAGAGGGGCTTAGAAGATGCCTCAGTTGGTAAAGTGCCTATTCTGTAATAATGAGAACTTAAATTTGCACATCAGAACCTATGCAAAAATCTGGGTGGGGCAGCATGCATTTACAACCACAATGATGGGGAGGTAGCAACAAGAAGATCTCTGGTGATCGTACAACTTAGTTGAATCAGTGAGTTCCAAGCCAACAAAGCCAAAGGTACTCTTAAACACTGTGCTACCTTGCTAGCCTCCAGTATTGCTGATTTAAAATTCAAGGCTATGGAGAGAGCTATACATGCAATGAAAGAGTGGCAGGCATTAATTATCGTCCTTGCTAGGGTTCAGATCTAATGCTAGATAGGATCAATTGGTCATTGCTGTGGAGAGACATAGAAACTCTAATAAAGGAAAACAGTTGATTGATGCTTGCTTACAGATTCAGAGGTTTAGTCCATTATCATCATGGCAGAGGGCTTGGTGGCATGCAGAGAGGATTGGGGTGCTGATGTTGATAATGGTGATGATGATGAGGTTGTTATTGATGATGGTATCATAATGTTCATGGTGATGGTGTTGCTGTTGTGTTGATAATGATGTCAGTGGTGGTAATGACAATGGGCATGGTGTTGATGATAATGTTGATATGATGCTCATGCTGGAGAAGTAGCTGAGAGTTCTACATCCAGATTAGCAGGTAGCAGGAAGGAGAGAGACACTGGGCCTGTAATAGTCTTTTGAAACCTCAAAGATCACCCCCTAGTGACCCATTTCCTCTAACAAGGCCACACCTAATCCAACAAGACAACACCTCCTAATTCTTCTCAAATAGAGCCATTCCCTGATGACTAAGAATTCAAATATTTGAGCCTGTGGGGCCATTCTTATTTAACCACCACAGGACGTCATGGCAGGATTTTGAGCAGAAAAGCAGTGTGGCTGGATCCGTATTTCAATCACCAGTGAGGCTTTCTCACATCTTGGGCTGTAGACACCATGGTTCACATTTGTGAGCAGTTCAATATCCCCACTTAACTGATCACTGGGGTCTATTGCAAGGAATATCTTGACCTTCTCTGAATAAGATGCAGCTTGTGGCTAGACATAAGTTAATGGAGCTCTTCCTCCATGGATATCACCTCTTGCAGTGGAGGTGATGATGTCTGGAGATCATGGGCCATCAGATTTGACCATCATTATAGGGGTGGTGAAGCTAGAACATCCTATAGAGGTGCTTGGGGACAGTCTGAGACCCTGCCGCTGAGACTCAGGAGAGCATTCTGAATTACAACATTTATCTGTAGAAAACCAGAAGTTGCCTGTCTTTCAAACCCACTCAACTTACTGACCATGTGGCTGAGAGCAGCTGTAATCCTCTGCCTCCTAGCTGTGGATCCCTCCCATGGGCAGAAAGTAGCTGGAGTCAGGTCACAGAATCTAGACCTGTAGCCTTCAGCTGCAGCTTGCTGTAACTAATATATCCAGGAGAGGTTTGTGACTAAGTATCAATAGATATATACACTGCTTCCCTCTCTGACTACTGTCCCTGTCACAAGGTTCTCAAGTGCAGAGGTCACACAAAGGCAGCTACAATGTTCATTATGTATTATTGACCATGACCAGAGCCAGTGAGGATCAGGAGATGATCAGGACTAACCAAGCCATTGTCAGTGAAATGTACATTCCCTGAGCACAATGACCTTAACAATATATCTAACCTGAATTACAGGTTTATTTGTTAGCTGGGTGACTAACTAGTGGGAACCTTTATCTTAGTGTTTGTTTATAACCAGTCAAAAAAATTCCCATGGAGAATTCTCATATATGATCCAAATAGCTTTGTGATCTAAGTCTTCAGTGTGGTCACCATGTTCTGTAAGAGGTCTCCAAGTCTGAAAATTACATGCAGTGTAGATGTCATAGATATTAGTGTAGAGCAATATGGTTAGAAACCACTAATGCTGACAAACTGCTAAGGTGTATGGACCCCCCAAATATTTAAAAAGTTCAATGCAGCAGCACCCAAGATAGGTGTAGCTGCTGTGAATGCTGTACCTTATAGTTCAGTCCCTTTCTACCCTGAGGCTCTGCCGCTGCCGAGTTGCTTGCCTTTGTCATGTTCAGCTAGCTGCCAGTAGGCAGATGGGAGCATGAAGCAGAGCCACTGTTACCGAGAGAACTTGGTAAAAGGGACCCTCACCACTTTGTCCCATTCCAGTAGTGAGGCCAATAGAAAAGCCTGGAAGGTGTGTGCAGAGAAAGATCAGGGAGTTGGCTTTGGACAAACAGCAGTCTCTCTCTGCTTATATGTGATAAGTGATGTGTGTGTTTATGTGTACATGAATGTATACATATGTGCATGTCTGTGTGTGTATGTGACTAAGTGTGCAAATGAGTACATGTATATAGATTCATGCATATGTGTGTATGAGTGTCTGTGTATGTATGTGTAATGTATAAGTGTGAGATATATATACACACACACACACATATATATATATATATATATATATATATATATATATATATATAAATCTAAGAGTGTGTGTGTATGTCTAAGTGTCCATAGGACACTATATATGTGTATACATGCATGGGTGTGTGTGTGCACATATAAGTGTATGTGTGTAAATATGTGGGCACGTGTACTTATGTGTATATATTAGTGTCTGTGAGTGCATGGATATGTGTTGCATGTATTTTTCAACATAGATTTGATAGGAATATTTATAATTTTCTAGTACATAAATTCCAGCTAAATCACTTTAATAATAACTATTTTATTTCTGGTTTCACAACACTCAATCACCATTTCTGCTTTAGTTTGTCTTTCTTGTTGACTCATTTCTGTTGAATAAAGGAGGCATTTATTCTTGAGGGTTTACTCCACACCTGAGCTTTGCCTGGTAAGGTCATGGACACCATTTCACTGGCTCCTGGTCTATCACAGATAAGGACATGGAGACTGAAACCACAGCATCCTTAAGTTCCCAGTGGGGTGACTTTGCAGACAGATTTTGAACCTAAGTTTCTCCCATTCGCTCCTGCAGCCCTCTTTCCAAGGCACAGCCCCCACCATTCAAAGCTTGTGGATGTGGTGAAGAGCAAGTATGGATGTGGAGTGGTACATGCCATAGCAACAGAGCTGGTGCCCATATTAAATACTGAGCGATACCCATACTCCCACAGAGACACATTCAACGCTGTTCCAAACATGACCTTTCTAATCTATCTTTTGCTGTTTCTCTTTTAGATACTTGAATGGCCAAGAGAAATATCCTTCTAAAGTAAGATAATGAAGTGGATGCGATGTTAGGTAGATGTTCACATTTTGTACAAAGACGACAGGAGGATGCTTGAGGTCATGTCCAGCAGGGAGCGAGAGTCGTGAAGGGTAAAGACCAAGCTCTCTGCAGGTTACAGCCACTTCAGTGCAAGCAGAAATGAGGTCATGGTGGCCTTGACTTCCAGACTGTGAGTGGAAACTGAAAATCAAGCTGTAAAACTCCAGTGTTAAATGTTAGATCAAAGCAGGAAAAAAAAAAAAAAAAAAGTTCAATCAGTCCCTGGAGCAGGCTGGATTCAGCACCTGGGACAGCGGGCTGGTTCCTCAGTGGCGCAGGCTGCTGTCCAGGGCTTGCAGGCTCTCCTTCTCTATCTCTGTCAGCTCTTTGTGCTATGCATGACGCCACACCCCGCCAAGGACGTGGATCCTCAGGCCTTCAGTTTGGAACATCCCAGGCAAGTATGGGGCAAGGCTACCTGCCCACCCTCAGCCAAGAAAAGACAAAGGCAACACATTGACTCTAGTCTAGACCTTGTGGAAAACCCTAACTCTCCCGGGTGAAAGGCATCATGCCTTCTGCAGCACTGTAATTGGAGGCCGCAAGGAAATTCAGACATGTGCCCTGTCTGTGTTGGCAAGTGATATGACTGCACCCCACGAGGTGCAAAGCGCAGTGTGTGTGTGTGTGTGTGTGTGTGTGTGTGCCTGTGCGTACATATTTGGTGTGATACGCTGCCACCCAAATTCCCAAGTGATTTCTAACTTGAAGTTGATGAGAGGGGATATTGTGTCTTTTTAAAAAATGTAACCAACAACAAACTTTACTGAGTGTAATTTTAGCGAGGGTGCGAGTTTGCCAAGGTGAAGTATGTGATCGTGTAGTGACTGTTTTGACAATATAGTGTATATGTGTGTCTGTGAGCATGAGGAAGGCAGGAAAAAAATAGCAACATATACTTTTTAAGGAAGTGAAGGCAATAAAAGAGGGATAGAAAATTTAGATTGGGAAGCTGTTGACATTTGCTGTTGTCATGGGTTTTCTTGGAAGCTCTTTGTCTATATAAAGAGCTACCCAAATATCCAGATAATTCTTTAAATATTCTTCCAGCATATATCCATGGAGTCTGTTCTTTGCTTGGCAGTCCTGGCTGTGCTTAGGGCATGGTTTCCATGGTCCAAAGCCCTATAGTCCACCAGGAACAGTTATGTGGGTCTGTGGGGCGCTGCCCTCAATTCAGTTAGGGCGATAATGGCCATAATGCTAGCATTGCGGTCCGTATGAATTCTTCCTGTAGAAACAGATAGGTTGCAGTGGATTCATTTGAGGAGCAGAAGGTTCTTTCAGTAGGATGTCTCCATTTCACATAACCCTATTAGGTAACATTAAGAGGAGGAAGGGCTTGGGTGGTACAAGGCCGCAGGCCCAGGTCAGTTACTTCCATGCTGAGATGCTTGGCAACTTTCCTTGATCTCTCTCTATGTCTCTCTGTATTCACGTCTCCCTGTCTCTCTGTGAGTATCTGTGCACAGACATATATGTGTGTGTTTAAGTGTATAGTTATGTATTTGTATGTGCATGTGTGTGTGTGTGTGTGGTGTGTGTGTGTGTGTGTGTGTAAGGTAGAGGGCAACACTGAGTGTTATCCCTCAGCCCTAACCTTATTTTGACCAGTGAGCCCAAGAGTCCCCCTGTCTCTGCCTCCCCGTCTTTAGGCTCACACATACATGCCATCGCCTTTGAATTTTTTTAAACGTGGATTCTAGGGGTCAAACTCAGGTTCCTATGTTATCAAAGCAAGTACTTTGCTCTTGGAGCTGTCTCTCCAGACCACCTTGCTGAATCTTATTGTTCTCCTGGGTGCGTGCCTGTGATTTGGAGATTATACAGTGTTTTCCTTAGTCTGGGTTCCTAATAAACCACCACAGCGTTCACTGGCTAGAGCTATGGAGATGGCTCAATGGGTAAAGCACTTGCTGTAAGAAAATGGGGACCTGGGTTCTGCTCCCTTGGCTCTTCAAATATGGATGTGATAGCATGTGTATTTGTAATCTTTTTTTGCCTACAGCAGAGAGATGGGGAGGTAGAGACAGTAGAATCCCAGAGGCCTGAGGGACAGCTAGCCTGGCATATGCGATGGCAGACGTAAGACCCTCTATCAAACAAGGTGGGAGGCAAAGACTGACACCCAATCTTGTCCATTGCCCTTCACATGCATGCCATGGCAGTCACCTGCCAGCACACCTAGAACAGAAACAAAATGACAAAATAAACCATTGTCCAACTAGCAACCATTTTTTACTTCTTCACTTGAGGTTCTGCTGCGGCAGATCTGAGGGAGGCTGTGCTCTGTCCAGTGCTTCAATGAGAGCATCTCTAGGTTTCATTCTTCCTTCTGGTCTAGGAGTGGATTGGGCTGACTCTGCTTCACGTGTCTTTAATTTTCCTTGAGCAACCATGGGTCCTGAGACAGATTCTTCTCCTGGCAAGGGCAGAGGTGCATGAAGACCGACTCCATCTCACGGACATCTTTGAAGTCTTTGGTCATATCTCAATAATGGTGCTTCATGGACCATGCTACACCATCCAGCTAAGTTGAGCACAGGGTCATTCCATTCTGTGGAATGGCAGATGTTCCTCTAGGACCCAGAATGGGAGAAAGATTTAAAACTTTTATTGTTCTGTGGTACCAGAGGTTGAAGCCAGAATCTCCCAAGGCTGGATTCGAGTTGTTCTACTTAGCTATACCCTAAGGAAAGAACAAACATTTCTGGGCAGTAACCTATTCTACTGAGCCACTTCCCTCCTATTGCCATTTTAATAGCTATTTATAGAAAGTTGTGGGATATACTCAATAGAAAATTTAAGATACTGATGTTTTATTTGGTAGATGATACTCTGAGAAATTAGGAGAGATTACACATTTGTATGTGATCACAGGGTGGCCATAATTCAAATTTCTACTGTACAGACTCCCCTCCTTTTTCAGGAAATATGTGACATTGGACAGCAGGTTCTAAGGTTCTCTAAAAGGCAGAAGGTATATTGTAAATACTCAAGTTGTCCCTAACTAGGAGAACATGCTTCAAAGCTTGAGAGTCCAGAGAATGAAGCTGGGTGGGTAGAGCAACCTCAAGCCTTGGGAGCTGAGGCAAGACCATAGACGTCCTATTGAGTCCTGAACTATGGAAAAGTAGGAAATACAGCAAAGGGGCATGCACTATGACCCTGTACTAGGTCAAGGACAGTAGACCAAAGGTTATAACTCCCTGGCAAGAGCATATGCCCACAGATTCACAATGGAGTGGAGAACTTGCCCTGGTTCTTGGAGCTCTCCCATAATTTTCAACTAGTTGGGTGTAGAAAGAGCCTTCTAACACCCACTTTTGTTTCCTTGAGGATGTTGCATTATCCATACTGTGTTTTTCAGAATTCTCTAAAAATTTTTTATTATTAAATGCAGGAGAGTCTGGGTTCTCTGAGAACTGGGTACTGCACTCTGTCAAGACCCTTCCAGGTTGGCGTGAAAGCCCCACTTATGAACTGGAGTCCACCTCCTGCTAGGTGCTTCCCACCATTGAGTCCCCAATCTTGTGAACTTATTTTTCTATTGAACCATGTCACAGAGCAATGCCTTAGCTTTGCTGGACACTGTATAAATGCTGATGGGCTGAGTGTATGAGTGGATGATATACAAATGGATGAATTAATGAGTCAGCCAACTCTACATCAGTGAATATATGTGTGAATGAAGGATGGGTAAGCGGGTGAGAATACTAAGGGGCTGGATGGCGGCGTGCCTGATAGGCTGGGTGAAGAAGCGAAACACTAAATTCCCCCCTCTCTCTTAAGCTCCCCTTGCAGTTGTATAGGATGCATCTTGATGGTGCAGACCTGGGCAACTGCATGCATCCTTCCAACTTCTGTTTGGCATCCGTAGGTAGGAATTCATCATTTATAGTAATATCTTACAGCGTGTCTTTGAGTAAGTTCATGGGATTTGAGACACAGGACGTCTTGCCTTTGACTCATGAGAGGTATGCTAACGCAGCACGGTTGAGGATTCCAGCATCCTCCTCACCCTCATTCAGTGGTGACCTGCAGTGATATTTTGTTTGTGCTTTAACAAGTAAAGCTTGCCGGAAGATCAGAATGTCGAACTAGCCACACTTGTTAGACCTAGAGGCCAGGCAGTGGTGGCTCACACCTTTAATCCCAGCACTCAGGAGACAGATGTAAACAGAGCTCTGTGAGTTCAAGGTCAGTCTAGGCTACACAAGATCAATCCAGTCTAAAAAAGACTCAGCTAGGGGCTTGTGACTGATACCTTTAATCCCAGAACTAGGGAGGTGGAGACAGGAAGAGAAGGAATATGACTGGGTAGAGAGAGGACTATAAAGTGGGAGGAGACAAGAGCTCATGTCATTCAGTTTGAGGATCCGTGGAGACAGGATCTTGCTCTTTTGGGTCCGAGGATTTAGTGGAGGTAAGAACTCTAGTGGTGTCTGCTCTGCTTTCCTGATCTTTCAGATTTTACTCCCTAATATCTAACTCCAGGTTTTTATTATTAAGACCAATTAGGATTCATGCTTCAGTGACCTCCTGCTTACCTGTCAGGTTGGCGAATGGAACCTGTGATTTGCATTTAGGGTATTCTCAATGGAGACGCTCTTGAAGCAGTGGGGCAGAAACTGACATATGAATATAGTAGGGCCTTGTAGTTCCTGTACGTGTCAGAGCCAAGAGTTGCCCACGTCTCATGGCAGGAAAAGCATGACACAGTCACATAGGTGCCCAGGAATCAGTACTCCTGGAGTCAGCTGAATGTGACCTTGTCTACAGCCAGGGATGTCTCAGCACCTAAATGGCATCCCTCTTTTCTGAGTCCCTGCGGACTTGTTCACAGCAGCGTTCTTATCTTTCCCTCTCACTGACTGGTATAGGTCAGCTGTCAGGCTTGGTCAATGTTAGCTTATCTTTATATGACTAGATAGTATTGTTAACTGGGTCTGAAGGTACTGGTGAAAAGCCATTTTTAATTACACCGGCTCTGTAGTATTATAAGAGTGCCATTGTCAGAAAAAGGACGAGATTCTGAAGGAAGAGGAGACTACTTGAGCAGGCTTGGGGTGAATAGAAGCCGTAACTTGACTGAATGGCACCATAGACAGGCTATCTATGTATCTCTATTTTATGGACAAATCACCTATGTATCTATTATGTATCATCTATGTGTGTATGCATGTATTATGTATGTATGTATCTATCCATATATGTATCTATCATCTATCACATACCAATCATCTGTCTATCTTAGAGACCAAGGACCCCTGAATGAAGCAAACAGAAAAGAGGCAGATGTTTTGGGCACAAGCTCTTGACAGGCCTAACGTGGCTGTAGCAATGGCTTCCAGGGTATTATTAAACAGTCCAGACATCAAGCAGAAGAACAGCAAATTTGTATTCTGTTCCCACGTAACCTGCTGGCTATTCAAGAGGTTCAGACCCAGCCAGCCTTCCTCAGTCACCAAGGAATGACATTACCCATACACGTTTAGAGTCTCCCCAACACACCATCTTATGGTCATTGTGTCCTTACCCAACCCCTTAGCCCACAATTCATCGCCCCTTGATGCTAGAGCTCTACACGAGAATGTCCTTATCAAGCTCTGGTTTTTACTCCCAGCTTTGATACAGGATACAGTGCTGGTTTCTCGGGGATATAGGAATGGCTGTGTATCTTCTCCAGGCCCTTTCGGTAGATGGCTAGTTTGATCTGGCTTTGCAGTATCTTTGATTGCTGGGAGGGGAGGAAGTCACCTTAGTCACGAGGGATCCAGAGGCTCTGCTTCCACCTGTAAGAAGTTTGTTTAATGTGTGGAGGTTACAGGAACATTCCTGGGCTACTCTCCAGTTCCCTGTGTATGCCTTGAGTGTGAATGTAGGTGATCCATTTTAGTAGCCATAGTTCTAGCAATTAGGCCAGTGAGTTTTCCACATTAGGTTCTTGCTTGTCAGACTGAATTTTCTGAAACTTTTCTGGAAAGTTCCGGGTGTTTCCTGCTGAGTATGTTTCGCGTCTATTTAGAACCTTTTGCTATGAGCTAGAAAGGAGAGCAGGAAGTGTGAAATCCTAGAGAAAGGTTGGCAGGGATGGGGTGGGTGGGAGGGTGGGGTAGGATGGGGGTGGAGGAGTGGAGGTGACCCCTTCAGAAAACAGACTAAATTTCAACCCTGGGTACACAGTTAGTAGAGGCCTGTTTCCCACCGACATTTACAATTGTGTTGAGGGGACTAACGCTGTAGTCTAGTACCTGCGTCTGGAGCACTGGGGCATCTCCTCGGTGGTGCCATTTGAGTAATGTGAGCTAATTGGACACTGGTCAAGCTGGGGAGAGCTGACTGGGAAGTAGCTTTGCCTCTCTCCATCAGAGTGACCCTAAGGGGATGCTTACTCTCTCAAATTCTAGTAAACAGTCGTGAATCAGAAGTGATGAGAACAGCTGCCTCCCCTACTGTGGTGTGGATTGGAAGGGTCAATGGATGTCAGTGCTTAGCCCAGGACTGGAGACCTCAGAAGGATGAGTCAACCTGCAATCACAAAGCAGATCAAGCAAACTTCTCCTATGTCTGAGTTTGAGAACAGGAAAAGAAAAAAACTAAGACAAGCCACTTGGTTTATGGACTTGAGACACCTATTATCCAACTTCGTTCTCATCTTCAGACAATCAAGCAACCAGCAGCACAGCCCCGGCTGGGGCTTTACTGTGCCACCATTAACCACAAGCCATCAATTATAGACATTAAGACAGACCTCTCTGCACCCTGAAGGGCGTGTGTGCAGACTAGATTACTGACCCACCTCTGGGTCAACTTTATTTCACCTCCAATGCAAAATCCAATTTTTATTTGGATTTGAAACATCTCAGGTTATCCGATCGATTTCACATGCATATTCAAAGACTGGTTTTTGTCTCACATGGAAACACACTTCAGACCCACTCTGTGCCGTCGTACGTACATAAGTACCATCCCAATCAGGAAATGGATTGCCCATGTCAGAATGGAATCACACTCTTGTGTGTTTCGCCATCTGGGCAGCTTTCTTCGGGTCTCAGAGACAAAGATAGCCCAACCTTCCCCATCTTCAGGATCTTCAACCTGGACCCTTTACATAAACAATGTCCAAGTAGAAACAGTCAGTGTGTCTGTCCTACTTGGGGTTGAGCCTGGAAGAATCAACTGATAAAGAGCAGTTCATAGCACACATCACTGAAGGGGACCCTGCAGGTGAAGGGTTTCCTGACTAGGCCTGCAGAACTTTAACACTTAGATTTCTGGGTCGCAATGTGTTTCCCTCTCATATAACCTGGTTGCGGAGTCACCATTAGCCCTGCTCCTAGCTATTTCCTTTGGAAATGACTTAATTGGTGAAATTGTTTCCAGGAAAGTCTGAGGACTCAAATTCCAGGGTCAGTGAAAGAGACCCGTTCTCAAAACCTCAGAGATTCAATCACTACGTATGCCCAAGACACACACACACACACACACACACACACACACACACACACAATCATATCACTCAGAGAACAAACTTAGCATACACCCTGCCTTCCACTCATTGTACCCTCTTGTTAGAGAAGGTGACAGTTGCCTTGTTCTCCGAGGCAGGGGAATACACAGACAGATGAAGCAATAGTAACAAAGCAATCCAGGCGGGCAGTTTGGAAGGCAGCCCCTCACTCCCATTTTCTCATGTCAGCATTCTCCAGTGAACTCTGTTCCTTGCCTGCAGGCAGGAGACAACCGCTCAAAGGGACACACCAGGTAAGAGGCACTTTACAGACTCGGACTTGAATCTCGCCAAGAGAAAACAAGGTGTTGAGCTGCTGTTACTGGGGATAATTCTGAAGTCTGCCAACCTTGTGATGCAGGGTCCTCATTCAAGAGGGAGAAAACTGAAGACATCCGTCCAGGGTGCCTAGGCTGGAACAGGAATGCATACCTCCAGTGGCTCTGTCTGGATAATCAGAGTTTTTCCTCAAATGCTGAGTTTTTCATTAAAGGTAAGGCTGGCTGGTGACCCACTGCTAAAGAAACAGAGTCTTAGGGACCGATCAGGTCAGCTGTACATATACATTCACAGCCAAGGTGACAGCAAGAGCAAGACCTGGGCAAGTTCAAGCCAAACAAAATCCCAGCATGGGGAGGACATGACAATCCCACGCCAAGCTGAAGAGCTATGGGCAAGCGTTAGCTGTTGGCAGAAAGAGTCCATTTTCTTTAAGAATGTAGACCCTGTCAGTCAACCTCACCCCTAAGGAAGGCCTCACATCTGCGAATAAGATGACACCATGAATTGGACTTGATAAGTTAAAAAAAAAAAAGATGGTTCAAGTTTGTGGGTAGAAAGGGGGTAGATTTGGGAGGAGTTGGGTGCAGGATAGATATGATTAAAAAACAACTTTACAGTAAGTTCTCAAAAAAAACCTAATGAAACAAGGGAAAATTGGAAAATTGCAGCAGTTGTGTTTGAAAGACTCACAGCTGGGAGGGGATCATTAAAAGATATAGCGACTATGACAAGGGGGTCCAGGCAGGTGGGCAGTTTGCAAGGCGGCCCCCCTCATAGTGAATCCTGCTCCTTGCCTGTGGGCAGGAGACCAACCACTCAAAGCGCCCTGGGTAAGAGGTACTTTACAGACTTTGACTTGCAAAATAAAAACAGAAGGTGCTGAGAGGTTACCTCTGCTGCTATAACAAAAGCCAAGACATCAATTTTCCTGAGAAGACATTCCCCGCCTTCATGGCTCTTGGAAAGTAAGCTGCCATGTTGGGAGCTGCCTGGCACAGGAGGCCCTGTGGCAAGGAGCAGAGCAGGCCAGAATCTTAGTCTGCAAGGAGCTGAATGCTGCAGTTGCCATGAGAGCTTGGATGGGGCTCTTTCTCCAGTGAATCCTTAGATGAGCCCCGAGCCCTGAGTGACACCCAACAAGAGCCAATATTATGGTAAAAAAAAAAAAAACCCTGGGGTTAAAATGCTGAGGCCACAAACACTAGAGATAGGAAATAAAAAGGCTCTCAGCTGGGTAGGGGATAATCAAGCTAAGCAAAGAAGAGAAAGGACAGGACTCTGATAAAACAAAACAAAAGAAAAAGAAAAACAAGAAAGCCAGATGTGGCAGGCTCTAACTGGCTCCTGGGTGGATCTAAGGAATATAGACAACACACTCTTGACCTTCCCCATCATCCTGCATCTGACTGCAGCAAATGAAGCTCCAGGAAAGGCATCTGAGGAAGCCTCCTCCTAGTCCAGGAAGAAGATTTTCCCAGAGTGTCCCATTGGTGGGTTAGATATGAGCTAACCATGGAAATCTAGCATTGTCGCCTTGGTATCTCCATCTGTGGATGACCAGGACATCTCTTTGTGGTTGAGTACTCTTGGCCTACAGTCAGGCTGTTTCCAATTAATCAGAAACAGGCAACAGGGCATTTGTGTACAGATACACTATCAAAGCTGTGAAGCTTCAGAAGACCCGACATCATTATAATGTCACTTACCTTGTGGTTTTGACACCTGTAGTGGTTAGAATGAGAACTGTCCTCCGTGTGTTTGAACACTTGATCTCCAGTTGGCAGAGCTGTTTGGGAAGGTTATGGAGGAAGGATGCCACAGGGGAGTAGACCTGGAGGTTTTTGCCTTGCAGTGGTTTCCTGTGTCTGCTTCATGTTTGTGTTCTGCAGGAAGGTGTATAGCTAGCAACTACCTGCCTACTGGGGCGTGGCCTCATAGACAATTTACCTGGATGTGGAGGCATGTCCGGCCCCTTCCCCTCTGCTTCCTCCCTGGGCCCCATTTGCTGTTCGGTTTGCTTTGGATCTGATCTTCATCCATCGTTCAAGCAGAGACTCCTGACTTTGTAAGTTTACCTTTTAATAAACACCAGTCTATTTCTTAGTTCTGAGCTAGTATGGGATTCCATTTTTAAGCGTCTGATTGCTCCACCTTCATTTGTGGCTGATGATTTGATCTCTCAGCTTCCTGCTCCAGCCACCTGCCTGCCATGCCTATCTGCCATTACAGACTCTCTCTCTCTGGAACTATAAGTTAAAATACATGTTTTCTTCCATATTGCTTCTGGACATGGTGTTTATCACAGCAACAGAAACATAGCTCACACCACACTGCTCCTCTTTTTAGGAACGGTGGGACTCTTAGAAAGTCCTATCCTATGGATAGGAATAGAAATAGTCGATTCCTCTGTTTCTCTCTCTCTCTGTCTGTCTCTGTCAGTCAGTCAGTCAGTCAGTCTGTCAGTCTGTCTGTCTCTGATACTGCTCACCGTGATGTGAAGTGTTCTGCACCACCATGCCTCTGAAGCTGCTGCGACTGGAACCAGGAGAGTAAGAGCAAACCCCCTTTCCCTTAGGTCATTTATCAAGCATTTTATCACTGTTTTGAAAAGTTAATGCAAAGTCTTGTAGGACGAAGTGAAGACATGGACTGAAATCTCCCTTGCCACTTACAGAGTCTAGTGTGTACATCCTGCTACTTGATTTCGGTGGGATCCGGAAGTGCCGGGCACAACTGGATATCTTTCTGCTGAGCTGTCTTCACTCTGTTCATCCATAGCTCTCTCCACCGGCTTCCTGTCATTGTCTCTGGTTGTTTGGCACCATCTTTGGGCCTTGCTTCCTCTGCCCACCCTTTTGCACATGTATGGACCCTGAAGAAGCATTGTCAACCTTGCTTCTCCTCACTGTGTGTGCCTGTGGCATTTCGTGCGCTGTGAATGCTGATGAGTCCCAGGTCCCTGTTTGCCCTGAGCTCTCCCCTGAGTTCCTGACTCCATCAGCCTGCTGCCTTTCCTGTTTTGCATGTTCTTCAGACAGTTCCAACTCAACCGTACTCCTAGATTCCCAACCAGAGAGGGATGATGGCCACCCACTCCACCTGCCACTCCAGTCAGCATGCAGCCAGTTCCCTCAGATGCTTTTCACCTCTGAACACCCACTAACTGAACCCTAAAAACTTAATCTACCAAATAATTCTCAGACCCGTATTCCTTTCGCATTCCAGCCCATGGCTGCTCTTCCCGTGTACCTCAGCACCCAGAGATGGTGCAGCTCCCAGGAACTGTTGTACAGCATCAATAGGTCTTCTACCTGGCCTTTCTCAGCCCCTCCTTATGCTGCTGCTTATGTCACAGAGGGATAAGAAGCAGGACACTTCAATTTGAAATGTTCTCTGGGGCTTTGATGTATTATCATAAGGACCACCAACCACTAAAACAACACTTACATCCATGGCCCTTTATCTGTCAGATTCCTTCCAGCATCTCTTATTCTAGATTGAGCATCCAATTTTGTCCTCAACTGCACACTCACAATCCTGGACCTTTATCCTTGAAAAGGGCTCACACTCACTGCTAACATCTTTCTGTGTCAAGGCCAAGGCCAAGGCCTGCGGTGGGTCTCGGCTTTGCTCCCTCGCAGGTCTCACCTGCTCTCTGCTTCCCGTATTGTCCTGTGTGGAGTAGGACACTTGTACTTCCTGTCTCTCGATTTCCAACCTCCGTGCCTCTGTGGGTGGTGTCTCTTTGCCATGCACCAGTTGCTGGACACTTTCTGCCATGTCTACAGGACGCAGCTCAGCCAGCAACTGCTGGAGGGGCCCCCTAGAATCCCCATCTCCCCCTTAGTCATCTCTGTTCTTTTATGTGCTTTCATAGCCTGGAGTTTTTTTTTAAGATCGTGTAATTGTCAGGCATCCCCCATGCCTGACATCAGGGGGACACAGAGCACAAGCTTGGAGAGCCAGTGGCAAATTATAGTGTCCTGTAAATGACCAACTGCTCCCCACCGCAGTCTCTAACTTGGTAAATAGGTGAGGGAAGCCACCTTGAAGACTGGTAAAGTGGCCGTCAGATAACGTAAAACACTTTTTTGTTTAAAAGCTTGATTGATATAAGCAGGTCTGGCTGCCATTGGGACATTTTTAGAATCTCAGAAGAGACTGGGTTAAATGAGACAGAACATTTAATAAAAATCAAACTGTACAGATTTGACCAGGATTTAACAGTACAAAATTATTGCTGGGCAGTGGTGGCACAGACCTCTAATCTCAGCACTCGGGAGGCAGAAGCAAATGGATCTCTGTGAGTTCGAGGTCAACCGGGTCTACAGAGTGAGTTCTAGGACAGCCAGGGTTGTTACACAGAGAAACCCTTTCTCAAACAGAGAGAGAGAGAGAGAGAGAGAGAGAGAGAGAGAGAGAGAGAGAGAAGGAAAAACAAAATGCTGGCTAAAATCATGGGCATTAGGGGTGCAAGAGTGTGTTGTTCAGCATGTTTCAGGCACGCTGCTAACCTCTGTGCTACCATGCCATGTTGACAGAATGGGCGACCACAGGTTAACTCTCAGTTTCATGCTTAGTGCCTGGGGAAAGCCTCAGTCAAGTTAAGGTGATTAACAAGTTTTAAGAAGAAAGACCTTTGTGGCCATAGTAAATCTGTCAGCACAGGAGCTTCGTCTCATTGTAGACAGAGCTGGCAGCCTCACTTTGTACTCCCAGAGAAACAGAACAAATCAGAGAAGGCAACGAGCTATCGGGAGATGATGGGACCAAGAAATGGAGTATGGGATATGCTGCTCAGGGAAGAAGGCACAGGCTGTTTCTAACTGCTAGAACACCTCACACACACATATATACCTTATATATACCTTCATCAGTGTCATTGGGATGAAGGCAAAGTCAACCTAGTGAAATCTAGCATTGGGATTTAGCGAGAGAACCGACAGTGGGGTAAAAATGTAAAATACTAAATAGAAGTTGGAACCACTGAGGCCACAGGGTTAGTCTGTTTTGTAAGTTACAACATAGTGCTAAAAAAAAAAAAATCACCTCAGTGGCTGCCTGGAAAGAGACACAGGGAAAGGGTGAGGAAGGAATTGGATGAGGGTGGCTGCAGCTGGTTATTCTGTCCCTGACTGAATCGTCCTGGTGGCTTCATGAGTGTATGCAGCGGCCTCATACATCAAAATGTGCTTTTTAAATCCATGCAATTTATTGTGTATTATTTATACCTCGATGGAATTGCTTAAGAAGTAAGTACTTTAAAGTGTTTCTCAGTGAAAGAACGTATCAAAATAATGTCAAGAAAAGAGTGGATGGACAATTATCTCAAGAAGAGAATCAAGCAGAAAAAGATGGAAAACTTAAAAATAATAATTAGAATTGAAAACTCAGCAACTGTTTAACAGACTAGGAGCAGATGAGAGGCTTAGCAAAGCAAAAACCAGGAGGAAGAGATGCTTGTGAAGGCACTCAAGAAGGAAATGAAGGAAGAGCGCCAGGCAACAATGAGGGTCGGGATTGGGGGTCGGGGCTAGCATGTGTGTCTGGGGCCTTGAAGACAGAAATGAAGGAAGAGTGGCCAGCTGACACTGAGGATCAGGGTTGGGGTATGGGGAGCCTAGCATGTGTGTCCAGGGCCTTGAAGGCAGAAATGAAGGAATAGGGGCCAGCTGACACTGAGAGGAAACTCAGCATGTTTGTCCAGGACCATGCATGCCTAAGACATACTTCAGACACGGTACCTTCTATCTCCCATCACTGTGAAAAGATACCAAGCTACAAATCCTTGACCAGCCAATCCAGCATGAAGCAGCTTGAACAGAGCAAGCTATGGGCAGAATGCCAAATGCAAGGGAAACTTTAAAGCTGCCATGCGGACAAAAAAAATTTATCTTTAGATTCAAAGGTATTAGGAGCATGACTGGAAGGCAGAAAGTAGCAAATCCCATCTACCAGATTTTAAAAGAAGTTAACTATCAACAGGGGCTAGAGAGATGACTTGTAGTTGAAAGCATATATTTCTCTTGCAGAGGACCCAGGGTCAGTTCCCAGCAACCACATGATGGTTCAAACCATCTGTACGTCCTGTTCCAGGGGATCTGATGCCTCCTTCTGACCTCATAGGTGCCAGACACTCATGTAGTGCACATACACACACGCAGACAAAATGCTTGTACACATAAAGTAAACAAATATGAAACAAATTAATGGTCAACTAAGAATTAGAACTTGGGTGTGTCCATGACAATGTTTTTCAAGATTTAATCCAGATACCTTGGAAAACACACAGACACAAATATAGAGAGTGTACAGCCACCATCAGACCCTCTCTACAGACTAGCCTTCCCTTCAGGAAGAGTCAAGTCAGCCCAGATGGAAAACCTGAAACTCAAAGCAAGCAAGCGCGATGTCAGATGACGCAGTGTCCATGTGCTGACTGTGTAAAATTATAACTGCCCAGAGAACAGCACTGGATGTGAACCGAGTCTTAAAAGACACAAAATAAACCAAAATGAGGCTCAGGAGTCAAGAGGAAATGCCTTGAACTAGTTTTCCAGAGGACTGTGCTGCTTGAGGGAGCCATTATGGGGCTAGCATGAAACCCGGCTACAGGGAATTTCCTAGAAATCCACAAGAATGATCCCAGCTAAGACCCTAAGCAACAGTAAAGAGGGTGCCTGAACTGGCCTTCCCTTGTAATCAGATTGATGAATTCCTTAATTGTCAGCATTGACTCTTCATCCAGCAACTGATATAAGCAGATGCAGAGATCTGCAGCTAAGCATGGACCGAGCTTCTAGAGAGCAATCAGAGAGTGAGGAGCGATAATATGAGCAAAGTGGTCAAGACCATGATGGGGAAACCCACAGAAACAGCTGGCCCGAGCTAGTGGGAGCTCACTGAATGTGGACTGATAGCAGGGGAATCTGCATAGGACCAAACTAGGCCCCCTAAATGTAGGTGACAGTTGTGGGGTTTGGGCCATCTATGGAGACACTATCAGTGAGACCAGTATTTATCCCCAGTGCTTGAACCAGGCTTTTAAAGCCCATTCTTTTTGGAGGGATACCTTGCTCAGCCTAGATAGAGGTGGGGAGGGACTTGGTCTTGCCTCAAAGTGATATGTCAGACTTTGTTGACTCCCCATGGAAAGTCTTACCCTCTCTAAGGAGTAGATGGGGGTGGGGTGAGTAGAAGGGGGACGTGGGAAAATGGGGGAGAGGAAACTGGGATTGGTATGTAAAATGAGAAAAGATTATTTAAAACAAATTTAAATTTTTTTTAAAAAAAGCCATGTACTTTCAGAAGGAATGAAAAATAGAGGTTAGCAGATATTGTTTTCTATAATGCAGGACCAGGGAGCTGGTGAGAGAGTGGGTGGGAAGAGATATGCCTAGGTATTATTGTCTCAAAGGAAACAAGCACAGACATACTAATGAAGACCAAACCTTAAGAAAATAGAGTCCTCTCTTAACAATAACTGGTTTCAGGAACAATAATATCTTTGACAATGTCTCAACATGTATAAAAGCAACAACAACCTTAAGAAGAGATTGACAAACCCATTATTCCTATGATCATATCAGGAGATTGTGACTATGCTCCATGTAGACTTTTTTAAAAAAATTCTGGTTTTGGAGAATTTTTATGTGTGTAGTATTAATGGGGGAAATATCACCGGCTCTACTCATAGATAAAGAGCTCCAGGCAATCTATAAGGGTGAATCAGTTCTTTCTAAGGACCATCTGCCTGTCAGGCTATTAAGTCCTAAGTGATCAACTCTAAGCACACACATACATGCAAGCAACAGTAAAGGACTCAGCATGCATGCACTATCATCAACCTGTTTATCTGTCATCCATCCATCCATCCATCCATCCATCTATCCATTCATCCATGCATCTATCTATCCATGCATCCATCCATCCATCCCTGCATCCATGCATGCATGCATGCATCCATCTATCCATGTATCCATCGATGCATGTATCTATCCATGCATACATCCATTTGTCTACCTGTCCATCCATCAATCCATCCATCCATCCATCCATCCATCCATCATCTATCAATACTAACTAAAGAAGAGGTCATGAGTTTGAGAGGGAGTGAAGTAGGAGAAGTTAGATGGTGGAGAGAAAGTTTGGAAATGATGAAAGATGTTTCAAGACTAATCTTGACTCCAGTACTTACTAGCTATGGAGTCTGGGAAACATCCCTACGCTTGCCACATAAAATTTGGAAAACACTAAGATCTGTGGGAATTATACCAGTTTGTAAAGTACTTAGGAAATTAGCCTGTGGATAATATTTCTATGTACAGGAAATGTTATTTTTATTGAACCAGTGGGTGCATATAGAGTGCTAGAGCAGGCCAACCATGGTGTAATACATGTTCTTTTCAAGCACACAGAACCTATAGAAAACTGACAACATACTAGAATAAGAGGGATCTTCATTCAGGCTACATTCTTTGACCCAAATATAAACAAATGATCATTGGTATTAGGAATGCACCTGAAAACAAATCACTTTATCTTTAAGATTGTTAACATATAGGTTTTCGTCACCTGGCATTATTTGTTTATTTGGAGGCAAGTTTTACACTAATGGCTACCCTCTGCTTCAGTTTCTCAAGTTCTAAGATTATAGGTACACACCACCATGCATGGCTCTAGAGATGTAGATATATAGTATTTTAAAGATATATAGTATTTTAAAGAATTACTATAGTTGAACAGGTGAAATACTTAGAGGGAAATGATTAAGAATATTAAAAGTTATGTGAATAATACCTAATTTATATTGTCATAGGGTTCTAGTATAAAAGAAGAAAGGAAAGGGTTTAAAAATGACATTAACCCAAGGTAATACAATCAAAGAAATGTTTTGGTATTTATATATTGTATACTAGCAAACCTTGAAGAATGTTCATGCAGATGTAGAAAATAGGAAAAACTGATAAAGTAAAACCTAAGAATGGAAACATCATAGTCAAAGTGAGAATGCTGAACTGATAATACGATATTATGACACTGATGGATTTTAAGTTTTAGAGATAATAGAAACACATTTAGAAAAACTAATTAAAAATTTGAAAGATTTATTTATTTTTATTTTGTATGTATGAGTGCACATACTACATGCATCTATGTGCACCATGTGTGTGCAGTGCCAACAGAGGCCAGAAGAGGATGTCAGATCTCCTGGAACTAAAATTACAGAAGGCTGTGATCCACCATGTTGGAAATTGAACCCCCATCCTCTGCAGTAGAAGTATCTCCCCTCTATACTACTGAGTCATCTCTCCATCCTTAAAAGATTGAAATTGACTTAAGAACAAAACAGAGAAATTTGTGCAGCCTCCTCCAATGTCTGAGAATTTGGTTAGATTTTAAACAAACTTCCACCGAAGATATTCTAGCCCTGGTGGCTTTACTGGTAGTTTCCACTACCAAGTCAAGTCATAAAAAATTCAACTTTACACAGATGTTGCAGATTATCAAATGGAAGAGAACATACTTACACAAATTTTGTGGTCAGAGTAATCCTGATATCCAAATCCCACAAAAGCCATGTGATTACCGGACCACTCCCTTATGGATATAAACACAAAACCACCAGATAAAATAACAACACTCAGAAAGTGGTGCTGGGTAGCGTGGTTCTCTCATTGAACTTGTGGTAATTTGAATGAGAAATGTCCCCCATAAGACCTCATATTTAATACTCAGTCCCAGTTGGTAGCTTGTTCAAAGAGGTCATAACACCTTTAAGAGGCTGAGCCTTGTTTGAGGAAGCTTGCTACTGGGCATGGGCTTTGACAGTATGTAGCCTCTTTTCACTTCCTACTTGTTCTGTTCACTGTGGGCTGTGCCTCTCTGCACATTGCTCTCTGCTTCCTGTTTGTGGTTCTGATGTAAGCAGCCGCTTCAAGCTCCTGGCATTTGTTGCCTTGACTTCCCGTTGTGGTGAGCACTTGGTCCCCAGTTAGTAACAGTGGATAGGCTTAGGGAGTGCAGCCTGACTGGAGGAAGTGTCATTTAGGATGGACTTTGACAGCTGAAAGCCTCATTACACTTCTAGTTCATCCTGTCTGCTTCAGGTTTGCAGTTGAGGATGTGAGCGCTCAGCATTTGGCTCAGGGCCCCATGCCTGCCACTTGCTTCCATGCTTCCCCACCATGATGGGTTCTTATCCTCTGAACTGTCATCCAGACAAATCCCTTCTACTAGTTTCTTTTGTTCATTATGTTTTATTACACTAACAAAAATTAACTAGTACACACAGTAGAATAAACTACATCTTGGAACTATGAGCCCAAATAAACTCTTTCTCCCTTAACTGGCATTCGTCAGAATAGCTTATCCACAGCAACAAGAAACAAAGACACTCGCCTAACTTCTATATGATGTTGACAGATGCCTTGTATCCACTATCTCCTCAATTGTGTTAGTCTTGCTTTTCTATCACTAATAACACTTGTGCTAATCAACTTCTAAGGCAGAAAGGTCCTGCTGGGCCATTGTTTCAGAGTCCCAGTCTGTACTCAGTTGGCCCCAAAGTGAGGTAGCATTTCCTACTGATGGTATGTGGCAGGGAAAAGAAAACCAAGGAATGGACTGTAGCCCCCTAGTCCCCTTCAGTGGCACACTCTGAGTGATTTAAGGATTGCCCATGGATCCTGACTTACAGGGTATGGACTCTCCAGCTTCTTGGTTCAACTCTGAAGAAGACACATTGATGATTTGTGAGAATGAACTTACCTCTTCCATTAAGGGAAGTTTTTTAAGGATATTGTTGTATTATAATCCTTATGTATGATGTGAATATTTATTACTCTCTATAGTTAATAATAAAACTGATTTGGCCTATAGCATGGTGGAATAAGGCTAGGTGGAAAGCCAAACTGAAAGTACAGAGAAGGGCAGAGTCAGGGGGAGATGCAAGCCAACTGCCAGAAGAACAAGATGTTGTAGAGGACAGGTAAAACCACGAGTCATGTAGCAAAATGTAGATTAATTGAAATGGGTTAATTTAAGTTGTAAGAGCTTGTTAGTAATAAGCCTGAGCTAGAGACCAAGCATTTTATTATTAAAATGAGCTTTGTGTGGTTATTTGGGACTGGGTGGTCAGAACAAAAGAAAAACTCTACCTCCATTTACATATGGTACCCAATGTGGAGCAGGAATTTCCAAATAAGACCTAATAAACCTTAAAAAATGATTCTAAACATACAAAAACAGAGTCAATAGCAGCTTATAGTTAATGTCTATCATATGTGTCCTGGCATGTGGGCCTGAGCTACAACATGGTGGAGTTGTAGCTCATACCAGCTATGGTACAAAAAGGTTTTTCCCAGTTGCTGTCTGCAGGCTTGAGAGCACAGCCACACACTGCATGGTGGATTTAGGGTTTCTGCTCATACAGACAAAAAGGGTTAAAGATACATGGAAAGGATAGATTCAAAGAAAATGACCTCTAAATAGATCTGAGAGTATTTAAAAAATGTGAGAAGGCTTGGGAGATAAAAGAAATAGGGTAGAAACAGTCATAGATTAAAAAATTATTTAAAAATTATAAAGTCCCTAAAAACAGAATAGAATAATAAAAATATAATAAGCCACATAAAGATAAAAATATAAAGAGAGTCTAGATTATGCATATTATTTTGCTGTCTTTATGTTTTTGACTGTTAATGAACAAATAACTGCTGAGAGACTTTTGATTATGAAAGCTGCTAAATTAAACAAATCTATATATTTTAAAAATACCTTAACTTCAAAATTTAAGTCAAAAGATACGTTAGTTTGGGAAAGAGACTCGTCTTTTATTTCCTGTGGATTCCTTCTGGGTTAAGGGCAATCAGGTTTGATCAAGGAAGACTCACCTGAACAATCTCTCCAAAGGGAGAGGATGGCCCATATGATCCAGTGTTTCAGAGCACCTCTGTTGCCATTCCTCTGAGTTCTATATCCAGAACAGCTTCAAGGGTACTGACTGAGATGATCGAGACTTACAGAATATTCAAGTCATTATTTGACCATAATTCTAAATTTTCTCAGGTTTCCTCAAAGGTCACCATCATCCACCAATTAGCAAGAAGTATTCTAAAGAACTACTCCCAGACTCTCAAAATATTATTTATGAATGTTTGTTTACATTTAAGGGAGATTGATTACAATTGTTATTTGTCATAGTTAATCTCTTTATAAAAGGAGATATGATATAGAAATGATGGGAAGAGGATAGATTATTTAATCCAAAATAGAATTGTTAATCTCAAAATGTTTTACATTGGTATGGATTTTAGTTTATTGATATAAATTTAAGGTTAATTTTGTTGTACTATATGCATATTTCTGCTCTTGTTTAAGATACTATGTTTATACAGCTCAATTAAAAATGCAATGTATAATAAAAACTACAGAATTATAAAAATAAGTTAGTCATCTATAGTAGTCAAACTTAAAATCATGTTAGTTTTTCTAGTAGGTTTTCTATAAATACAGAAATATATTTCAGATAGGCAGGTAATCTTTAAAACTTTCAAACACCTATAGAATATGGCATTTAAAATGTTTTAATAACTTAGGTCTTTCATAGCAATGAGACATGTCTGCTCCTGGCAGCACTAATTTACTCCAAAAGTGATTATGAATATCAAAGAAACTACACATGGAGTTTGTTCCCTTTGTGACAAAAGCTATCCATGTGAGCAAAGAAAGTACCCTTGCAGCAAGGAAGGGCACTTTCTTTTCTAACAGTTAGTGTCCACACCCGACCAACAAGAAATAAAGAAAGGTGACTGCCAAACTTTGCCAAGACAAGGTAGGTTTGTCCTTCAAATTTTCCTGCTTCTAAAAAATTTTGTCAGAACCAGCAATGGTAGTACATGCTTTTAATTCCAGCACTTGGAAGGCAGAGGCAGGTGGATCTCTGTGAGTTTGAGGCCAGCCTAGTCTACAAGAGCTAGTTCCAGGACAGGCTCCAAAGCTGCAGTGAAGCTGCAGTGAAACCCTGTCTTGCCAAAAAAAAAAAAAAAAAAAAAAAAAAGTTCTGTCAGATATCCTAGGCCTATAGGCCAAAGATAGATGTCCCAACATTGCAGAGGAACTGTGGATGACTATCCAGACAGGCAACTGTTTCTGTCATTTCTTACATTTTTTGGAAGTTACTTGCCTACATGTCCTTCTTACTCAGGTAATATTATTTCCTTCTCAAGTCTTTGATGGAGTTGAAGACTAGATATAGTTCTTTTAGTTATGATAAAAGATAAATTAGATGTAAACTTTAAACTCACCAGGTGGTAGTGGTACATGCCTTTAATCCCAGCACTCAGGAGGCAGAGTCAGGTGAATCTCTATAAGTTAGAGGCCAGTTTGGTTTACAGAGTGAGTTCAGGACAGGTTCCAAAGTAACAGAAAAACCTGTCTCAAAAAAAAAAAGCCTTTAAATACACCAAGATAAAATAGATAATTACTTTCTCTAATTTTGTCAAATAGAAATATGCAAGATATTGTAACTCTAATTCTTACTTGATAACTGTTTAGTTGTATGCAATTTTACTATATTAAAGTTAAAATCTTCATATTACCTAAATATTATATTACCTAAAATCTTCCTTTTTGATTAGACAGAAAAGGGGAAGTTATGTGGGGGCAATTCTTCTCTACCTTGTGAATATATATTATTCTCTTTGGTTGATAATAAAGTTTATTTGGCCTATAGCAAAGCAAAATAAGGCTAGGTGGGAAAGCCAAACTGAAAATGCAGAGAGGAAGAAGGGCAGAGTCTTAGGGAGATGTGAGCCAACTTCCAGCAAAACAAGATGTGCTAAAGGACAGAGAAAGCCATGAGCCATGTGGAAAAATACAGAGTAACAGAGATAGGTTAACTTAAGTTGTAAGAGCTATTTAGAAATAAGCCTGAGCTATGGGCCAAGTATTTTGTAATTAATATAAGTTTTGTATAGTTATTAGGAACTAGGTGGTAATAACAAAAACCAAAATAAAAAAAATAAACAAAACTCCTCTTTTATTTAAAGGCTATTTATTAGCTATTACTTTGGTTGTAACACATAAATTCTGATCTTCTTAAAATCATTCTACTTAAAATACTTATGACTCCCAGGACATCGTAACTCTTTAATATATGAGTTAACAAAACAACAAAACTGAACAAATCTAGAGAACATACAACTACTTTTCTGTTGCTGTGGTAAAATATAAGAACTTGAGATAGGGTTTCTCTGTGTAACAAACCTGGCTGCCCTGGAACTCACTCTGCAGACCAGGCTGACCTCACACTCACTGAGATTCACCTGCCTCTGCCTCCCAAGTGCTGGGATTAAAAACATGTGCCACCACAGCCTGGCTGGACCAAAGCATCTTAAGGAAGAGTTTATTTGAACTTGTGGTTCTAGAGGATTAGAGTCTATAATGACAGGGAAGGCACGACATGCTGGCAGGAGAAAGAAACTGGAAGGTCACATTTTATATGTGTACAGAAAACAGAGAGACTTCAAAAAATCTATAGAAACTAAGAGGACACAGGTGTGTGGTTGCAAAGATTGGCATTACCATGGAGTTGCCAGTATTACCACCATCCTCCCTAAATTGATCACAACATTTGCTGTATTTTAAATGCTTTCCAAATAGGCTACCTGGATGTGTGAGTGTCTTAGAAATCAGCAGGCAGATTCTGTAATCTGTGGGGAATTGCAAATGGCAAGGAAAAGGGAGCATCTCTCAGATTAGGAAAACAAGGTTGACCGGAGTTGTGATTATCAGTAGCCACTGTGGGGACGGTAATTACGCAGTACGGCATCTCCCCTGGTTCAACAAATGCAACAACAACAGAAGAAACATCAAAGACTCTGTAAAGATAAATAAAGAGAAGAGAGAACAGCGTGATTGATCGTAAAGCAGATGTGTCACTGTTGCTCTGGGGAAAGGGAGTGGACCTTTGTCGTACATGGTAAAAGATGGAGTATTATCTATACTGGAAAAATAGGCTATAAAACCATGCACACAATGTTGACTTCTAGCTGAAAAAGATGTGAAAAGGAAAAAATAATAAAAGTGATAGAAGATTGTGTGGGATAATGTATTAATGAGTTTGAATGAGGAGTAACTTGCTAAATTAGGCATACAAATTTTTAAAGGGAAGAATTAATACTGATGTCCTGTGTATAGTTGCACACTCACACTCACTAATTATCAGCACTTTGAGCACTAATGTGTATCTCTTCGTTAACCAAGACCCACTGCAGTCAGAAGCTTCAATGTGGGAACCAGCAGAAAGCTATGTGTATAAATGCAATACTTAAAAAACAATATGATAATAGAAACTTTTAGGAAAATACTAGTAGATTATCCCCTAGGCTTTATGACTGCCCTGGCTGTGGTTTTTGACCATGTACACAGTACCAGGAATGATTTCCCTCCTGTGGAGTAACTCTCAAAACCAGTCAGCAGAAAGGTTGATTGTGCCCAAATCAGCAACACCTCTACTGTACCAATGGACACAGCTTGCCTGTCAGATTAATATTATAGCACGCAGGAGCCTATCCTGGATAAGACCATTAATGCCTTCTCTTATCCAGCAGCCTGTATAGCATCATCCAGCACTCTGAATGCTAGACATCAAGGAGAGGGTTTCCTGATCAGTTCAAGATTAATCTCTCTGTGTCCTGGTGTCTTCAGCCATGGAGTCCTGCCATGCAGTTATTGGGGGGGGGGGGGCAACCAATAGCAGCAGCAATGGCCTATGTTGATTTAGGTGCTTTCAAGAGCTTTCTGACAATAAATTCTTATTGGAGACAATAACAAACTCTTATTGGAGCTATTCCAAGAGTAGCATTGAGATTTTCATTTAATAACCTTTGTCTTCTGGGACCACATTATTCACTAATGTGTGATACTTCTGTTCAAACTCTTTTATCTATCTATCTATCTATCTATCTATCTATCTATCTATCTATCTATCATCTGTCTGTCTTTCTGTTGATGTATGTGGGTCATCTGTCTATGTGTTATTTTCATTGGTTAATAAAGAAACTGCCTTGGACTTTGATAGGACAGCAGCTTAGATAGGCAGAGTAGACAGAACAGAATGCTGGGAAGAAGGGAAGTGAGGCAGACACTATAGCTCTCCTCTCCAAGATGGATGCAGGTTAAGATCCTTCCCCGGTAAGCCACCACTTCGCGGTGCTACACAGATTATTAGAAATGGGTTAATCAAGATGTGAGAATTAGTCAGTAAGAGGCTAGAGCTAATGGGCCAAGCAGGGTTTAAAAGAATATAGTTTCCATGTAATTTTGGGTAAAGCTAGCCAGTGGCTGGGAGCCATGTGGCGGGAAGTGGCCTGCCGCTCCATCTACAGTCTATCTATCTATCTATCTATCTATCTATCTATCTATCTATCTATCTTTCATCTATCTATCATTATCTATCTGTCATCTTTCTACCTATTGCCCCCATCCCTACCTGTACTTTTTTCCTCTTCATATTCATTCCATTATTTCATATCACATATGCTCTATTACCCCCTTATTATATTTTAAAACGTGAACTGCAAGATTATAGGTTCTCAAGTACTTTCTTCATGCATACTTAGCTTTGGTTATCCTTTACTTTGCCCCTCATTTCTCCAACTTCATCACTCCACTACCTGGTTGGAACTTCCTCCTGGAGTATTTTCTCATTCTATTGTCATTTTACTTATATTCTACTGCCCATTCCTTAAATTCAGATGCTGTGCCAATAGCCCATGGGAAGAGAGGCAGGGAGAATGTCAGAGTTGGAAGATAGGGCAGACTACTGTTGAATGCTGTCCTCTGGACAAGCTCTATATGAGATCAAGTCAGTTAAATTTACATTCTTGATTAAAGAGGGGCTTTCAAGGACCCACCCTGGCTGAGGAGCTATTGGCAGGTGATGGCTGATGGGAGAGGAAGAGTCACTCTTTAATAATATGGCCACTTGTCACGCCCACCTCGACCAGCAAGGATGACGTGACACAGGAGCTCTTCCTGCTAGCAGTTTATTCAGGACCTTGTCTCTCTTTTTCTCTCTCCCCCTGGGCAAACCTCTCCCAGCCCTTAAAAAGGCATGGGCCGCCAACCCCGGATTGCCCATAGGTCCACGCATACGCAAGCAGCTGACAATCATTGCATGATCAGGCCTTAGCCAATATTAGGAGCTGATTATCAGATGTGGCTTCATGCAGCTCTCTACAGCCACTGGCAGGATCTTCATACGTCAGTGGATGATGCCATGTTCATGTTGCCATGCATATGGGGAGACTAATCATACTCAGTGGGTTAAAATAGGTAGATAGATAGATAGATAGACAGACATACTGATAGATATTATAAAATGACCACTCTAAATTTAGATGGAGATGTAATGGAAGTCCTGGGGAGAAATTACAGGGAGTGAAGGGTAGATATGATCAAGATTTATTGTATACATGTATGAAACCTTGAAAAAAACCAAAAATTTAAAAAATATATACTAAGAGAAAGGAAAAATAGAAAATATTTTTTAATAATTAAAAGAGTTATGTATGTACATAAAAATAGAAGATAAGTGGAGCCAGGAGGCTCTGTCATAGCCTCCAGTGGAGTCACAATAATAGCTGTTGGTCCAGTCCTGCCAGCCAGGTTCTGGGGTTTCTGATTGTGTGGGAGACCAGTTCCATAGTGCTTACCAATCAGAATGGTTTTTTGATCCTCAGCTTGGGACTCTTTAAAGTTACCAGGAACTTGAGTAACATTGACTGAATGGCACTGCTGCCAGGGGTGTGGCCAAGTAAATGGAATTCCCACTTAGCCACACTGTCCAAAGACAGACTGAGCTCTGTGACCACTGTAAGACACTGTCCAGAAGGCATCCGAAGCTGTTTGAGGGCACAGTCCTTTTCTCTGCCTGCCTGAACCCCATCTCTGGTGGACAGCCATCCTCAGCTAAAGTGTTTCCACTTCAGAGTCTGAGTCATTCTTATGATTCTGCAGACGGTGACCTTTCTCTCATCCTAAGCAGTAGTAATGACATCTCGACACATATTTAACATGAAAACCCAAAGAAAACAAAACAAAAAAGAAATTACAAAAACCCTAAAGACAAAATAGAAAACCACTAATACCGAAGAGAACAGGATAAAGGGAATTATGAGCTTTTAGATGGGAATGATATCTTGCATGTATGGGGAAAATGTTAGTCAGTTCCCACTCCTACATATCAATAAGAAAATACAAACTCCCTAGGGCTGTTGAAATGGCTCAGTAGCCACCAGAGCTTGCTGCAAGCTGGCTAGCTGAGCTTGATCCCTGAAACCCGCAGTCAAAGGAAGAGCTGATTAGCAAGTTGTCTTTAGATCTCCACACATGCACCACAGCAGCTAAACTCATGCACATATAAATTTACACTCACGCACCCACGCGTGCGCACACACACACTACTAATAAATAAAATTAAAAACAAAACCCATCAATGACCAAATAGAAGACTAGGCAGAATATCTGAATAGACAATTCACAAAGGAGGAAGCCCGTTGGCCAATGGCAGAGGGAGAGTGTGTGGCTCATTGACAAGCAGGGAAACGTAAATGAAAGCCATGATGAGCTCTTGTTTCCTACTTACCATATGGGCAAAAATGATAATACCCAGCAATAATACGTTTTGGCAATGGTAGGGAGCAGGGGATTCGCTCTTAGAGTTCTCACGAGGGTACAAATTGGTACAATCACTTTGCAAAACAATTTGCCATTATCTAGTGACATTGAGCATGCACACACTCACGGAGCCAGCGCTGCCTCTCTCAGGTGCCCAGCCTGGAGAATCCCGTGCATCTGGAGACAGGAAGGGAGAGTGATCAGTCCAGGGGAGCTTGTCACGGCAAAACACTGGGAATGTAAGCACAGGCTGGCAGAGTCCCGCAGTCCGATATTGTTCAGTTTTGAAAACAAACCAAGTGTAGGTACATCGTATAATCACACGGGTGAATCTCAGCCATGCAGCAGTGAGCCAAGAAGCCCCGACAAGCAAGTCTGACCTGCTGAACAGCCGCACGCGTTGTCAAGAGAACCCATTCCCTAGGAGTCCGTTTACATGAACTTCAGAATGCGCAACCCTGAACAGCAATTTATAGAAACCCAAACAAAGGGTAAAGAGCCGGCCAGAACATGAGTGTGCTCAACTGCAGGACAGTAAAAATGCTCTCAGTGGAAAGGACTGAGGGGAGGGGCTGGGAAACGGAGAAGCAGGAAGTTCTCATGACTCAACTGGGTCATACTAACCACCTGCTTTATTTTAACCAGCTACACCTTATGTGATTTTAGGAAACACTGTGAATAATTCAGCCATTCATGTGTGGTAATGTTGTGGGGGTGCGCACGATGCACATGCTCTCGCCTGCCTGTGGAAGCCACAGATCAATGTCAGGGGTCCCCACTTTATTTATGGAGGCAGAGTCTCTCGTAGAACCTGGAACTCACAATTCTGCTAGACTGCTTGGCTAGCAATCTCCAGGACCCTCCTCCTATTTCTGCTCCCCTGGCACTGCGGGCATCATCATGTGCCACCACGCTCATCTATTTTACATGGATGCCGGGGATCATACTCATGTCCTCATGTTTACACAGTAAACACTTTACCAGGGAGCCATCTCTCCAGCCTGGGACGCAGCACCATGTGTGTGTGTGTGTATTTTATAATATATAATGCACATTCGTGATAGAAGAAACGTGTGTGTACACATAGCTGGTGGTGACAGTCCTTGCAATTGATACTGCCTAGTCTTGGCTAAGCAGGGAACCTGCTGTGCCTCAGGAAATCTGAGGTTTCTTGCGTGAGTTGGGGGTGAAAGGAACCCCAGTTTGGGGTAGAAAGGGGGGAGGTGGAATTTCAAAGATAGGAAGATGTGCTTCAAATTAATTCAAATATGACACTTCAGATTACCTGGAGGCTGGGACATCCTCCAGCTAAGTTCCGTGTGTATTAGTGTGGTATGGCAAGTGACAGCCATGTGTTTGGATCCTCTCTCAATCTGGCACCTTGGTGACGTTAGGAGGATCATTTTATCATTTGGAATCTCAGTGTGGTTTTCTACGGGTAGAATGTTATAGGTAGAATGCCTATATCAGGGAGCTCTGGGGGCTAAATCAAGGGATGTAGACAATGGATTCTACTAGAAGCATCAACACCAAGTGTGGACCACTGTTCCATCATGGTCATGTCTGAAGCGAGGGTTGATAGCTATTAAAAAAGAGAATCTACGTGGAACACAGATATGAAGAATCAAGTCAGACAGGGATGCTGTGTTCTGGGAGACCCAGAGTAGAAGCATTCTACAAGCACCATTGTCTAAGTCAAGAGGCTTGACCATGAGCTGAGATAATAGAAAAGCCTCTGTGGGAGGGTCAGGCACACAAAGCAATCGCTGAAGTATGAGTGGAGTGCAGAAGTTTAGCCGTATACCTTGGGATCTGCATCAGGACCTAATAAACACATGACTTGTGAGTTTGTTGATGGCCCCTATTAGCTGCATCCCTGTAGAGGTGCTGATGAGGTCACCATTGACACTGCCAAGACAGCCACGTGGGGCTCACAGCTCTGTACCGACAATGGCAAGGAGCAGGTCCTAAAGCAGGGTGGGGCTGCACAGGAAGGGACAAACCAGAGTGACATAAAAGCAGCCTTGTTGACAAGCTCTAACAGAGGCGAGGAGGCTGCCACAGAGCTTATTTTAAATGCAAAAAGGGAAACGGGGGGGGGGGGGCAGAATGGCGAGCAAGGAGGCAGTGGGGAGGAGGCAGGGCTCAGATCTTATCTGGACTCTCAGGCTGTCGCCAGCTCTGCTCAGAGCAGGGGCTTCAAAGGCTTTGCATTCCCCCACATTCAAACCCGCGTTGGGCACACACACAAAGTGGGTATGCATTATTCAAGTGGTATCACCTGCTCTTTGCAGCTCCTTCGGAGCCTTTGCATGGTCCCTCCTTCCCCAAAAGCCCATTGTTAAGCTTTTCTAAACAAACAGGATGGAATCCCCTGCCCTCCACCCCTGCTGCAAGAGGACCCAGAGTCCTAACAGGAAATCAGGCACTTGGTGCAGAAAGAGTTTGTTGGAGCAGCATCCCAAATGGCATTGACCTGAATTCCACCCTCTCAGCCTATGCGTGCAGAACTTCCCTAGCAAAGGAGCTCTGGTGAGCTTATGGGGTGAAGGGACCTGCAACGATTTCCTCTGTCTCTTATGAGTATGTTTGTTATCCACTGTCTTGAATACCTACCCATTTCTGACATTGCAACTGGCTTCAGCAAGACTGACTTCAGGATGCAGGAGAGCGGGAGGATTTCTGAAGAGCAGAGAGTGACCTGCTGTATCAGAGGCTGATGCTGTCCATCACCAGTGGTAGCGTGGTGACTGTGAGGCTTCACTCTATTCCACCAGGACTTCGTATCTTCAGAAGAAGCAACCGGGATCTTTCAGGTCAGGGACTAGTTGCTCCGAATGACCTTGATAAGGAAAGCAAGGTCAGCACATCACTTTCTCCTTTATAGGCAAGCTCACCAGGATGTAGGATGTAGAAAGCAGGTAGTCCATCCATGATATAGAGCTCCGAGAGTTCTTCAGGCTGGCTGGCCTCTGTTCCCACCTCCAAGAAAATTCACTCACTCTCTCACTAGTAAGTTCACAGAGTACTGCTATAGGGCTGTGGGGAGATGGCCAACTAAGACACAGAACTTAGTACAATGTGACCCACGCTGAATGATCAGCACCTCAGAAATGAGCAGAGAAGTTAGCTGCTAAGTGTAAAAATACATGTTTGTTATAATAATACAAGAAATGACATGGCTGTCTTAGTTAGGGTTTCGATTGCTGTGAAGAGACACCATGACCATGACAACTCTTATAAAGGAGAACATTTAAATGAGGCTTTCTTACAGTTCAGAGGCTAGGTCCATTATCATCATGGACGGGGAGCATGACAGCATGTAGGCAGATGGGGTGCTGGAGAGCTAGCTGAGGCTTCTTACATCTTGGTCCGCAGGTAACAGGAAGTGAGCTGTCTCCCACTGGTGTAGCTTGGGGTAGCTTGAGCAAATGAGACTGCAAAACCTGTGCGCGGTGTGACACACTTCCTCCAACGAGGCCATACCTCCTAATCGTGCCGCTCCCTATAGGCCCAGAATTCAAACAAGAGTTTATGAGGCCTACCTATTTAAACCACTATAATGCCAGAGATGTAAGAGGGTTCAAGGGAGGAATCCTTCGGGCCAGGCTTACACATTCAAAGACGACTCCCTGGAAAAGGTGACACAGCATTGCTCCATTGAAAGTGGCTTGCTCTATCTCTTTCTGTCTTACCCCCTTGAGGCAGGGTCTCACACTGAACCATGGAGGTAGACTAGGGGACCTGCAAACCCCAGTGATCCTCCTGTCTCTGTATCCCACAGCACCAAGCTTTCAGGCTTGACCACACCTGGCTTTCTATGTGGCTCCTGGGATCCAAACCTTAGGCTCTCATGTCTTCATAGCAAGGGCTCTTGTCTTGCGAGTCATCTCTCCAGCCAACTTACCCCTTTCGCTGTTTGTTTTGTGATGTGCAAACTCATTTCGTGTAACACGGACACAACGCATAAGAAGTGTGCACTGTGTAATTGTGAATTCAGGTTAATTAGCATATACACAACACCTCTGTGGTGATAGCATTCAAGGCCCATGTTAGGAAGTTGATCTCAGAAGTAGAAAATAGGACAGAAGTTACCTGAAGCTGGGGAGAGAGGAGGAGGTGTCGGGGGAGGGAGGCGATTGCAGAGGTGGGCCAACCTTCCTGAAGTTGTGAATGGAGAGGTAAATGGCAGGGTTTCACTGCATAGCAAGTGGTCACAGCTCACGCCCCTGCATCTTGTTTCCAAACAGCGGCCACAGAGGATTGCGAATGCTCTTCGTCCACCCTCACGCCTGATGGCTAAGCATGGTGAGCACTCCAGGCTGCAAGCACCATGTTGGGATGACACCAACCTTCATTTCAAGCCCCTGACCAGCAGAACCAGTCTCTTGATCAGGATTGTTGTGCTTGGTGATTGGAATGTGCACCTGTCTGCCTGCTTGATTGACAGGAATCCCACTCCACCTGCGCTAGGGGAAGACAGGCTCTGTCACCAACGTGTGTGTGCCACATTAGAAACCCGGGAAGCACTTACAGCAAGCTCTCAATAAACAGGAGAATAAGCTCCCAGTTGCTTGAGGCTCTACCCACTTTCTCAGAAAGGCTGAAGGAACGAAGGTTGGAATGAGGCTTGCTTAATTCCCTCTGGATCTGCCAGGCTCTTGCAACTGGGGTTTGCAGAATCCCTGGCGGTGTCACCTCATCTTCTTAGCAATGCTGTCCCACATGCTCACTAAAAGGAAACATTGCTCTCCCAACAAAATGATTGCATTCTGTCGAATACACTGGCAACCAGTATTGCAAAGCAACTCCTTAGATCATTCCTGGGTGCTGGGTGCTGGGTGGGGTGCCACCCCCTCCTCTCATCCACAGCTGCAGAGCCCTGTGTGGTGGTTGTGGTTTTTCATTGTCTGTATATTTTGATTGTTAATTAATTGATTTCATCAATTGCATTAATCAGGAGCAATTGAGATGTATATAAATAATCCGTAATAATAAATCATTTCTGCTGAAGTTTTTCTCAACAGCTTGCACAGTACGAAGAAAGAGGACCGGACTCTAAAAACCCAACTCTTTGAGCAGCATGTTCCATACAACCAGCCACCCCAGCCTCTGTTTTAAGTTTTAAAATAAGTTGAATTCAACTGTGCACTTTTTCCATGGGTGAATTTTCAGATAGACTTTGGAAAAGTTCTCATGTTGGATTGGTTATCTATAATTTGTCTATCATCTGTCAGTCGTCTATGGTCTGTCTGCCTGCCTATCTATTATCTAACATCTATCTGCAAGTTATCTATTATCTATCCTGTGTTCATCTATATTATATATCTATGTCTAATTACTATCCAACTACCTATCAACCTACTTATGTGCTGTCTGTCTATCTGTCTGTCTGTCTGTCTGTCTGCCTGCCTGCCTGCCTGCTTGCCTGCCTATCTTTCTGAGCTGATTGTCTGGGATATCCCCATTATACAGATATGACCGTTAGTTAATAGAGCCCACGTGGTTTGTCAGTGTTTTCCACTCTTCACATACCGAGTCGCCACAGCAGCCTGTGCATCACGACTAGAAGGTGGGACTCTGGTTTTTTTTCTGCCTAGATAGTGCATGGTTCTGTTTGTTACACTGTGAAAATATGTAGGTATTTGGTGTAATTGTTGATGCAACATAGGTTTGAAGTCCTTGAACATTCCACCATGAAGCCACTAAAAGTCCTCTCCTGAGTTCTTCTCCAGCAGGACCCCATTTATTCAGAGTGCTCATCTGTTTCCACCCGCACGCTCCCATTGCTAAGAAAGCAAAGATCTTCTTTTGGGAACTCTGGGTACTCCTGCTGGCCATCCCTGGCCCCTGCCCCACCCCTGCCCCTGCACCATCCCTGCCCCCTGCACCACCCCTGCATACTCCCTCTTCTCTGTACCACGCAGGAAAGCTTGTCTGTTTCTGTTTTTCTTTGTTCTGGATTTGCTGGCAAGCAAGGAAAAGTTCAGCTGTCTACAGCTGTTTCCTTTTCTTTAGTGTTTTTTTTTTGGGGGGGGGGTTATGTGTATGTATGTGCCTGTGCATATGTGTTCACAAGAATGAGTACATCCATTTGTGTGTACATCAGTATGGAGGCCAGAGGGCAAGGTCAGGTGTCATTCTTCAGTGTCCGCGCTATTTCTCTTTTTGACTAGTCTGGCACTCACCAAGCAGGCTAGGCTGTCTGGGGGTCCCAGGGTTCCTGTGCTCACCTCTCCAGTACTGGACTACAGACTATATGGGTGTGCCACAGCTGACTTTTCTCTCTCTCTCTCCCTCTCTCCCTCTCTCCCTCTCTCCCTCCCTCCCTCCCGCCCTTCCTCTCTCCCTCCCTCCCTCCCTTATTTATTTACTTTGTGGGCTCTAGAAATCAAGTTTAGGTCCTCATAAGGAACACTTTACTAACTGTGACTCTTTCCAGCCCTGCTTCCTCCTATCTTTTTAAAGGTTGTGGAAAGAAGCAGAAATGAAGCCTGCCAGAGACATCCCCCAGGGGAGCACCACTTCCTTCCCTGCACAGTGCAGGTTAAGAGCAGAGTTACCACAGTCTGGCAGTTTGTTGAACTCTTGGGGCTGTGAACACAGAAGCTCCGAGTGTTCTGGCTGCTGAACAGAAATCCAATGGACAGAAGTCCAAGCTCAATTCAGAGCTGATACAAACCAAGCAAAATCCTACAATCCTGCTAGGAATCTTCCAAGGTTGGAGATGTCAGAGAAGTTTCTTTTTCTTTCTTTTTTTTTTTTTTGTGCGGCAGGGGTGGGGAAGGGAGGGTGTCTAAAAAGAGGGTTTAGGCATGGTTTCTCTGTGTAGCCCCGACTGTCTGCGAACTCACAGAGACCCTCCTGCCTCTGCCCCCATAGTGCTGGGGCTAAATTTGTGCATCAACTCTGCCAAGCAAGCTGTGCTTCCCCTGTTCTGTGGGGCTGTCCCAGGGTCTGGGGACAGGAGCTAAGTAGAGCACAAGGCACTGGGCCTGGCAGGAGGATGACATCAGAGAACTCCCATGAGATGACCTTACTCTTGCTATCAACATAGTTGGACAAAACTTTACACTGTCACACTTGGAAGGAGAAACAGAACACAAAGCCTTGGTCAAGTGCACGGGGCAAATGGCCTTCACTCTTCACGAGTGACTGGCCAGGCTGGTGTCTAGAAGTCCCGGATTTTGTAGGGAAATTTGGAACAAAAACAAATAAGATTTGATATACTTGGAAGAAAAAAGAGAGGCTTTTTTTTTTCCCCCTCACTGATGACTCCATTTCTTGAGAGAATCACAATCCCGCACTGTGGAAGATGACTCTGTCACCTCTGGTGCCAGTGGTTCGGATTGGCTTTGTCACCTCTGTGACAAAGACCACAGTTTTGTTGAATTAAAAATAAAGCCATAAGCTGGTAAACTCGAAGTGAGTGGAGCAGACTGTTTAACGTGACTTGCCCTTATCTGTACGGCACACGTGTAAGATAATGCCAGTGACATTTTTGTCAAGGAAATGAGATGCAGACCCTTTGCGTCCCTTTAGAGGGAAGTCATGGGGAGGAGGCACAAGAGCCAGAATGCAGAACCCAGGCATGGACTGATAAGACAGAACAGCTGATGTCACACATGGTCTCAACCCCAAGGAAGCAAAGGCACAAGTGACCCCCTGATTAACCACTTGGAGGAGACAGAATGCTCCATCTAGACCCGGGTATCTTGGAGAGACCATATAAATCATTAAATGTTAATAGGACACCTGACTTGATATGTGTTTTTGTGTGCTCTCTGTAGAAGATCAGGCCAAGGAAAGGAACCAACCCAAGATCAAGGACGGAGGGACAGGGCAAAGAACTCACTCAGTCCAGTGTTCCCATGAGAGGAAGGGCTCTCTTTAAATGTCAGGATGTATTTGGCCCAAGAACCCTTCTTCTTCTGTGATTGACAGTAATTTCTGTCCCATTAGTCACCAGGAGCTCCAATGGATACTTGAGCATTTAAGCATATTCAAAGGGAATCCCAACACCATGAATTCACTGAGGTGGTTAACTGAAGGGACAGAGTGAGGAAGTCAAATCCCTACCTCAATCTTGGATCACAGTGGATCCATGAAATAGAAGAACATTCCTGTCAATGTACATGGAGGAATGGGAAAACAGCAAATACTGAGAGGTCCTTTCAGAAGAAGCCATCAAGCTAGGGATATAGTTCAGTCTCCAGCCCCCTGGCCCTGACACACACACACACACACACACACACACACACACACACACACACACTCAACAAGATAAGGCAGGCTCTGGCTCTGAATGTAGAAGGATGTTGAGTCAGGAAAAGGGCCACTACAGAAACTGAGCAGAGTTGAACTAAGAGCACAGTTACAGGAAACGCCTCCCAGTGAGGCTGCATGCCAATAGGCTTAGAAACAGCATAACAGCCCAATAGGAGAGAGACAGCGGTGCTGTGAGATGCAGGGGAGGGATTAACTCTTCCACAGTCCTTATATTTATTGCAGAAGGAATGGATCACATTAACTAGATTTTGCTTAACTGTGCACACATTTCAAAGGAAAACCACTTGAACAAGGAAGAGGGACAACCCCATTAAGCCAAGAAAAGTTAGTCAGTAAGCAGGTGGTGTAATGGTTAGGAAATGTCTCCCATGGGCTTCTTGTATGGACACTGGTCTCCAGCTGTGGCAGTGTTTGGGAAGCTAGACCTGTGGGGGCTAATCAGCAGAAATGGGTCACCAGACCCTTGAATGTTCTATCTGTCCTGACCCCTGCCTGACCTCTGTGCCTTCTGATCTGCCAAGGTGTGAGCAGCCCTTGTCACACGCCCGCCCGTGATGCCATTACCCCCACAAGGCATTTCCTGCCATGACATACTGAAACCACATGAACAAATAAACCCTTCCTCCTCCATGTTGCTTCTGCCGGGCATTTTGGCGCAACAGCAAACACAGACAATCACTCAAGGAAAACACGGAAAGTGGGAAAATCAGAATTATTAGAGTCAATTTGACTTTATCATTAGATAGCAAATGCTAATAAGAGAAACTTGCCTTTTATAAAACTTTCTGCATGTGGGAAAAAGATCACATAACTTCCAGTTGCATTCTGTTTCCAGGAGACGTGTACCAGGACGATGACGCGGAAATGTGGGAAGCAAGCAGATTATTTTAGAAGTGACAATGAGAGTAACAGTTTAGATGTGAAACTTCTAAAGAATCAACAAAATGATTCTAGAAATGAGTAAATGCAGCTAAACCACAGAATGTGAGGAACAGAAAAATAAATTATATTTTTATGCACTAGCATTAATATTCCAGGAGCCAAAATTTACAGAACAACAGCACTGACAAACACCAAAAACAAACCAAAATGTTATGTGAGAGTCTGAAGCAGGGGAATTGTCACAGGGCACAGGTCAGCCTGGGCCCCAGAGTAAGACCCTGTCTCAAAACGCATAACAAATGAGCAACCTCCTCAAATAAACAAAGAAAATAAAGCTGGTAAGGGCTAGTACAGTGCACAGAATTCTATTTACAAAGCTTGCAGCACTGATGAGTGAAGTAAAATATTGTCTAAAACAAGGTGGGACAGAGAGACAGACACCCTTCACGGATCAACAGAGCAAAGTCATGGGCGCCATGAGAGACAACGGTAATGTGACCCCAATCAGCATCCTTGTGAGGTCTCCCATGGGATACAGAAAAGGTCATTTCTAAAGTGAAGTGAAAATGCGTGGGAGAAGAGCAGCTACAACTATTACAAAGGCATTGCATTTATTTGCTATGTGTGTGTGCATGTATGTACACATTCATTTGTGTGAGCACATGTACCAAGATGTACCAAGATACATGAGTGAAGGTCAGAGAATATAACTTTCAGAAGTCAGTTTGTTCCTTCTGCCCTGTGCTTTCAGATTGCTAGCTTTAGTGTCAAATTTCCTTACTTTCTGAGTTCCTGAACACACACACACATGCACACACACACACGCACACCAGGTCTAGTGTTTTTGCCCTTGTTCAGTTAATGTCTAGGCAGTCACATGGATGAGACTTTTTGGGTGTGCATATGTGTATTAGCAGCAATTAATGAAAAAAGAGGCCACAAATTTGAAATAAAGGAAGGAGGAGTATATGGGAGGACTTAAAGGCTCAAGGGAGGAAAGAAAAGGAGGGAGAGAATGTAATTGTACAATAATATTACAAAGTAAAAGAAATAACTAAAAAAATGAAAAGGAATTAGGTGAAAAGACTCCATCCACAGAGTTTCAAGATTAATTTAATGACCACACTCATCAAAAGTATATGTTATTGACAGAAAAACAAACCTATGAGTTAATGGGACAGAAAAGAGAACTAAGTCACAGAGAATCCACACACAAACAGAGGTGCCAATTTTGAGGGGGGAACTACACCAATTCGGTTACTGAGAGCAGCCTTGGATTAACTGGTAATGGACAATAGGACCTTCAGAGGCCAGCCAGACAAACCGACATGACTTGAGTCTAATACCACATGCAATCGCCAAACCCCCAAAAGGTGAGAGACTGAAAAGTAAAATCATAATTTGTGGGAAAGCACATGATGTCTTCAGCATCTAAGGACAAGAAAAATTTTGACCAAATTACACAGTCTACAAAAGGAAAAATCTTTAAGTTGGACTTAACCAGAATTAAAAACTTAATTAGTATTATTTATTATTATTATTATTATTGTTATTATTATTATTATACCCACTGGGTACAATTAAGCTTGCCCATATAGGTATGGGCATGTGTTATGGGATATTTGTACATTGTATAAAGATGTATTTGCTGTGATTGGTGCAATAAAAAAGCTAAACAGCCAATAACTAGGGTAGAAATTTAGATGGCAAAAACAAAGAGGAGGAAAATCTAGGTGTGCAGATTTTCTTCATGCCAGGAGATATGAAGAGGAAAATGAAAGAGGCACAAAAAGAAAGAGAGGTAGCACCATGTGATAGAACAAACATTGATGTAAATGAGCTAATTTAAGTTATAAGAGCCAGTGGGACAAGTCTAAGGCTGAGCTTTCATATTTAATACTAAAGTCTCCATGGCATTATTTTTGGGTTGGCAGTCTTCATGAGAAAGCATATTGCAAGCATGGGGCCATCAACTGGGATATGAGAAACCAATGATAGACATACTCATAAAGAAAAATGATTCTCACTCCCCTAGAAGCTATCAGCTGCCAGTGGCTCCCTTTGCTGTGTAAAATACACTTCCAGTAATCAGTACTCTTAATCAGTGTGAACTCTATGAGCTATAATAGTGACTGGCATGAAAAGATATGCCCACTTGTGCAATAATGGCATGAATGTTATGGAAGTAACCAACTAGTTTCTTCTTGAATTTAAGACCTGCTCCAAAAGATGGGACTTGCACTGGACACAGCTGACTGAGATAAAAACCCATGGGTGTTTCTGCATAGTATTAAACCATTACCTAAGTCTTTATCTTTATACCCCATAGATCAATGCATCTCTCAACCTTCAAAGAGAAGCTTCTTTCTGAAATAAATGACAAATAATATAGAGACCCAGAGCTGGTCAATATACAGAGAATAGGAGACTATGGACTGTTTGGTTCAAAGTGGGACATCTGTAGCACACCCTCCCACCAGTCTCAAGGATCAACATGGACCAGGGTGCAGACAGGCAGAGACACTGGAGTGAAGCAGAACTGCTAGACATGAACAAGAGAGTTACACGCTTGAACTCACAGTGACGATGATGCATGCTCAAGACCTGTGCATGATCACAGCAGCCAAAATCCCATGGATAGGTGTGTGGACATCATGCTGCTCCACCCCTCTTTGAGAAGCTGTTGGTATTGACACTAGAATGACAGACCACTTTCTTCTGATGTGTGGTCCTAGAGAGGTCATCCATACAGACGGCATTGAGGGGATTCCATGGGTTTCAAAATAGAGCATGTGTAGTTGGGACTCGAAAGTAGTGGGGGAGCTAGGGAAAGAACTGGAGGGGGAGGATTGGGGAAATGTTTGATCAAAAGCATTGTATGCATGCATGAAATGCTCAGACCATAAAAAAATTCTTTAAAATTAAAAATATTTTATAAAAAGAAAGAAAAATGTTTCTTGGTGCATGCCTTTAATCGCAGCACTTGGGAGACCAAGGCAAAGGGATCTCTGTGAGTTCAAGACCAGCCTGGTCTACAGAGAGATTTCCAGGGCAGTCAGGAGTACATAATGAGATGCAGTATAAGGGGAAAAAAAAGAAAAAAGAAAAAAGCCTGCATAGTGAATGAAAATCTCTGCACTCCACATAGCTGATCAAGGGCTGTCATGGAAAGCACACAGAACTCTCAAAATTCAACTGTAAACAAATGAAAACACTTCACATGATCCAACTGGAAAACAAAGACTAGAGAGATATGAAGGCAGTTCACTAAGGAGGCCTTTCACTAGCATACCCAGAGAGGGTGGCCAGCATCTTCTGTCCACTGGGGGAGTGTAAATTAAAGCAACAACAAGATAGCAGTCCGCACTCACAGCTAGAGAGTGGTGAGTGTGGAGAGAGACAGGCTCACTCAGACTTCCCTGGGAGGAAAACTAGAATGGTCCAGAAAATCATTTAGCAGCTTCTTAAACATTCCCCCACATAAGTACCATATGATCTAGGAACTTTCCGTTTAATCAAAGAAGTGAAAATATGTGTATTGGTGCTTTGTTTACAATGGTCTCACACCAGAAGCTATCCTGGTGTCCTTTAGAAAGTGTGTGGTTAAGATGTGATACCTCCAGGCTATAGAATATTAATAAGCAACCAAAAGGAGGCACAACTGATTCATAGGGTGCATGTCGAAGGATTCACAAGGAGTGAAAACAGCCAGTCAGAAGATAGCAGACAAGATGACCCCATTTATGTAACACCCTGGCGATGTCAAGGTGTAGATGAGTTAAGATCAATGTTTACAAGGGGCTAAGGAGCCCTGGTCACAGGAGGGGAACTGGGTGTGGCTGAAAAGAAAGAGAGCAGAAGAAAGCCCTCCCTGAGGCTGGAGATATGGCTTAGTGGATGAGATGCTGGCCACAAGGGTGAGGACCAGAGATCAGACACCCAGCATCCACAAAAATCCTGATAGCCTTAAAGGCCACCTTTAATTCAAATACTAGGGAGGTATAGCTAGTGTACGTTCAGGGCAAACTAGCCAGACTAGCTGGGATTGGTAGGTAATCCCTGGGTTCAGGGGTAGATGCTGTCTCAGTAACTAAAGTGAGGATGGATCAAGAAAGACATTGAGCAACAAGTTGGGGTCTCCACACATAGACCCATGCCCACTAATCCTCACACATATGCACCCACACGCATGCGAACATGCACACACATAAACACACATACACACTCATTTGTACACATGCAAAAAGAAGGTCTGTGTTGCTGAAGGCATTCCGAGGTTTGACTGCAGCAGTGCAGCTAACCTGGCTGGGGTTCTGATACCTCTCATGGCTATGAGGAATTAACCTTGAGAGGACTTGGATAAAGAGTACCTAAAGTCCCTATGTCCCCTTTCAGCCACATGCGAATGTGCAGTAATTTTGAATTAAGAATCCATTAAACAAACAGGAGAAAGGCTCCCGTCTCTGTTTCTAGTGATAACAAGTGCAGGAAAGACACAGAAATGTGGATAAAGAGATATTCTAAAAGACAGAACCCTGCAATCCAAAGGAATGCTGGGATACAAATGTCCCTAAGAAGCTGAGGGAGGAGGATCCTGAGTTTGACATTATTTTTGGCACGGTAATGTAGCCTTATCTCAAAGCAAACTGAGGACTGGAGGGGTGGAAAAGCGATTAAGAGTGCTTCCTGCTCTCCCAGAAGACCAGAGTTTGGTCTCCAGCACCCACATCAGGCAGCTGACGAGCACCTGAGGCTCCACAGGACCTGCTGCCCTCTTCCAGCCTGGGTGGGGGTTTTGAACAGCAAATGAGAGTTCTGAAAAAAAAATGAAAATTAATCGTGTCAAATCCAGGCGTTAGAAATAGCCAAGCTTGGGGCTAGCAGCTGTAGGTGTGCTGACAGAGTGCTTGACTCAAATATGAGTCCTGGGCCCCATTCCCGGCACCACAATAAGCAAACAAGTAAATAAATTCACAGACAAAAGAATCTCAGCTCGACCCAGTGACTTGTGTTGGCCAGAAGACTGGAATACACAAAACATTAAGATGCAAGGGTTCTCACTTGGGGGGCGGGGGCACATGGTATGGCATTTGATTCCGCAGTGGCAAGAATGGGTCTAGCTTGCCCCTGTCCCTGTGTATGCATTCCTCTCTCCATGTGCTGTTGACCTCTGTGTGCTCCTGGTCCGTTTTAGAAGCTCTTAACGATCACTTAGAGACCGGAACTGATTGACAGACTGGTAAGTGACAGACAGCATGCTTTTGGGGGTCAGTGTCTTTTGTTCATCCTGGACCTTTCAAGCGTCCTTCCTCCTGCACACTGACACTGTTGCTGGTTTAATTCTCTCTCCCTTTCTCTGTCTGTACATGTGCCTGGGCATGTGTGTGTGTGCATGTGTACGACGACCAGAGGCCAATCATGAGTGTTGCTCCTCAGAGCCCTTTCTACCTTGGGTTTGTCTAGGCCAGGTGGCCAGCAACCCCCAAGGATCCTCTTGTCTCTGCCTCCTTGGCCCCAGGATTATGAACAAAGGGCACAGCATCCAGGTTGTTGGAGCTGGAGTATGCTGTGGCACTCTGAGGCTGTTTTAAATAAGGTTTACCTTGAATCTTGGGGCAGGGCTATGGACTAGCTGACTGGAACTGGCCATAGAGAAGCCCCACAGGAAAAAAAGGGCAGGCACTTGAGTTTGGCATTTCTTTTTGGTTTTGGAGCCAGTGAAGATTCTTGCTGGATCTCCATACGAAAAAGCAAGGTCAGCGATTGTTTCTCAGCTTCTCTGATCTAGCAGATTTTCACCCTCACATCTGACTTCTGAGTCTTTGTTGGCAAATAGAATGACAGAGACTTAACTTAGACCTATACGTCGAGGACACAGCAGAGCTGAGACCTCAGGACCAGAAGGCTCTTTGGGCCTGGACCTGAGTGGCCAGCAGGGCGTTGACTTAGAGGTTATGAGGCCAAAGATAATAATAAAAACATCAGTACTTTCATGTCCAGTCACCAAGTTGAAAGGAAAACATCACCAGGCATTTTAAACTTGTGACTTCTAGGGACCACAGTTGGGTTCCCTTGGAACCCACTAGGATTCCCTTGGGATCACACTAGTGCTCAGAAGACAACCAAGCCATGCCCCCATATGTAATTTCTTTCTTGGATGAATACAATCCAAGGGTGCAATCCTTAAATACCCATCACAAGTGGGACTGTGGCTGTTTCTTCCCTTCCTGAGTTTCCTTAGTGTGTGGACTAGGCTGAAACAACTGAGGCGTGCCACCCCCACCTCTGCTCCTGCTTCCAGCTACTTCCAGAGAGGTAGCCTGCTTCATGATGGCCTCAAGGGTCATGTCTGCCAACCTCTTACCTTCCATTTCCCATGGTACCTTTGAGCTAAGTCTTTCTGGAAATGGATGCTCTCTGACTCTTGGGATGAGCGTTCCTGCTGGTCCCTAAATGTACACCCAGTTCAGAAGCAGAATTGTTGTTTACTTGGGGGAGGGGGGCTGGAGAAAGTTTCAAGGCCCCTGCATTAAGAAACTGTCACTGTGCCCTCTAAAATTACATGCTTCTCAAGAGAAAGCTGCTTTAATAAAAATAGATCCTACACGACATGTTATTCTTTATAATTGGACCAAAGATCAGAAGGAGAGCACACTTACAAGATAATCTGAAAATGAACAGACAAATAACACAGTAATCACCAAATCCTTGTTACTTGAAGCCCGTCCACCCCGGGAGGCCCTTTCTCCCTCGATGATCAGGCCTGACCCCTATTAATTTTAATAGGAGTTAAGTAGTCACATCAAGAGAAATGGCAGTGGGTACAGTCCCAGCGAGCCAACCCCCGAGATTAAGACCTTCACTTTGGGCTTGCTTCTGAGAATGTGACACACTGCCTGATGCTTATCTGCTTTTAATTGTGTGTTGTGTGTGTACCTTCGCCTTCCTTCCTTCTGCAGAGGAGGTAATTTGCAAATCATTGCTATCTGCCTCCCTCCGAGGAAGAGATAAATTACATGAGAGGCTGTGGCGTTTGGCCTGTTTGATATCCTTTACTGATAAATTGGAGTGCACGTTCGTAATTAATACCCGGTCTGCTCTGGCCGACTCCATTACACCAGAGCTGGCAGATATCTGGCTGCCACAAAGAATGATTGGTGTGATTTGCCCTGCTTTTTCTTTTCTTATTCTTCTCTTTTTTCTTTAAGTTTTACCCTTTGTATCACTATCATTTTTAAAATACACACAGAACAAATCTATCAGGCATTCTGCTGGGCAGCGTCAGATGCCGAAGGTTTTTTATATTAAGCAGTATCTTTAAAGATGGAGCCGCCTAGACAAGCTTGCTTCTGTGAGCTCTTTTAACATTGAAGTGACATTTCCCAGCATTTAAATATGGCTTTGTATCCAGAATGAAAAAAAAAAAAAACAAACAAAAAACCCAACAACAACAAAAAACGCTGTTGGAACCTGAAACCAAAGAGAGATAGGGTCCCTCTTTACCTTCTCTCTTGAAATAGGAAGTAGAAAAAAAGTCAGAATCAGAGAAATCAAATTAGATTTAAAATTCTTCTGAACAGGATAAACACTGCTCTCTGAACAAGTAAACCAAACAAAGCAAGCCTACTTAATAGGGTCTTGGCAGATAAGGGAAGGTCTGCATTTGTGAGCGGTTCCAGATTTCCAAAAGAATTGGGAAGAGAAGCCGAGGCACTTCCTGTCTCCTGACTTAGGTGGAGGCAAAGTTATAAATCCATGGCTGTTTGGCCATTAAAAATTGAAGTTCAGTTAGTAGGCATGTCTTCTCCAGATACAGATGGGGTCAGAGCGCAGGTATCCTGATGCCAAAGCAATTCCCTCTCCGCACTGGGGCCTTCACAATACTTGATGGTTGACTTCAAGTGAGTAAATCCGCTCTCGAATTTTAGACCAAGCAGAGAATGGAAGAAGTGTGGGCTCTTCACTGTTGAGCCAATCCGGTTGTTTTTCATCACCCTTTTTCCAAAATTCCAGCCAGGACATTCTATTTGAGCATCCCACCTCCACCTCCTCCTAACTACTTCTTTCCTAAGTTTGAGGCTAATTTACCTTTTGGTTCTCTTGTATTGGCCAGCTCCCACTGTGTTCATACGCAACATAGTTCAATGCACAATGAAAGACAACAGAATGAAACCTCAGGACTTGGAGGATGCCTAACTTGGAGTGGTCACGTGAACAAAGACAGCGAGGGAAAGAGAATCTTTGGAAGAAGGTCTTTGCTGTTGCGTCTCTGTGACCAATGAGAGCCACACACCATGACAATCCATGGAGAGCCTCCTGGGGCCTCTGACCCTGATGAAATGTACACACATGTGTCCCCCCCCCCCGTCCCCCCCCCCCCCCCCCGCTGTCATCAACCAGCCTTTCTGTGAGGCTTAGAACTATGGGAAGTGGAGCTTTAAGCCCAGACAGCTCGTGAGGAATGCTAATGACTGAATGCCAGAGAGTTGAACCCCAGGATAAGGAGTGGAGGCTGCAGCGTTAGGCTCATTGAAAAGGGGTGCTGGGATCAGCAGTGATGTCTATGAGCTGAGGAAGGAGTGAGATAAAGAACTGGATGGGCCTGGGCAAATGGCTCAGGGAGTAAAGCTCTTGACAAGCTAGTGTGAGCATCTGGGTTCACAGTTCAGTGCTCTAACACTGAGCTTTCCCTGCAAGGACCTGGGTTCAAGTCCCCAGCCCTCTAAAATCAGCTAAAGTAACACAAATCTGGAATCTTGGCATCCTCATGGTAACATGGGAGGAAGAAACAGGAATCCGAAGAAGCTCATGGGCCAGCTGCTGTCTGAAGCAGTGAACAAGAAAGGAGAGACAAGGCGGAAAGCAAAGAACGACACTTGAACTTGCCCTCTGACCTCCCATTCACAGTTCCTACTAATTATTCCTCTTCCTAAGTTTGAGTTCATAATTTGGCTCAATAATAATGATGGCAAATGTATACCTGCATGCACACATGCATACAGACACCCCAGCATATACACACATTCAGTACAGACATACATACACCAGTATACACACACAAGCACACACATGCATACGTGCACACAAGAATACATACACACATGTACACATGCATGTGTATACACCACACCCCAGAAAAAAAACATTGAGGAAAGTGGAGGCTGGAGTTACTGGTGATAAAATTTTTCTTACAGGCTAGTCTGGAAGGAAACAGGATAATTCCCAAAGACACAGCAAGGAGAATTGGGAATAGACAAATGGACGAATGTTCAGAGAAGGAAGAAATGTTCAGAGAAATTTTGGAGAAGCTGTCCAAGGCAAAGTGATAAGAGAGACATAGATATTTTACAATTTTCACACTCAGGTTGGAGATGGAGACCCACACCATACATGAGGGGGAGGGCTCCAACTTGCTTGCAGGGGGTGCATAAGGGATGATGGAGTCTTCATCACAGGAAAAGTAGGTTCCTCTGGGAGATAACCTTAAGTGTCCACTAGCCTTACACCTGCAAATGAAACTCATCAACATTGCCCAGGCTAGCCAAATATAACACACACAGAGAAATCTTTCATAAGTCTGCTCTAGAGGAGGCCACAGCTTACACCCAGTCTAGGCAATCAGTTTTCTAGACTTGTCCATGCCCATGGGAACACCGCCGGCAGGGAGTCCCAGGCACAGAGCTTCCTGTAGAGAGGAGGTGTCCTGGATGGATGGATGTCAGAACCCCCAACTCCTCTCTCAGCCCCAAAGCTCTCTTCACTGCTCAGCTTTTGACTCTCAGTGCCTTCTCCCCTATGTCTATCAATGGGGGTCAAAAGAATGTGCAAAAATGAATGGCAAATTCTGACTTGGACCATGGTACTCAGTGGTAAATTATTTCCAGAAATGGTCCTCTATGGTCACATGCTCCCCCCCCCCCCACACACACTTATAATACTCCATAGACCGTTGGGGGAGGGCTCTGTTCTGGTAGCTGCTGGAGAGAACTGTCTAGTGTGTGGTATGTGTGCTTCCTTTATAGCCTTCACACAGGGAGCAGTTGGTAGAGAATGGCTGAATGAATGAATGAGTGAATGAATGAAAGTCTTTTACCTTTTTTTTTTACCTTTAACCTTTAGCCTATCATGGCTCTAATTTTTTTCCTTCCCTTTGGAGACAGGGTTTTTCTGTGTAGCCCTGGCTGTCCTGGAACTCATTCTGTAGACCAGGTAGGCCTTGAACCCAGAGATTCACCTGCCTCTGCCTCCCTAGTACTAGGGAGTGTGCCCCCATGCCCAGTTACGGCACTAATTTTGATGTTTTCCTTCTGTGTGAAATATTTTCTCTTCATCATTTCTTCCACCAACATTAGCACCAGTAGAAAAAAAGTTCTTTTCTGTGTTCAAACCACATGGTCCTTTATTAATGGCACTTTTGAGCTCTATTCCTCTGCGCAAGTTGCCAAAGAAGAGCTTGTGTCCTTACAGAATGTAATTTAAGTACCAATAAAGCTGATTGTATCCATACGATGTGTATGGGTTGGGGGTAGGTGTCTTGGATGGCATACAAAGCAGGTTTCATGTTTCATCTTCTGCATGGGGGCTTCACAGGGGGTCTTAGAGAAGCCACAAACATCTACATGGTCCCTTTTGCTAAACACCATGTAAATCACATCATGTTCTCATTCAAAACTACATCTACAGGATCATAGTGTGGAAAGGGGACTGTCTATCAACTTTAGCACTTTTAGTGTGGGCTTGAGAGACGTTTGGTAGCTAATTGACAGGTCATCTTTAAAGCTGGACACCCAAAGTGGGACTTGTTTCCTGATTTCAGAGGTGGCAACTTACCACATCTACTCATAAATATTATCACTATTATCATGTTAAATTATTTTTATATATTTGTGCATCTGTGTGCTATGTGTATGAGCATGCCTCGCCTCTGTGTGTGTGCATGTGGTGTGTGTGTGTGTGTGTGTGTTTGTGTGTGTGTACACATGGTATTTGTGTTCATGTGGGGGGGGGGCAGGGGTTGACTTCCAGTGTCCTCTTATATCTCTGTTCACTTTGCTTCCTGAGAAATCTCTCCCTGGACTTAGCGCTCACCAGTTTAGCTACTCTGGTCCTGCAGTGAGCTCCAGGCTTCTGTCTGTCTCCTCCGATTGCTGCTAGGGTTACAGGTGTGCACTGCCGCATTCAGCTTCTTCTGTGGGTTCTGAGGATAGCAACTCTGGTCTTCTCTGGCTGCTGAGTCACCTCCCCAGTCTCCTGATGAGAATTACTGGGAGAAGTTTCTTTTTTGCCACAAAAGGAAATGCCCGGATCCTCACTGATTCTAGGAGCAGCCAGGCTTGGGTTAGGACCTGGGCTGACACACAGCTAGCACAGGGCAGTAACTGCATGGCAGCTGTTTACCCCACAGCACAGCTGGCCCCAAACAGGAAATGAGAGAGACCTTCTCCAGGGAAAACTAAAGGAGATTTTGGTGAGCAGAATGCAATTATCCCAGCTGGAAAGGTGCCAGGGTAGACAGTACACACCCGACTGTCACAGCGGCACCATGGGGCTTTCTCCTACATAGGCTGTCTCAGGCAGAAAGCACAATGGGAGTGTGATCAGGAGAGGATGCCATTCAGGAAGCCCCCACCTTTTCAGGATGATGTGGGAATGGTTTTGGAATTAACAACCCAAGAATGGCTCGTGAGCTGTCACGTTGTGGCTTCACGTCTGCAAAGTTATTAGTGGCCAAAGACCAGCCTGTTTGAGTGTGTGTGTGTGTGTGTGTGTGTCTGTGTGTATGCAGGTGCCAATGGAGGCAGGAAAAAGTGGCGTCAGACCCCCTGGAAATGGAGTTGCAGTCAGTTGTGAGCAGCCACACCTGGATACTGGGGATTGGAAGAGCCACAAACACTCTTAACCGCTGAGCCATCCCTCCAGTCCCAAGGGACTAAGTCTTGAGAACCTGTCAGTGAGAACTCATCAGGGAATGGCTGGGCCTACTCCCATTCTTCAGAGAGAGAAAGGGTCTGAATTCTGGCAGAATGGCTTCTCACCAGAGACGACATTTGTTTGAGCTAAGCATAAACCCTCTGCAGCCACGTCTTGTGTGTACACACAAGATTCTGAGCAACTGCAAAGTGGGGGATGTGTTTGTTAACCTAGGTGACCGAAGAGAGATGGAAGCGCACAGGGATCATCTGGCTTGTGGCCACCTTTGTTGAGAGGCTTTGCAGAGGTGTATGTTCTATGGTGCTCATTCTCCACCCTTTCCCAGAGCCACCTTGAATGAGGAGCCTTGGGCCTCCCCTCCCGAAATGCTAATGTATGTCTCTCAACATGTTTTTTTAGTGCTAGATTTAAAAATTATGTAAGGTGTAGTTTTGAAGTTGGAGCCATCAAAAAGTTCAGTCATGACGAGTTGACTAGAAAATATATTTGATAATAAAAATTCAGTTTTTTAAAAAAATGGATTATATAATCCATTTTGCTAAACATAGCTTGCAGGAATCTAATGAGAGTCATTTCAGAGATCAATCACTTGAGAAAGCAAACTTAAAGTTCTTGTGAAGTAGTTTCCTGATAAATGGTATTCCCTGACAGGGTGTCTGGGTAAATACGGTGCTCTCATGATTGATCCGCAAGAATCTTGAGTTGTTTTAAAAAGAATATTTCATTTTTATATTCCTATGTGGTTGCCGCGAGCGACACACGTGGATTCAAATTCCGGTTTCACCACCAACTGGGTGACCTTGGATGCGGCCCTTCATTATGGAGTGAGATGTCAGGAGGTGGGACGGGGCTGACAAACTGTGAAGAGATGACATGGTGACATGATATATACGCAAGTGGCCAGGATGACATCTGCCACACAGGATGCATGCCAAAGCCTTAAAAAAAATCATTCCTAGAGTTATTTACAGTTATGCACTTTCAATCAAAATGAAATACTAGAAGAACCCACAAGGCACACTTCTCAATGAATATATTAATTCATTCTTGTGATTATCCCTTCAGACTTGCTTAGGCATTGGAGCCGAAGTGCTGAATGAAACAAATAAATGCCTCTGAAGGTCTGTGGCTGTAAAAGCCATCACCAAGGAAGAAAGAAAGAAAGAGAAAGATAGAAAGAGAAAGAAAGAAAGACAAGAAAAGAAAAGAAAAGAAAGGAAAAAAGAAAAGAAAAGAAAAGAAAAGGCATAGGAACAGAGCGGAGAATGCTTTCAGGTGATCAGAGGCCCAAAGCATTATGGGAGAGGTGTCTCTTTCTGTCTGCTTGACTTCGTGGCTTCGTTTATTTACTGTCTTATGTTTGTTAAATGCCTACTAAGTGGCGGGCGGTGTGCTCGATGATGACAATATATTTATTTTTCAAAGGAAGTGAAGACAGAAATCGTGCTCTTTGATCTGAGAAGGGGGCTGGTAAGCAGATGTGGAAACAGTTTACTTTCTAAACCATACCTGCATTTATTTGTACAGGACGGAGAGCGAAGGTCACACGAACTCAGAGGCTCTTTTCCTGGTTCCAGAGAAAGTTCCAGGTTCTTCTTCTGTGTGTGTGGTTTATGTGTGTGCTCACACATGTGTGTGTATGCACAGAGAGGCCAGAGGTCATGGCCAGGAGTCTTCCACAATGGAGGTTTTGAGACTGAGTTGCATACAAAACCAGCAACTCAACAATTTGATTAAGAGGTCTGGGCAGCAAGCCCCAGAGATGCTAGTATCTCCTCATTGAGATTGCAAGCATGTGTTGCTAAATCCAGGTTCTTTCCTCCCTCCCTCCCTCCCTCCCTCCCTCCTTTCCTCTCATCTATCTGTCTGTCTGTCTTTTTAACTGTGGGTGTTGGGATCTGAACTCAGGCCCTTATGCCTGCACAGCCATCTCTTTACCAGCATAGCTGTACTTCACCATCCCACCATCCCACCCCCTGCATTCCCCCCCGGCCCCCCGCTGTCTCATCACCTTTTCAATGTTGTGAACATCTCAGGCCATGGAAATGACTGACACTGGCTTTTCCTTCTCAGTCTGTAGGAGTGGAGGGAGTTGGTGTTCTCTCATTAGCTGGGGGAAAGGGACATCTCAGGGTTTTTACAATGCTGTCATAGACCAGGCTTGACTTCTTACCACAACGAACCGGAACATCACCAGAACAAATCACTGGAAAACCTCACAGGGTGTGCCTTTCCTGCGCATCATCCTCAGGATGTACTGCTTGGTGGCGTCCTGGTGATGTCACGGGTTACTTCTGTTTATCCTTGAGCATCCTGAGGGGCAGGCTTTGGCATGTGACCGCAGCTTTTCTATCGGGTTATAATACAGCGAGTTGGGGGAAATTAAATCTGACTGAGACAGGACTTGGGTACTGTGCATGATTTGCATAAACCCCTTTGTGCCTGTAGAAGGGATTGCGTTTAGCTGGAACCAGGTTCTGGAAAAGGCCATCTAGACCTAGTTTCTCTGCATTTCATCACCCCTTCCTAAGACTCCCTTACAGAACCCCGGGGAATGAAGTGTTTGGAAGCTGTCTTTAACATCAGGCAGTAGGCCACACCCCTGCACCCCTGCACCCCTGCCCCCTCACCATGAGAGTACACCATATTTTCCATTTCTTCAACTTGCACCGGCAATCTGTTTTAACATAATTTACACATTTACACATTTTAGAGAGGAAAGCATGCGACGACTTAATTCCAAAAAGCAGAAGCACAGTGAGCATGCCTCTGCGCATTAGCTTTGCAAAACACGTCCGTGGCTCTGCAGAAGCAAAGCTCAGGCCTGTGGGCAATCAGAATGGAGGCATCTCTGACACTTTTCACTCCCTGACCAGAGTCTCTGGATAGACAATCTATAGCTTTATTTGACCGACCTTTAGCTATGCGTTTGGGGTCGGCATGTCTGAGTCCAGGGGTCCTTCACTGTTCCGGACCTTGTGACTTAGTAGCAACTGTAGTAGCTGGGAATTCTCTTGAGACCTGAGGAAACATTCTCTGCATGACTTTTCCGTGGGGAACCACTTCGGAGAAGCCCTTCTGGCCATTGTGATTTGTGAGGTTCAGGAGAAACAGGACTGATGGTTCTTGGCCAGGAGCACTCAGTAAGGTCCAAGCTTGGGGTCAGTCTCATCCCATCCTTTCTGCCTCAAGGCTATACCCTCTAAAGATAAGTCAGCCCCTGGGACTCCATCTGTATCTCCACACAGAGAAGTAAGAACAGGTCTCTAATAACGCTGCAGATAGAAATCTAGGGAGGAGATGAAGGAGGAGAAGCCGTTCACATTTCATCTTTCACGGACACAGGCTTCTCTGCTTTTCACGGATGGGACGTTGGTTCCTTGACAAGAAAGAGGAAAGGGACAAAAGAACACAGCGTCTTGCCTCTCCAAGGAAAGACACTTTGTGTGACCCCCCTGACAGTTGCCTTCCTACACATGGTAATTGAGTTCCTGTCCTACGCAACCAGGCTGCTTTCTTAAAAACAGTGATTAAAACAGATTTACTGGAGGGCAGAATGACATTTATATGGACTAGAAGCCTTTCTTTGTTCATTTTGTTTGGGGAGTAACCTTTCCGAAAGGGTAGATTTAATTTAGGGAACACTTCATTAGGTGGAGTACTGATCACTAAAGGAACACTCCTACAGTGGGAAATGCCACTCTCTCCGAAGTGTGTGCTAAGTTTTATAATGCCTGACAGTAATGGGGATGGCGGATTTAGGGAGGGAAAAAGCATCTTGAATTTCTTTCCTTTCTCTCTCCTGTTTTCTTTGTCGTGTGTGTGTGTGTGTGTGTGTGTGTGTGTGTGTGTGTGTGTATCTGATGGGGTCTAAGCATGACCTGCTGTTAAATTCTGATGAGCTGGGGCCACAGCTTTACTTTGGGGACTAACTTACTGTTGAATGACTGGTCTTCTCCTTCCCCTAGAAAGCCAGATCCTGGCAGTGGAACTAGTTGGAGATGGGTTAGGATTTGCTGTGCGCTGGCTCACGGAGACAGACGGCAATGTCTTGCAGAAAACTTCAAGAGATGAGTTAGATAGACTCTGTTAACTCAGAAAACACAAAGTCTGGGGGTAAAAACAGAGACAAAAGCACCATGTATTGACTGCCTTCTCCTTCTGGAACTTTCCATCAAAAACGGAGGGTACTTTCCCAGGAGCCCTGGATCCTTTGGCAAGTGCTTCTGCATGACAATGGTTTTCTTATGATTTTCACACTGTCATTGGTTGGGAGAGGTGCTTTCAGGTTGGGAGAGGGGCTTTCAGGGTGGGAGAGGTGCTTTCAGGGTGGGAGAGGGGCTTTCAGGGTGGGAGAGGTACTTTCAGGTTGGGAGAGGGGCTTTCAGGGTGGGAGAGGGGCTTTCAGGTTGGGAGAGGGGCTTTCAAGCATTCCTGCTGTCATTCTTCACGTTCAGTTGAGAGTTCTGTCATGGCGAAATTTCAAAGCGACCATTTAATCCAGGTTCTCAAACACCTCTTCAACACTCCTTGAACTTGGAGTGTCTTGCCAAATACCAGTGCCCCCCTGCCCTCTTCTTGTCTGGAATAAGGAGCCAGAAAGAATGAGGTCATGAAGACTCTACTCTTAAAGAAGCCTTCGGTCAGATTTAGATTCTAGCATGAGTTGCCTTCAATTGTGTGCAATGAATTAGGTCTGTCTCTTTTAGAGAAATGAATTTTGGACAGAATATTTCCCTGGTGTATGTAAAATGTAGCTCATTTTCTCACTAAACAATCTACTGGCTTGATAGCATTTATAGGTCAGAAAACAGCCTGGAGACAAGTTTTTATATTTCTTTATGAATTAAAATATTTTTTTTTTTAAAATTCTCCATGCATGTTTTTAACAAATGGTTCCAGGAAAAAGTTACCTTTTCTCCCCCACTTCACGTTTTCAAATTTGTAGAGATTTAAAACAAAACCCTCTGGTACAGAGAAGTTGCCCCTCAGGCTACTTACAGGAGGGCGAATTGATACAATTTCTATGGAGGGCAATTTGCCAATGTGTGTTGGGAACATGAAATACATTGGTCCTCTTTGACCTAATAATTCCATTTCCAGGAATCCATCCTACGCGAGTAATCCAACATAGATAGATACTTGTATGAACTGGTTTATTTAAGCACGACCTAGAGTCAGGAAGGCAAAAAAAAAAAAAAATGAAGGTTTTAATATGCCCGTAAGAGGTAAAAGATTAGGCAAAATTGTAGGTCCATATTAGGCTGTGATTACAAAGAAATGCTAATGAAGTACAGTAGCTGGTTATTGATAATTGGGGCTAAAGGCAGACTCCCACTGTGTGAGGAGAGAGCGAACTCAACTCTGTACAGTGTGTGTGCACAGGAGATGAGGCCCTGTCATCCCCGAATTTTCATTATTGATTATCGTCTCAGCTTAGATGACAGGCTCATTTCTTCTTTGTTATACTTTCTTTCTGCCATTAACATAAAAATTCAAAACATTCCTAATAATAATCAAAAAGTTGAGGAATTTTCTCGAGAAGTAAGTCTAGCAAGAAAGATGAAACAAAGAAAGTTGGGCTAAGTTCACATTTTTCGAACCAACTTGTGCTTCTAAATTAAAATCCTGCCTCTCCACACACTGGGTTCCTGGAAGCTGACCAAAATCTGCTCAGTAATATTAATTCTACTTAAAAAAGAGAAGGGAGCATATTGAATGGCATTTGCTTATGGTCTGGCTGCTTGGAAGAAATCAGTTGGTGAGTACCAAAGTGATGTCTGAATGTTTCTATTTGCATTTTGAAAATTGACAGATAATTGAAAGGAATTGGCATAGAAATTTCTCAGAGGAAGCCTGCCTACAGAGGCATCCTGGTGCCCAGAGTCTTGTTGCAGAATGTTCTAGAACTGCATACTTCTTTAGTTAAGGGGGAGGGCACTCTGGTTATTGGGAGGGATGCTAAGGAGCTCTGCCCTGCTAGACAATCCCTGAAGTCTCTCTGCGCTATATTCAAAGTTGCCTCATTTTCTTCAATTACTTTTTCTGTGAAAGTACTGAGTTCTTCACACACACACATACACACACACACACACACACACACACACACACACACACATTCACAGAGTCACCAGACACAGAAATCGCCTTGGTGCCTTTCAATGTCCACAAAGATCCTTCAGAGAACAATCTCGGTCGACATTATTTCTTAATTAATTTATTAGCTTTTTAATTAGAAACGGTAGCCACGACTTCCCAGGAAGCAAATTCACGATACGCATATTCTGAAATAGTCATGAGGATTAAACAGTCTTAAAGGTTGAAGACACGCATGCACAAGATATACATGCTGATATAGTCCTAAAAAAGAAATTTTTATAGACATATGAAAAAGAGAAAACATTAAAAAGGAACAGACGTATCTTGTGAGGAGAGGGAGAAGAAAGAGAGGATATGGGGGACTGAGTGGTAAAGCTATGAAAGATGGGAAACCTTGCACCCTGTGTAACTTCAGGTCCGAGCACCCCACTATGTGCTGCCCTCCTGGCAGGGCTCAGAGCTCTGGGAGACAAATGGAACTTATCTGAGAATACTGGTGGCCTGTTTCTGTGTTAGCATTCCTGCTTCCCACAAAATGTATTTATTTAACAAATGTCACCCCAAACAGCTTGGCAGCAGATGAGGTTTATTTAATGGCACTAAAACAGGTGAAACATTCCTTAGATTTTCTGGCTCTGTTTATGTTCCTATAACGAAAAAAAAAAAAGAGAGAGAGAGAGAGAGAGAGAGACAGAGAGCTAGTTACAGCTCCTTACACACTCAGACTGATCTGTGGTGTGTTTAAAACACACACACACACACACACACACACATCACACACACACACACACACACACACATCACACACACTTTACTTGGTAGCTGGTTTAGAAAACACATCTTCTGTATTTTTTTTTACAAAGCACTGTCTAATGTTGTTTTTATTTTTTCTACCCAGAGGGCAGGATGGTGAAAACTGGACACAATCTGATTTTATTTTAACACCCGCCCATCTTTTCTTTTGAATGCGTCCCCTTCAAGCTTTGCAGTTTCCATTCTGCATCGGTGTTAAGTGCCTTTAAGTCTATATTCCCTCTCTGTTTTAGCTGCGCTGTGCTTTAGAGTGCCCTGACAGTGTGTGTGTGTGTGTGTGTGTGTGTGTGTGTGTGTGAGAGAGAGAGAGAGAGAGAGAGAGAGAGAAACAACCAAACCAAAAAAAAAAAAAAACCACCCAAACCCACCCGTGTCTTCCCCAGCCCTTTCATCTGTAACCTTTCTCCAAGTGAATGCTAATTGAAAAAGAAAGAACACACTAATCTTGGAATTTAAATGCATTTAACAAAACCAATCTCACTCTAAATTGTTGTTTCGCCCGTTCCCTTTTCCCTAACAGATGTCGGGAAACTGCAATTTCTATTAAGAACACTTGACTGTTTACTGAGCTCGGGAACTTCAGCCCCAGCCTGCATCAATCTAAATGCGTTTCGAGACGTCAGGCCCCAGAAAAGTGCAGACTGTTAGCCGGTTATTTTTAAATGTAATCTTCACATAAAAGAATCACAGCGCTTCCCCCTCTCACTTTGTCATCCCTTCTCTTCTTTAACGATGGCATCAAGCGCGGGCAGAGAAGGGGATTTTTATGACCCGTTTCATTTAAGTTGCTTGCGGCTTGAGCTAGTGGCTTTAGCATGGGGCGAATGAAATTATTAGTTAAGTTTATGAAGTTGAGCGCTGAGAAACATGCTGTCTGATGTTCTGGACCCCACATGCCTGACAAGGGGGCTGGACTTCCTATCCTAGATGGTGCCTGATACAGGTACGGATGGAGAGATGGAAGCTGAGACCGAGGGGATGCTGTAGTGTCAATCCTTGGTTGGGTACCAGCCGGTAGGCAAGGGCAAGGTAGACCTTGCATCTTGGCCTGAAGCCTGAGCCCCTTTACAAAGCCATTCCCTAGGCCTGGTCCTGGGCGTGTCAGCGTGGTGGTTATCGGTTGTTTAAAGGGAATAGTTTAGCGCTTGGCATAAAACCTACGTATACTGCAGGCTCAAGCTGTGGGATTCTGCAGCATTATCTGCGCTAGGATACAGGGCTCCTTGTCATCTTGCCAATACCAAACTGCACAGTTTGGAAAGAAGTATTTTCTTGAATTCTCAACATTTCGACGTGTGTTTTCCCTTTCCAGTTCCCTGCTCCTCTTGCTTTACTTATTAAGAATGAGAGACGAAGACACAGGGGTGGGGGCAAAATACAAGACGGAGCAAGCAAAGGCAAGTAAATGCAATGCAGCCGTGGACCTGTACCCAGGGATCTGCCAGGGTACGGACTGTCTTATCACCTGCCCTCAGCTCAATATATGAGTGTCCTCATTCACATTTGCCCCAGAATACAAGCCCTGCAGCTGCTGCAAACTCCTGGCGGAATGAGTTATTAGGAAAGTCCTTCCCGTGTGCATTGCTCAGGTTGCAGGCACTCCTGGCTCTCGTGTGTGATTTTGCAACCTGCGTTGATTTCGCTGGTCTGCACTACAAGAAACCCTGCTGCCAGGGCATTTGTGTTCTATGGCAGGCTTGATTCAGAGAGAACATCTTTTCCTCACAGGCTTTAAGCTTCTCCGTGTTTTGTAGCTGAGCATCTTTGGGTGAGACCAGGACAAAGCGCAGAGAGCAGCAGCCAGGTTGGAATCGTCGTCCTAGTCCTGGACCACGGGTGGTGGACATTATCCTTGTCCTGTCTTCGTCTTTCTCATTCTCTTACTCTTAAGTCAAGTGAGAGAGACTTGGTGCAGGCCGAAAGTAAGAAATTACCTTCTAGGCGGGAAGACTAAGGGTGGCTTGTCTCAGAAATGCCAGATGAGTTCTAGTCCAGTTTAGTAGAAATTATAAGTCTAGGGATCCCAAAGAGCTCAGATTGTGTTTCCTGAACTCTTCTGGCCTCCTGATGTGCTTGCCTCTCGGACTGTTTTCTTTGTTACTACTCCCTCCCTAGCTTTCTATTCCTCTCTGCCTGTTTGCTTCTGTCTCCTGACTATTTCTCTCTCATTGGCCTTATTCTGCCTTCCTTTCTCCACTCTCTTTCGCCCTAGGCCTTACTCCTCTGGCTCTCTGACTTTGGTTATTCCAGGTGAGGAGTAGTAGGGAAATGTGGCCCTCAAGGGGGCGAGAGAAAGCATTTCCCTTGTTTGAGGAAGGATCATAGGCATGTCCGCAATCCCAGCACTTGGGAGGCAGAGGCAGGCGGATTTCTGTGAGTTAGAGGTCAGCCTGGTCTGCAAGAGCCCAGCACAGGCTCCAAAGCTACAGAGAAACCCAGTCTCGAAAAACCAAAATAAATAAATAAATTTAAAAAAGGGGGAAGAGCCATAGATCTCTTCTTTGGGCTTGGCTGGGGCCAGTGTGACTTGGAAACATATCCTAGGGTGGAAGGCTGAACAGGCTTAATGCACTCCAATATGTTTAGAATCCTTCTGCCTAGGTAAAGGTGTGGCCACAAATCCACATGGAGCATTCAGAGGAGGACTCTAGGCTTCAATGTGCAAGTTGGTCGCCCTTGCATCTCTTGAGGGCAGCCTGGGGAGTAGGGGAGCAGGAGGGTTTAAAACCGAAAGCTCACTTAGATGCATTCCTTTGTTCTACACAAGAATAAACTGGATCTCACAGTCCAAGAGTTACTTGCAGACTCAAGCAGCAGCCCGGAGGAGGGTCTGAACCCAGGTCTGAACATTTGCTCTTTCTTTCCTCCCTTCCCGACCCAGGGTTTCATGGAAAGGGAGAGGGGAAAACGCTGAAGAATAGCAACGCCTGGGTCCTCTTGGCTCTGGCCTTTCCAGACCTGAGCTACTGCATGGGTTGGGATTCAAAAGACCATTAAGGGACCCAGGGAAGGGCTGGTCTGGTACTTGTCCAGGTCATGAGGCCCTGAGCTCAGACCCCGGGATGTCACTTCTGAATTCTCACAGGAGAGGAAGAGGCAGGAGGAGAGGTTCAAGGTCATTTCGGCTACATAACAACTTAGAAGTCAGCCCGGGACACACAAGCTCTGTCTCAGAAAGCAAGCAACAAACAAAAGGAGTACCTCCCTGTACAGGATTAATGCGGCTCGGAGGCAAGCCCTGGCCCTGGACACACAAGGCTTTGATTCTAATCCCAAGCATTCAACAGTGATGTGACTTGGTGCACCTCTGTGAAACCAAGTCTTTAGACTTAACCAGGCCCAGTTTCCTTTATATTCCCAGCTTCGCTTCCCATCATTTCCACCTTTGCTAGAAGACCTAAAGTCCTCTGCCATCTGTGGGTGTGGGCTTTGTGTCCTGCCATTGTTGGTAAGGCATGGATAGTTACTTCTCTAAACAGCTTTGGAAATACTTTTGACAGACAGAGAGACTGAAATTTTAGTTTTAAGTATATTTTAAATTTTACATAGTTTATAGTTTATTTTCATCCCCTCCACTCAGGGCAAAGGAACTGAGCATATTGGCAGGAATGCAAACTTTGGAATCTGATGTTCTTTGGCTTAAATTAAAAAACAAACCAATATCTGCATTTTTCAGACTCTACCCATGAGAATTAGGAAAACATCTTTGCGGGGGGAAAAAAGGGGGCCAAGCAGATCTGTGTAGGGGAAGGCGTCCAGTTCTTCAGGACCCATGGAGAGGGGAGAAAGAGACTCCAGGAGGTAAACGCTACAAGAAGCCACGGGTGGTACCAGCTCTGCTTCCTTCCTTGTGGAGCTGCCTGTGGAAGGTGGGGTAGACAGTAGATAAAAGAAGATGTAAGGCCTTCCTACACACATAATTTTATTCTCTGCATCCAGGACACTGGGCTTGAGTCCTGTTCCCTGGGTTTGAAACTGTCAGAATACCCTAGCAAACTGCACCGGGAAACCTCTAACTGGTGGGAACAGAAACCAGCCCTCTCTTAATGAGGCTCCAACAAGGGCCAGGAGAGGCTCCAGTGTTCAGTGGCTGATGTTTCACAGGGTCTCAAGCACCTCCTGTGCAGTGTTCCACCAAGGGTCTCACACACAATAGCCAAACAGGAGATAGCTGGGCCGTGCATAGTACAATGCCTGTGATCTCCCTAGATGTTTGTGGCCGAGAAGAAAAGAGGAGAAACTGCTTGGGAGGAGATGAAGTACAATGATTCAGATTCTCTATTCTTAGATCTCACCTCTGTCTCTCTCTGTCTCTATCTCCCTCTGTGTGTCGTCTGTTGGTCTGTCTGTCTCTCATTCTATGTGTGTACATGTTCACATTTGTGCTCTGTGCCTACTAGTGCACATCCATGTGTGTGCACATGTACCAGGAAGCTAGAGGTAAACATTGGATCTTCCTCCATCACGCCCCCTCTTATTTGTTTTGAAACAGAGTCTCCTATTGGATTTGGAGCTTCGTGATTCAGCTGGACTGTCCAGCCAGCAAGCCCAGGGATCCTCCTGCCTTCACCTTCCTGCACGAGGATTTTAGGTGTGTGCTACCATAAGTGCTAGAGATGGGAGTCAGGTCCTTGTGCTTGCATACCAAACTCTTGATGGGCTGGACCATCTCCCCAGCACTGACAGTCATAGTTTGTAAACCTGGTACCTTCTTTTATCCAAGGATAGTGACAGAATGCCCAGTCTGGATATCACGTGCTCTCCTAGAACATAAAGGGAGTTTGGGCTCAGCCACTTCTATGGTGTGACTTTGGGCTGTCATTTAAATCTTCTGTGCCCACCTCATCCATTTCTTCACTTATAGAATGGAGACATTCCTCATCGCTTGGAAAGATGCTGCTGCCTCCATTTTGGGTGCTATGAGGACTGAGTGTCTCCATAGGAAACTCAGAGTTCGGGCCAGCTTGGAGACTGAGACACAAGAGGAAGAAGAAGGACCCAGACAGTCAAAGTTCATGCAGGTGGGAGGGGACTCCTGTTCAGAGAGGGGAGCAGCCGTGCCAGCTGGCTTATTGATGGGAGTTGAGTCATGACCTCCGATTCTTTGTGACATTGAAGGTTATTATGAGAGTGTGTTTGGGAATGCACAAGGGGAGCTGTACGGGGATAGGATGGGGGGGTGAGGAGGAAAGACATACATCCCAGCCTGTTTCCAAATCTGGGTAGATTTCTCATTAGGATAGCATTCAGCTTTTCTTGCGAGCAGGTCTAAGAAAGGAAGGCTTCATCTCTGGGCCTGTTTAGAAGTGCACGGTAGCAGATGAGCTTCCTTGAATTCCATGGCTGCTCCGCTCCCCGTCCAGCACGAGCTATCTTTGCTACCCTATCTCTCCCCGAAGCCTTTAGCAATCGCTAACAATCCTATTTACTCTGTGTACCAGACAAACACAGTTACCGCTCCCATCTCACTATTTTTATCTAATATTGAAATTTCTCTCCCTAAGAGCAGCCCGGAATACATTATGGTATCTGCTGAATAAATGATGTGCGTAATACGCTGTGCAGAGATGGTATTTATGAAGCCGAAATGAAGGAATCACTCAGCTCTCCTTTGAAAGGAAATTCAATTGGATACGTTTTCAAGAAAGCAAAGACATGCTTTCTTTGAAATCTCCATGCAAACTTTTAGAATCAAGGCTGGCTTCTTCCTCCCCGTTGGTGACACAGACTGCCCTGGCCTGCCACTCTCAGCGTGTTAGGTCTGCCTAGCTTCAGGTTGTCACCCAGTCCCAGGGGGAGGTATGCCCTTGCAGGAGCACCGCTGTTTTCCCTTTTAAGTATAATGACATGTCAAATAATTTTATAATATTTGAGACATTACACATCCATTTCTCCAAACGTCTTAGAGAGAGAGATGGATAGAGAGCACCCCCATTTTGCCCAGGCAACACTTAGCAACAGGCTACCCTTTCCCTGGTGGTTTTACCAGGCATGCGGTGTACATCATAGTTTTCCAATAACCAGATTTTGCTTTTGTGCTTGGTTCAGGGTACCTTAGATGGTTCTAGTAGTGATGTCACTCAAATTGCTCAATGCAACCTGTTATAAATTGCCACCCTCTCCCACGGCACACTAGGGAAACTGAGGGAGGGACAGGGAGAAGACAGGGTCCTTAAAGTCCCATGAGGAATGACGTGGATATGAAAGCAGGCCTGGTATGTCTGAAAGCAGGCTTGGGGATGAGCCTTGTGTCTGGCTTCCTCCAGGGTTCGGGACCCTCATGGTTCTGAATCCAGAAATAAGATGTAGCTGTCTTTCTTTTCCCGCAGTTAAACTTAAGAGTGGAGTCCACGGCGGAATGAACTTGTTCTCTCTTCAATCCTCACCCCACACTTAGCCTCCATGCCCCATCTTCCCTCACAAATAGAAAACAGGGATGTGTTTATAACAGAAACAACAAAAGAAAAAGTCCCTGAGGACTCTATCAGAACTGACTCCTTCTCTGACTGAGGAAGGGAGATTTGAAGATATTCCAAAAGGCCAGTCAGTTCCTGAGGACCACCGAGCTCTCTGAGGGATGAAGTCCAGGACTGGGAATTCCTCTCCCCTTCTCAAAATGGTCTTCCCATTGTGGCAACAGGGTGCTTCTGGGTGAGTCTCCAACAGGTCAAGAGAAGGTGGCTTAACCAACAGTAGTGAGCTCCACACCCCTCTGTTGGGTGTGTCTCAACCAATAGTAGTTAGCTTCACACCCACCTGCTGGGTTTGCCTCAACCAACAGTAGTGAGCTCCACATCCCACCTGCTGGGTGTGTCTCAACCAATAGTAGTGAGCTCCACACCCCACCTGCTGGGTATGTCTCAACCAATAGTAGTGAGCTCTACACCCCACCTGCTGGGTGCCTCTGAACTCTAGTTCCAGCTCAGAGCAGAAGGCCAGTGGCAAGGAGAGAAAATGTGTTTTGTATTCAACATCTCGGAGCTTGTTGAACAACACATACCTAGACAGCATCATTCAAAACAAGTTCTTCAGACAGGTACAGAGGAACAGGTGCAAAGGAAAGTCATATGCTTTCTAGAAAATTCTGGTTTCAATTGTAAAATATTTTTTTCTTTTCCATCAGAATTTGCTGACATATTTGCAGGACTAATGCACAGGAGAAAGCTGACCCTTTTCTTAGTCCAAAGAGCTTGAGAATTGAGAAGAAATGTAATGGTTTATGTTTATGGTCTGGGCTTCATAATTCAGGTGACAAACAGTATAGACTAGCGATTGGCAAACTGTGTGCCATCTGAGTCCATTCCACAGGTAAGAACTCATTCCAGGTGTAGACAGCCTTGTTTTAGATGTGTCACTGACCACTGTCTATACCCCTAAGGTCAGGAACAAATATTGAAGTAGAGACTACATAGTCTACAAAGAAGAAATTACCCACAGTCTGGCCCTTTTCAGAGATGTGGTCTATTAGAGAATAATTCTGTGGTCTCCTTTTTCCTTAAAACAAGCTGAAGGCTTCAATATTAACTAGACAGTGAGCCCCCCTCTTCTTAAGGGTATAAAGGACTGTGTTCTTTGGCATGATGACTACAGAAATATTTCTAGAAGCATAAGTATGGTGAATTGAGTTTCTTCTTTGCTGAAGTTACATAGGACAGGACACATATGCAATTATGTTCTTCTTGTCACCTCTATGTTAGAGACTTCTGGAGACCAGATAGAGGAGTAGTTTCTGGGCCAGTCAGTGGACTTGTCCACTGAATGAGTGAAGACACAGCAGTAGAATAGCATCAGCATTGCAGGTCCCCCAGACTTTCCCAGGGTACAGGGCTAGCCACCAATTTTCAGGCCCCATGTTTACTATAAATTTTGATTTAGCTGTACACTCGTTAATATATTTTTCTTTTGTTGCAGATTGTTTTCCAGTGAACTGAATATTAAAAACATATTACAGAAAGAAACAGCCTGCCCTGCTGATTGTTTCTTTGCAAAATGGGTGTGATGATGAGCGAATGCTTGCATTTACATAAACAATCAGTTGACGGGCCCTTGCTGAATGTGAACATTCATGTTTGATGGCATCCTTATTGCTGCTATCAATAACAATATTGGACTCGTTGGTAATAAACATCATAGGCACTGTGTTTTAGGCAAGTGGGCAATTGACAGGGGGAGTGGGAGGTGGTCATCGCTGGGATGATTAGGGTGTGCCCTGGACACAGACTAAGAGAGTACTTGCTTTATTTCAGGCTGCAGTCAGAGTCCTTGCCAAGGACTGGTTGGCAAATATTGTGGAGGTTTTGGATCTACAAGAGGTTGACACAGACACAGGAGATCTTTCAAGGCAGAAGAATTATTTCCTTTGCCCCAGATGACTGTGGCGAAGGGTGGGAGGTGCAGGGCCCTGCTTCCCATGAACTCATGGCCTGTGGAGGTGATAATGTCCACAAGCATGGTGACAGCACCATGGGACTGGATTAGAGGAAGGAAGTGAGGACATGCTGAGACACTGGGATCAGACTTTATTGCTTGTCGTAATTTCATTTCCGCTGCTGTGACAAACTGTCCCAAGACAAAACAGGGAAAGGAGTTTATTTGGAATATGATTCCAGGGTGTAGTCCATGATTGCAAGAAGCCAAGGCAGGAACTCAAGCAGCTAGCCACATTACATCATGCCAAAGTGGAGAGAGATGGGCTTGCCCTGCTCTTGTTGGTTAGTTCCTGCTGAGAGAGCTTTCTCTACTCTTTTATGGTTCAAGATCAGCTCATGAAATAGTGCCAACTGCATTCAAGGTGGGTCTTCCCACCTTATTAACAATCAGGATATCTCTACAGACTTACCCACCAGCCACTCTGATCTAGATAATTCCTGGGCTGATGAGCCCTTCTCTGGCACTTCTAGGTTGTAGTAAGCTTCCATTTGAAACCAATCATTGCCTTGCTTTATGGTGTTGCTGTCTCCTGTCTTTTGGTACTGATTTTTAAATGTCCATTTTGAGTTTTAGATTTTCTTATGTAGAAACAGCTAGGAGTCTATGAATTCATTGGCCTCCAGTGGTAAGGTATTAAATTTGGATCTATACCATTCTTACGTGTGATGAGAGCAGGACCAAGGCAGGATGAGCCAGCATCCCAAAGGCACAGTCATCTCCTCCTCCTCCTTTTACTACCCACTAGATTTTAAACACAATGACTAATTCTTTGAGAATTTCATATACTGCATTTTGATTCTATCCACTCCATTCTTCCAACTCCTCTCAGATCCCCCTCTTTATTCCCCACCCACTCAACTTTGTCATTTCTTCAAGTCCATTGAGCACAGTAAGTGCTACCTAAGTACGTGTGGGTGAGTGGCCATTCTCAGAAGCAGGGTTGACCTTGCAGAAACTTGTTTCTCCCCTGACAGAGTCCCCCAGTGATCAAAACACAAAAAGCCAGGAGACTGCAAGATGTTCAGCCTTCTATGGGACAGTGACATCACAGCCCTTCCTCTCAAGCATTGCTCAGGGAATCATCGTAGAAAAAGGACAGGAAGGCTGTGAGAGCCAGAGGTAGTGGGTGACTGCAACACCCAGCCTTTTCCAGTCATGGCAGGGCATTTACCTGGACTCATAGTTGTGATGGAATACAGGTTCAGACCAGACAAAATCCCAGCATAGGACTGGGAGGTGGTCGTGTCCTTTACTTTTCAATATGAATCCTGAAGAAAAGCGCAACTTCTTAAATGCTAGAACCTTTTATCTTCTAAATAAATCTAGACTGTAAACTAACACCTAGAGCAAAAAAAATTGCACCCTACCAAAGATCATGAAAAGAGTCAGTACAGTCTGTGGAGGTCACAGAGCAGACAGGAAAGGGTTAAACTGAACTGGGCACTTACCACTTAGAATCCAGGTGTTCCTAAGAAAGGTATCCTACCCCACTGGGATTCAGTTTTGTTATTTGTAGAAAACATTAGAATTCCCTGCTAGGAGGTTAATGACCCTAAGGTTGGTGACCCTGCATCACACCCAGGCGATCCGCGTAGGACTGGGGCACAGGAGGAGTTCTGTCACTGTCTACTGGTGTTAGATGAGAATGACAGCCACACCACACAGTGTAGCAAATCAACAGTCGGTATCCATTTTGTACCATGCACACCCACGTCCACAGATAATAAAGCACAAATGGTGGTAGCAGTCTGGGTGTGGCAAAGGGTCATGCCTTAGTTCTTAAGTGTCATTGAGACTACTGAGGAGCCATTTCTGCTCTGTAACTTTAGCTCCATGTTCCTTTTGTCACCTAGGTCTTTGTCATCTCTTGGGAACAATGGGTCTCAGTCAGTCTCAACAGCTGAATGTGCACGTGAGTATGTGTGACTTCAATTACTTTCCCTGAAAGAATAAGTCCTGCTAGACCCTGGATTTGGGGGTGATTTACTCTTTGTTGCTTTGGATACTGTGGTGAAGAACTTAACAATGATATTTAATTTTGAATGCCAGCTTGACTAGGTGGAGACGCCTAAATGCTCAAATATTATTCCAGCTATTTTTGGGAAGGCAGGTCTTTTGTTGATGTTGTTGTTGATTTGTTCTGTTTTTTGGTGAAGTTAACACCTAGACTGGTGGGTTTATAAATACTGTTTGCAATGCGGGTGACCTTTGTCTGAAAAGTTGACAGGGATAGAAGAAGACGGGCCTCTTAGGAAGAAGGACTTCTGCAGCCGTGGGCCTTCAATTTTGTCTCTCCAGGACATGGCAGTTGAATTTGCTCCATCCATGGTGACAAGCATGCTATTCCCCCAAGATGTTTACTTCTTCCTCATCCCAGGAGCAGGCTACTGGGGACAAAGCTACACAATTCTTCTCTCTATCACACCAGGATTCAGAATGTTTTCTCTGACAACCAAGGGAGCCAAGAAAAGGGAGAGTGGGCAGGAAGGCAAAAGCTAGCCTTGATTTCTTGTTCTTCCTTCAAATCAAACTTTATCCCTTTGGATGTGGTCACAAGAAATTGGTCAAATACTTTGCAGCTTAGTGAGTGAAAGACAAGCAAATGATGGAGGACAGTTCTAAAGTGTCTTATTGGAGGGACCCTTTTTATCTGCCCTTCCAAAGCCTGGGGGAGTCCGCCAGCCAGAGGTCAGCTGCATGGCAGCTGCCACTAGTGTGTTGAAAGTTGTAGTTTTGTTTTTTGCTATTGTTTTTAATTTTCTTAATCTTTGGGAAGTTAGTTTACAGTTTATTAACTTGGATTCCTGGAAATGACTCCCACGGGCTGTTTGGCTGCCATAAGGCCTCAGCACAGTGAGCTCATAAGACCAATCTCCAAGTTACAGACACATTAGTGGCTGCCATTGAAGCAGCAGGAGGGCCCGCCGACTGTCTTTGTGTCTCTCTCTGCAATGAGGATCAAGTTTTTGTATTTTCTCCACAGACAGCCGGAACCTGGCTTTTCTGTTCTTTTCCCAATAAAACAAATGGTTATTTTCTGTAATGGTGATAACTACACACCACCTAAGGGCTTAAAAACACATTAACCATTACTATCCTCCCTGCTCACACCAGAGAACAAAGATCTAAAATGGAAGATCATTCCTCAGCTGAAGGAAGGGAAGTTGGAGGTTATCTGATCTCCTCAAGGTCAGGGTTGAACACAGAACACTAAGCCTGAGCTGTGATAGGTTAACCACGTGGTAACGTGCTCCTACCTAAGACAGACAGACAGCAGATGCAGAGGACCAACAAGTGTCCCATGGTGACTATGTGGCTTCCTTCCTGAGTCATCCTCCTCTATGAGACCAAAGCCAGTGTGCTGTGCTGCTTGTAGCAGAATATACCCCATAATCTAGGCATTTGAGCACTTAGTCTCAGTAGGTGGAGCTGTTTGGGGAGGTCTGGGAGGTGTGGCTTTGCTGGAGGATTCTACCTTAGAAAATAAAAAGCTTCAGATTTGAAGATATGAGCTCTCTGCTTGATGTTCCTTCTGCCATTGCTGCCACTTGCTGCTCCGTGTCCTGCTGTAAGGCCTCTTACCCCCTGGAACCTCAAGTTCAAACAAAACCTCTTCCTCTAGCTTGATTCTGGCCATGGTGTTTTACCATACCAATAGAAAAGTAAATAAACACACCAGCTATGTCCAAACCTTGATAATGGAAGACCTATCTCTATCATCTTTGGATGTCAGAATCTAATCGCCCATGGGGCACTGTGACAGAGCAATGGCCCCTCCTCTCCTACCTAGAATCTTGGCTCTCTTCCTGATGTGCACTGACTGCGTGATCTCATCATGATTGCTGCCTCTCTTTGCTTCCCGTTTCCCCATGTGGAAGGGCCAAGAATGCTACTCAAATGGAAGAGCAGTTGTGACCAGTCACTAAGGCCAATGATAAGAGCACACACAGAGCACAGAACATGAGTCAGGCACATGCTGTAGATGTTCTCAACCTGTGGGTCATGACCCCTTGGGGTTAAATGATGGTTTCACAGGGGTTGCATATCAAGCACCCTGAATATCAGATACTTATATTATGACTCATAAGAGCAGCAACATCACAGTTATGAAGGGATAACAACAATACCTTTATGGTTAGGGGTCACCACGATATGAGGAATTATATTTAAGGGTTGAGAGAACCACTGGTATATTAGGGTTTATTAAGCAGTGGCCTGCCTTCTCTCCTTTCCCTGGGGAGAATCTTTACATCAGCATGCGGTTACGGAAGGATGACTACAGATGATGTGACGGGCTAAGATGGAGGTTGTTGAGGACTGTCGTGCCCACTCCCCTTTCTTTGACACTCACAGGCGAGCGTGCCACAGCCTGTTTTGCAGCCAGATGCTGCTGTGGCTCTTCTTATGTACTGGCCCCATGACTTCATGAAGGAAAGCCTGTGAGGTAAAACGACCCCATTCATTCAGAAATGCTACACAGTTCAGAATGAACTTGAACAGTAAATAAATCTCAGTTACTTCAGGCTTTCTCTGGGCTGGTTGGGGCATAACCTGCTTAGTCTTACCTTAACTAGGAACTATTAAGGCCAATTGACTTTGAGGAAGTTCCCATGTTTGGATGGACAAATCAACACACACACACACACACACACACACACACACACACACACACACACACCCTGAACAAGAAATTTGAGATAATGGATCCATTGAATACTCGATTAACTTCCTGTTTACATTTTCATCTGGATATTGGCCTCTATACACACAAGTCAAAGTATAATGTGAAGAATTAGAGACAGATGTGGTGGTACATGCCCATCATCCCAGCATTTGAGAGCTGGACACGGAAGAATCTTGAGTTGATCATCCATCCTCATCTTCTGTTACACAGTGAGTTCAAGGCTATCCTGGGGTACTTGAGGTGTTTACAAACTACCACAATGAAAACCAAATTTTTTATTTGCCCGTTGTGGTTGTATCCAACTCTAAGACCAGTACTCAGGAGGCAGAAGCAGGACGAGTTTGAGTTTAAGGTCAGCCTGGGCTGCATAGTGAGATTCTACCTCAATTTAAGAGAGAATTAAACAGTTGGTTTTAGAAAGCATTCAGAGGTCAGTTGAGAATTTTCCTGTCATTTCCTCCATTGGTGTTTGCACAGTCTTTGATTCCCATTCCAGTTAACCATAGTAACCATAGTCTGAGTTTATTAAATTTGTCTTGGTTCTTTCAAGGGACAATGGCTACTTTAAAGTAGCTTCTGTGGCAGTGTGCAGTTATGAGTATTTTATTTTACTACTTGCTGGTGTTATCAGCCTGTACTGTATTTAGTTTACAAGTTCAATTTCACCCTAAGTGTGTGTGTGTAAGGAAAAAAGAATTCTACACAGTGTGTCTTGGATAGTTTGATGTCTACTTGACAAGAGCTAGAGCAATAGTTATGAGGAATCCTCAACTGAGAAAATTCCTCTAAGATCCTAAGATCTGGTTGTAGCTGGCTGGTGGTGATACACAACTTTAATTCTAGCACTCGGAAGCAGAAGTAGGGGGATCTCTGTGAGTTCAAGGCCATCCTGGTCTGCAGAGCTAGTTCTAGGACAACCAAGACTATAGAAAGAAACCCTGTCTCATAAAACAAAACAAAACAAAACAAACCATTCAGTTGTAGGGCAATTTCTTAATTAGTGATCAATGGGGAAGGCCCCAGCCCATTTTGGATGATGTCATCCCTGGGCTGGTGGTCTTGGGTTCATAGGAAATCAGGCTGAGAAGGTCACTAGGAGCAAGTGGCACTCCTCCTTCGCCTTTGTGTCAGCTCCTGCCTCCAGGTCCCTGCCCTGTTTGAGTTTCTGTCCTGGTTTTCTTTGGTTATGACCTGTGATATGGATGCACAAGCTGAACAAACCTCTTGCTTCCTAAGTCTCTTTGGTCATGGTGTTTCATCACAGGGATCGTGACATTAACTAATGCGTAGTGTTTGCTGTTAGCTGTGGCTCCTGAAAACCTGGAAGTCCTGAAATCACCCTCATTTGTGGCCATCTCTTTGTGTTATTTGGTTCTTGGTTTGAAACACGGTCTCATGCAGCCCAGGATGGCTTTGAAACTTGACACATAGCTGAGGGTGACCTTGAACTCTGATCTTCCTGCCTCTAATACTGGGGTAACAGGTGTCCATGACCATACCTAGTTTATGTGCTGCTAATGCTCAAATTGAGAGTCTGGTGCACACAAGGCCAGCACTCCACCAGCTAGGTGTGCCCACCAGGTCTTGGTCACCTTTTCTTGAGCCTCTCCCAGGACACAGTGTCCTCTGCCTCCCACAGACATTCCTTGTCAGGCAGCCCCAAGGTTACAGGGATGAGGTTCCTATCAGGATCATAGCTGCCACCTCACAAGCACCCACCTAGACCGCACCCTTCAGGGAAGCCACGGAGCTGCCTGACCATCTTGCTAGGGAAGAGCCACTCAAGTCATTAAAATGCAATTGCCGCTCTCCTATTTGTTCTGACAACTCGCCGATATTGCCATGTGATTGACATGTTAAGGGCCATTTGAATATCATATAAATTTTGCATTTGCTTATGTTCAATTTCCTCCATGAGAAGCACAGTAAAAAATAGAAGATAGTGTCTGCTTGACAGGGCCGTGTCTCGTGCTCATCTTGTCCTCCAGTTCCAGGTCACCTTCCTCCTTCCATCCCTGACAGCGTCTCAGCGACTCTGGCCCTCCCCGAGCAAGCTTCGGGCCTGTCTCTTGGGAAACTGACAAATATCTGGTAAGGTTTTCCCTCTGCAGTTCCCACTATTTTACATGCACAAAACTGTTACCTTCCTTGGGCAGCATCTCTTTTTTAACAGGCCAAATGATGGAGCTTCTAAATAGCAAACTCAGCCAAATGCCCTCAGATTCTTTCTCTGGGCTTATATGTTGTTGTTGTTGTTTTCAGAGCAGGTGATATTCAGGGACAGACATGTCACACAATTAAAGAGCTCCCTGCAGAGCTGGCGTGTCTCTTCAGTCCGTCAATGGTGTTGGGAGTACTTGTGACTGAGGAGCATGGTCACATCCTTTTGAAAAGCACAGATCCCGGACTAGGCCTGGCTAGAGCTGGAAGCTCAGCAATGAATACCCCATCCCAGTCCCTGGTGTCTGAGAGCTTATGGACCACAGCATTAGCAATCTCCGGGTCTTCTTGGAGGGAGAATAGCTTGGTAAACAAAATGTGCATCTTCTGGCTTAGCTAATGTAGCCATTGAAAGAGGAAAATGGGACAAAATCATGTGTGGTGGGTTACCTGGGATGCCGTCTATGCCAGGTGTTTACACATACATTAAATCTACAGTCCTACAAGGTAGGCTTTATGGCTGTCTGCCTTGGGAAATGCAGCGGGAAGCATTTTCCCTCACTCACGAACCCAGATCTGTGCTCTGCTATGAATTCTTCTGCCTTTTCCACTGCATCAATATTTCCTTTGGTTGGTCTAACCCTTTGCTTTTTCAAGATTTATGTATGTGTGTGCTTATATATGTATGCGTATGTTTGTAAATGTACGCAGGTATATATTGTTTATTTCTATGTATGTGTCTGACTGGGTGTTGAGTGTGTCACATATGTGCTGGTACACCCGGGGAAGCCAGAAGAGGGCATCAGAGCCCCTGTAGCTGGAGTTACAGGCAGTTGAAACTGCACACACAGTTGCAAGCTGGATGCTCGGAAGTGAACTTGGGTCCTCTCCAAGAACACTATGCCTTTAATCCCTGAGCATCTCCAACCCAGTTCTAAGGCTTACAAAGTTTCAGAGAAAGTGAGTTCTTCATTTGGGGATTCTTTGCATGGAGTCTCCAGTGAAGGTGGACTTGGAATACAAACTGAAAGTGGGTAAGATTTGTCTGGCCAACAAAGATGAAAGAGAGAAACTCCTGCATAGATTATTGGCAAATATCACCTTCAACCTAAAGTAGAACTAGCAATGTTTATGTGACTCAAACAAATCAAACAATCCCACGGTAGGTGATTTTGTTAAATTGCTCTAAAATTCAAGACTGATTTCACAATTTTCTCTCAAGAGTTCCGGAGAGGTCCTGAGAGACTAGCAATGACCATACTGTGGACCCAAAGTCACCAGATACCAACATGGACACAAAACGCTGGAGGTGCTGCCAGGGACACAGAACAAACAGGGCATTTATCCTGCCTTCATGGCTCATATTCATCATGGTTGACAACCAGGTAATTCAATTATCTCTGGCCTTGGAAGTCGTGTCCTGTGGTTCTTTTGCCTTCTCCTATCTGCGCCATTCTGTCAGACCCGAGGGTGATGGCCCTGGGCTGGCTCGGGGGGAAGGTGAGCTCTGGGGTGTACACAGAGTCCTTGTTATTTACTCTTCGGGTGATGACAGTGATCTAGTGGTCCAGAAGGCATCGTCCCTCCGAGTCCCCAGTAAGGACGACATGATTCATGTTTATGGCATCACATTCTATACAAACTCTGTTGGTGGGGAGGAAAAAGAAGGCTCGCTGGACATGGAGCATGATTGCAGTGGAATGTTGTGTGTCTTTCTTTTGCCCTTAATATGCTGGGGCCATAAAATGTGTGGTGTGCAAGATGGCAAGCATCTTCTACTCTCAGAATTTCAGTAAGGGTGGAATTTGCCTCCAAAAAAGAAAGTCAGAGGATACTATTAATCTTTTCGCAAATACTGTCCTTTGTCAAAATCTCCAAATCTCTACAATATTTCCTCTTGAGATAATATAACTTTGCTCTGGCCTGGGCTGAAACAGAGAGGAAAGGGAAAACCACCTATCAGACACAGCCAGGGATGTCCTGTTGCCTAGGGAGGAGGTAAATTAAAGACCCCCATCTTATCTGTATTTTAACTCAAATCTTACTTTTGGTTCCTGGCAGTGCAATTGAGGTCTTTCTAAGCCCCACACCATTCCAATAGGTGGACATTACAAAACAATCATTAATTGGGCGTATCACACAGAGAGAAATGGGGGAGTGTGTTGAGTCAAAGTGAATGGCAGCTGCAGCTGAAAGGGGTGCGGCTGCTTGTTCACATGGAGGCACAGCATGAGATGGAGATGGAGCATTAAGAGGGTTGGGTTAGACACCCTAAGGCTCACCCTCCAAGGAACTAGTGGCTTTACTAGAGTACATTGTATACACACATAAGCTTATGGCTATACTAGAGTACATTGTATATCCACATATTAGAGTGCATTGTATACACACATAAGCTTGTGGCTATATTAGAGTACACTGTATATCCTCATAAGCTTATGGCTATATTAGAGTACATTGTATATCCTCATAAGTTTATGGATGGCTGTATTAGAGTACATTGTATACACACATAAGCTTATGGCTATACTAGAATACATTGTATACCCACATATTAGAGTGCATTGTATACACACATAAGCTTATGGCTGTATTAGAGTACATTGTATACCCACATAAGCTTATGGCTATATTAGAGTACATCGTATATCCTCATAAGTTTATGGATGGCTGTATTAGAGTACATTGTATACCCACATAAGCTTATGGCTATATTAGAGTGGCAAAAATGTTCTCATTCTAACTACAGAACCCCACATAACTACACAATTCCAACTTAGTTCAAAAAATCAAAGTCTCTTTGGAGACCCTCCCCGTAAGTCTTATTTGTGAGAATAAAACCCAAGTCCCCAAGTCAACACATACTTCCAACGTACAGTACAGGGTAGCCAATCCCATCCATAAAGAGAGGAGGAGACAACAAAACAAGACCAAAAGCCAGTAGGGGAAACTCAGCAAACCCTGCAGCTCACTGTCTGGCATCCAGGGCTCATGATGGCTTCATCTGGACTCCAAGGAGCCCAAGTAACCTCATCCCTCAACACTGTTGTTTATATCCCACAAGTCCTCTCTCTTAGCCCAACTCCACTCAGTGACTGAGGCTGTTCTGGGCAGGTATCCCATGTTTCAGACACCTCCAAGACCCTGTAGTATCCCGTGAAACATAATCTTCTATATTCAACTTCAAAAATAGCCTCTCCTGGAACTCTATAAGGGACCACCTGGAGAATCTGGTTTTAGCATCAGTGAAAGAAGGCCACAGCTACAGGGCACAAGGGTGTGTTAGCAATTATCAAGGAAAACAGGCAAAAGGCATAGATTCTTGTCTTTCTTGTCCCTCTCTCTGGGCTGCTATCAGAAGGTTTTGCACACATTTAGGGTAGAACCACCTTACTTCAAATAAGCCAATCAAGAAAGTCTCTCACATGACTACCCAGTATCTTGTTTTTTATTTGAAATCAGACCCAGTCAAATGGACAACCAAGATTAGGCATCAAACAGTCCACATCCCATTCATCACATAGACACGGCTCCTAGGGGGAGAGGTAGAGCAGTAAGCAAGTGAATGGTATTCATGGCATTGGTTGAGCCATTGCCCTAAGCAATACATGATTTCATAGCTTTCCAATTCATTCTTCTTTCATTAATAAAGTCAGGCAGTGATTATTTCTACTGCTTTTTTGTAAATGGAGAAATTAAACTAATAGCAGAAGGGGGTCTCCAGCTGAGGAACACTGGGTCAGGGGTTGAGGCTGTGAAGTGTTGTATAGCCTGGAACTCTGGGGTGGATGAGCTCAGAGTAAGCCTTTAGCACTTGGTATCTGCATGCATGAGCTTCTTAAACACTCTGATCCTGTTTTCTCATTGGGGAAATAAGACAATAATTGTTCCCACTTCAGAAGATGAGATGGAGGAGTTTGAAAATTTTTGGTCCCTATGAAGCACACAATAAATTCTGCATAGTCCCTTCTATTAACTATAAGTTATCCCTTCTCTTTTCAAATCTGATCATATGTGGAGTCATGTGGTGTCTCTGACTGATTCTTCTGGAGTTGTACTTTGCATCAGAACTAGGCAATGAGGTCATGCTCACCCCATCCATAAACATAAAGCCCAGGATTATATAAACAGCCTTGAAACATCCAGAGGATTTGCAGGCAGCCCCTGTATCCCAGGAGTGCTCCTGTCACCCAGCCTCCATTGGACTGGAATCATAAGCAACATTCAGTACCTGCTTGCCAATGGGCTCTAAGGGACCTAGAGGGGGAAGCTTATCTGACCTCTGCCTTGGAGGGGGATGTGGGACAACACACTAATCAACCATCAGTGCCCTGGTGGGCAACCAGCCCCTCGGGTGGCTTTCACGTGAGAAAGCATCTATCCACAGAATCAGCTCAGCTAATCCCCGCCTCTAAGTGAATTCCTCCCTTTTAAGTATCTCTGCCTCTCTCTGTCTCTCACCATCTCCTTCATCTCTCTGTCTCTATCCCTCCCCCCCCCACACACAGGATCTCTAGCCCAAATTTGCCTTGAAGTACCTATGTATCCAAGGATAGATTTAAACATCTAATTCTCCTGCCTCCATCTCTTGATCAGGGATTATATGTGTGAATTAACTCACTCCCTGGCCCCATTTTTGCAGTTGCCAGGGCTTGAACCCAGCACTTGGTGTGTGTTGAGGTTTTCAGGATTTTCAGATTAGGTGCTCCCCTCTGAAAAGTTCCTTTCTCTAATAATTACAATACAGTGAAGCTCAACGTTTTCTTTATCTAATTGTAGTGGTTTGAATGAGAAATGTCTTCCATAGTCCTGGGCATACATTATTTGTCATTCTGTGGAGAGAACTGCTTTCTGTCTGCCTGGTGGTTTCTTCACACCATGGAACCAGGGTCTAGTTTAAATTCTAGCATCTCCACTTGCTGGCCCTGTGACTTTGGGTAGATACATTTGATATGGTAGTCCTCAGTTTCCTCATCAGTATGATGGGTACACATCTCATTCTTGCACTATGTGGCCACATGAAAACAAAACGCAGAAATATGAGTAATACTCACAGATGTGTGTTGTGTGTGGATTCTGCCATTATATCTTGCCACCAGGTCAGGGCTGATTCTGTTGCTGTTTGTTCCTTTGTGATGTAGATCTGTATTAACTCATAGAGGAAAGCAATGACGTCCTGTATCGGTTTCATGTCCCTTTCTCCATCAGCCCCACCGCCGACATGGGAACCAGATGAGCGAGAATTAGGGTGTGTCTGGGGGATGCTACCACTGCAGCATGGAAACCTAACCACAGTCACACGGGTAAGGGAGACTTGCTCCATGCTTAGGTCTGGTTCCTTATGGTATAACACTAACCTCCCAGGATGGTACTATTTATTAAAGTCTTCAACAAGAGTTCTTACACACCAGATGTAGTAGTCACTGCTCTCAGCCCCGAGAAGACAGAGATAAAAATATTTATTCAATGAATGAACTGGAAAGCTACTCTCCTTGGGGAGCGAGGTCCAGAAGGCAGTTCACCAGCCTGCAGGGGACATGGGCTCTCCCTGAAATCTTGGCCACATTTTCTTCACTTCTGTGTTTAATTGACCTGATATAGACCCTCTGTAAACTCTGCTCTTCATTTTAAAAACTTTGTAGAAGGAGCTGCGGGCCGCTTCCTGCTGCCCAGCTCCTGCACGGCTAGCTTAGCCAGGAAATGATAACACACAAATTGTATTCTTTTAAACACTGCTTGGCCCATTAGTTCTGTCCTCTTGTTGGCTAATTCTCACATCTTGATTAACCCATTTTTAATAATCTGTGTAGCCCCACAGGTGTGGCTTACCAGGAAAGATCTTAACCTGCATCTGTGTCGGGTGGGAGAATCATGGCGACTGACTGACTCAGCTTCTTTCTCCCAGCATTCTGTTCTGTCTACTCCGCCTACCTAATTTTTTGTCCTATTAAAGGGTCAAGGAGGTTTCTTTATTAACCAATGAAATCAATACAAACAGAAGACTCCCACATCAAAACTTCTTTTATCAACTCTTTGGGAATTTTGTAACCATACAATTGGGTCATATTTACCTCCTCCCCCACTCCTCTCAGCTTCATGGCCCCCTCCCTGTCTACTCAACTCTGTGTCCCATTGATTTTTTTCTTTCACCCATCAAACGCAGTATGTCCTACTGATATGTGCTTGGAAGTGTGGTCTTCGGCTGGAGCATGGTCGACTTACAGGGGCTACACTCTTCACACTGAACTAACCTGTCCTCTCCCGACAGCTCACAATGGGCAGTAATTCCCAGTTAGTGGTGGGACTTCGCCCCCACATCCCTTCCCCTTGCTAAGATTCAGTCTGGCTGGAGCGTGTGCAGGTCTTGTGCTGTCGTCACAACTATTGTGAAGTTATGCATGCAACTGCCTTGCTGTGTCCGGAGGACCGTAAAATTATTGATTTTAAGTTAACGTAAGAAGTCATGAGTTTCATTATAGCATTTTCAGGCATATGTGTCACCATACTTTGCTGTCATTTCTTCCGTTGCGAGCTCCACTCCTCACCCCTTGTTGGTCTCCTTCCCCGCACAAACAGTCCCTCTGGCTTTACTGCCCCACCTACCATGGTGCTTTCTCTTAGCCCTGCCCTTGCCCTTCGCACCTCTTTCGTCTCCCTCTTCTCTTCCTTTCACTTCTGTGTTTACACATGCATTATATTACTATAAATTTGAATCAGATTCCACAGATGAGAAAGAATGTTCAATATTTGTCTAAGTTTGCTCTGAAGATGACAGCCACCTCACATGTTGGCATGGTGTTCTAGACTTTGCCTAAATTGCCACAGCCTTTCCTGAGCTTTCTTTGGTTCTTCAAGAATAGGAGACTCATCTTAACTCTACTCCCCTCCTCACCAATCATGTAGTCCTAAGATAATGGTTAGTAGAGGGAGACAGCCATTAGGAGCTGAGCAGGTTTTGAGTCTTTGTGAAGAAGATTAATGCTTCTACAGAAGAGACCCAGGAAGTTTGATTGTTTGTGTGCCATTCAGGGACACAGCAAGAAATAGTCATCTTTGAATTAGGAGTAGTCCTCAGTAGACAGTGGATTTGAAAACTCTTTGATTCTGGACTTCCAGAAAGCTAGACCTGTAAGAAATATGTTTAGAGTCTGTGCTGATCCATCTTCCTTGCCCACTTCTTGGGATTTAGAATTTCCCTGGGAACACCTCTAGTGTGCCTATGAAGGTGTTTCCAGAAAGAGGTGACTAAGTAGAGGGTGCTCTACCCTGAATATGAGTGGTGCCTTCTCCTAGGCTAGGGAATCAGACTGAATGAGAAGGGAGAAGGGAACGAAGCACAAGCGGTCATTGCTCTCAACTTCCTGATTGTGCACACCATGTGACCGACTGCATCCCGCTCCAGTCACTGTGTCTTCCTTTTGTGGTGGACTGTTCCCTAGACCTGTGGAGCCAAGGAAGCCCACTCAGTCCTAAGTTGTTTCTCTTTAGGTGTTTGGTCACAGAATCAGGAAAGTCATAAGCACAGGGTGCTGACACAACACCCGGACTATAACATTCTTTTTCTTCAGTATTCTTAAAGGACTAAGACAGTGACCAATGAACATTAGTCTTTGCTCTATCCAGTATGGGTCCCATTCTTCCCTCTGCCCATTTCAAAGTCTACTTTCCCACTTGACACACGAATAAGTAACTAGACACAGGCAGATGGAAGCACCACTCTCTGAGTAATTCTTGGTCTCTACCTGTTGGACAACGTGTGTCTTAGTTTCATCACTGTGGTAAAACACCACAATCAAAGATGACTTGGGGAGGAAAGGATTTATTTCCCTTACTCTTCCACATCACAGTTCACCATCAAAGGAAGCAAGGGCAGGAAGTCAAGGCAGGAGCTGAACCAGGGGCCTTGGGAGTGCCGCTTACTGGCCAGCTCCTCATGAATTGTTCAGTTTGTTTTCTTATGCACCCCAGGATTACTTGGTCAGGGGTGGCCTCATCCACAATGTCCTGGGCTCTCCCACATCAATCACTAATTTAAAAAATGCACTACTGTCTTGCCCACAAGCCAATCTGGTGGGGTATTTTCTCAACTGAGTCTGTCTTGCCAAATGGCTCTAGTGTGTGTCACATTGACCTAAAACTAGCCAGCACAGAGTAAAAGCCTGTTTGGGAACCAAGTTAGCTTTGGCCAGTGAGTTGTGACGTAAAGTATGACCCACTTCCGGTACACCACAGCCCTCCAGTTATGTCCCCATTGCTGCTTCCACAGCAAATGTCAACAGAATGGCCGCTGTTGCACACACCCAAGTCTTCAAGTGAGGCCTTAAAGGATCTGCCCACCTTTAGGCCCATGGCAGACCCAGCGCATGAAGAGAGAATGAAGCCTGGGTTCTGTAGGTTGTTGCGTCTTGAGTGTTATGTTACCCACAGTCCTAGGCATAAATACCAGTTCTATAGTTGGTTTCACTGGGGAGATTTAGGTGCTGCCGCTGCTTAGCTGGAGGAAGTGCATCACTGGGGGTTGGCTTTGAGATTAAGAGCCTCGGGCTACTTCCAGATCCCATTCTGCTTCAGTTCACATTTGAAGATATGAATCTTTAGCTTCCTGCTCTGGCCACCACGATGAACTCTTACCCTTCAGGAACCATGTGAGAACATAAACTCCTTTCAGAGTTCCTTTAGGTCAAGGTGTTTCATCACAGCAACAGAAGAAAAAAATCAATACAATTAAAGCATAGGTGTTCTTGTCGCCTGATACAATGTGACAAAGATGGTGACATTTGCTATATGCTAATGCTCGGTACAATCACCCGTGGACTGTCTACCCAAGGTGTCTGCAACCACATGCTACTCCTGGTGAATCTGCAGCTAAACAGCCCAAAGCCATGTCAAGAAGCTGGGCAAGACAGCGTGTGTGGCAAAGCCGTACGTCCATGAACTGGTGCCAGCATTTGTTACCACGGAAAAGTAGGAAAGAGCTGTCGGACCAAGCTGATGCTATTCAGTGTGCGTGACTGAAGGAAGTGATGGTGGCATGCGGCATTATAAGCAATTGTGCTTGATGCAGGGTTCGCTGGGATCCATTCATAGTTTGGAGCCATTTCCAAATGCCAGGCACCACTCTGTGTGCAGTAGCAGGGGCTAATATTTCTAAACATATTTCGGCTCCATGACACCTTAATAGCATATGATAACACTCGCCTCCCTTTTAGAAAAATGGATACTCTCATTTCTCTAAACACGAGGCCTTTCCTTCTAACCATTTCCATTTATATGCAAATTTCAATCGTGTCCACCTTTCTGTGTTCCAACACGAGCAAAAGCGTGGGAATGAGAGCAGCTTGAATCCAAATTTCAGGAGCCCAGGAACTGTTCCCCATGGGGGTCCCAGGCAACTTTCAATAGCTCCGTTTTCTGGTCCTCCATGCTTCTAATTTCTGTCTCAAAGGGAGTATTTTGCCGCTATTAGAAGGAATGGCTAAGGCAGAGGAAAGGACAGCTTTTGTGACAAGGTCAAGTGGTGGAGGGTTCGGTTTGAGACTGTGACACTTTGATGGACTCTGGGGTGCATAGGTCACCCCCACTTTCCAGGGACAGAACCTGGGAATACCAGGCTCTGTCAGAAGACAACTGCACAGACTTTTTTTTCTCCAGGGATGGGGTTCTCCCTTTGTAAACTGAGACTGCTCGCTAGTTTCCCAGGCCCCCAGACATGAATAATAGCATAGGAACTATATTAATTACAACACTGTTCAGTCAGTGACTTAAGCGTAGTCCTAGTTAGCTCTTACATCTTAAATAAACCCATTTCTATTCATCTGTATATCACTACAAGGCTGTGGCCTACTGGTTAGGTTCTGGCATCTGTCTCCTTCAGCAGCTACATGGCATCTCTTTGACTCCACCTACTCTCTCTCTCTATCTCTGTTTGGATTTCCCACCTGACTTTCTTCTGCCCTGCCATAAGCCAAAGTATCTTCTTTATTAACCAATGGAAGTAAAATGTATTCACAGCAAACAGAGGGGAATCCCACCTCACCCCTTCTTAGTGTACGCTTCTGGCATCTTGATCAAGCCCCCAGGGAACAAGAGCATGCTGCCAGCACAGTGGCTCCTCCTTGACTATAGACCCAAGGCCATAGCTGGGGGGAGGGAGCTGGAGAGCCTTTCCTCATAGGGTGAAGGGGCTGGTTCACCATGGAGCGTATGGTGGGAAGGAAGACTGACAGACAAAACACTCAAACAGTAGAAGATGGAAACACAGGAGACCTTGGTAACACTTCAGGTGACACCATCAGGATCTAGGGAGGGACTGAGTACTCAGAAGCCACTGCAATTTGTCTTTACTAAGTTCCAAAAGGATGATGGGGCTTCCTGTTCTGTGGATTGTGGGCAGGCTCATTTCCTTGGGTCTTAGATTTTGAAAGCACGGAGTTGAGAAGAGCTGGGACACATCCTGAGGCCTTGGTGAAGGTAAAGGTATTTGTGTAAGTGACTGGAAACAGTACTGACCCCTCTAAGCACACAGAACAATGGTGAGGACATTGTTCAAGAGTGAGGCGTGAGTGTCCCGGCTCTCTTCCTATAACCTGCCTGATGTCAGCCACCGTGTTCTGCAGGGAAGCACTTAAAGCCACAGAATCTTTTGGCGTTGTTGGTGGTGGTGGAGTGGAGAAGTTGCAGGAGGCTGTCCCAGGGACCTAGATGTCTCAAGATCAGAGAGGCTTCAGAAAGACTCAGATGAAGCAACCTGTGGTGAAGGGAGATAGGAAAAGAAGTATTTGGTTACAAACTGTTCGTGGACATTTTAGAGTCTCACCAGAGTCCCACATGATGCTGGGGAAATTAGGTTCACCTCTTGGGCTTCTTCATCTGCTTAATCAAAGAATTTACCTCAAAGTAATACCCCAAAGTGGATAAGTTGTAAATCTCAGTGGCTACCTGAAGAAGGAAAATGGAGAAGAAGAGAGAAGCCATGCCTTTTGTGTTAGGTATGGAGGTCAGCCATGTGGCAGACAAGCAGCAGAATGATTGGGAAAAGACAGGCTTTACAGAAAGAGGGTTAGGGAAGAAATGCTGAGAAAAAGGGTGGGGAGAAAGAAAGCATTATTCTCAGTAGTGCAGGAAAACATGGAGACTTACAAGTCTGTGGTTTGTAAGCCACTGCTCTAGATGGAGAAAATTCTGGAAATGAGAAGTACATTATCTTTTTAAAGGGATGATTATTCTACCCATTACTTTAGCAAGGCTTAATGTGAGCCTACCTGCCCAAGAGGTAGTCCTTTAGCTACGTAATAAGATTAACTCTTTTTGGTAGCTCAGATAATAGTTTTTCACCCAAGCCAGAGAAACCGTTTTCCCTAATGATGCTGGCTGCTGTAACAAACCTAAGATGAAGCCTGAATCCTGGAGGCTACCCCTCATAATCTGTATGCTGTCACCACTGTGAATTGTAATAGTTTTTTCCAGCACTCCTTCCCAGCCTGGAAAGGTGTGAAGTGTCTACCTGCCTCTAGTACCGATTACAGGCTACACTGATCAAGGTTGCAGGGTGGTTGAAGATCTCTTTTCTATTTTGTGTTAACTGTTTACTTGAAAGGATCAAATTGAATCTTAGAAGACTAATATCTGGCCATGTCTATGAAGAGTTTTCTAGGCTGGGTTAATAGATATTGGATAACATGCCCTAAATATAGGCAGCACTGTCCCATCAGGGTGTTGAATTAAATGAAAAGAGAAAGTGAGCTGAGTATCAGTTTTCACCACTGCCTGCTCTCAACTGAGTTCCAAATGTGACCAACCTCCTCACACTCCTCTGCCATGATTCTGTCACCATGATGACGTGTATCACCCCAGTCTCCTCATTCTCCTCCACCATGATCCCCTCACCATGATGGAGTGTATCACCCCAAACCTCCTCACACTCCTCTGCCATGATCCCCTCACCATGATGACATGTATCACCTCTAACTGCAAACCAGAACAAACCATTCCTTCCACTATTTGCTTTTTGCCAGGAATTTGGTGTTGTCTAGCAGTTTTCTTGGAGATTTCCATCCAGGAGGAAAATTCACTAAGCTCAGTACATTAACAACTCTTGCATTCCAAGAAGTCACCCCTGGTTTCAAGTTTCTACAGGTTTCTCTATTAGCTTGGATGGGGAAGGGAGCCTGCGAGAGTCTTGGTTTTCTTGCCTACAAAATGACAATTTCAATGCCTGGTCCAAAATTGTAAGAATTAAAAAGAAAATGAATGAAAAGAAAAAAATTAATGAAAGAAAGAATTTCAGCTATGATGGGTCTTTAGTGACTATTATTACCTGGGACTACCTACACCCTGTCTCCCCAAGAACTGTGATGTACATTTCTGTATCATGATCACTAGACAGGGAAAGATGGTACTCTGCATAATACCTGCTATTTGGAGGCCAGTTCATTTGCACCTACAACTCGCTCTACCCCAGTGATTCAAACTCTATTTGAAGAGTTTCTGTGATGGACCCCTAAGGACAGCAGCAGCAGCCACACTAGGAGGTAGTGTCCAAGCCTATGTTCCATCCATTTACATCAATATTGCATTGATGGAAGCATGTTAGGAGTGTGGCTGAGAAGCATGGGTTCTGCTGATTTGGGCTGGGCATAGGGCACTGCTGTTGCCCAGAGCTAGCAGAGCTAAGAAGTCTGGATAATTCACAAAGATCATCTCTTTCAGACCAACCTTTCAAACAAAAGGTGGTTTTCAGCTCAGTGAGAATTGCGGCATGTACTGCAGCTGTTTCCAAACACAGGGGCATGGACTTGGCCTCAAGAGATGACCCCCTTGTCGGGGTTCCATTCTCTAAAAGTGTTAGAATATGGAATAACCTCTTCTCTGAGCATTTATTCAGTCAGGGATCACCACAGGGAGCGCTTCCCTAGAAACTTGTTTCAGCTGCCTGGGGAGATGGCTCAATGGGTATATACTTGTTTCACAGGCACTGAGGACCTGAGATCTGATCCCCAGCACCCACATAAAAAGCCAGGTATTGTGGTGCACATCTGTAGCAGAGGCAGGAGGACCCTTGGAGCATTCTAGACATTCAGGTTCAGTGAGAGGCCCTGTCTCAAAACTATTATGTGGGAAGCAATTGAGGGTGACACTCAGCATGAACGTCTGATTTTTACACACATGTTCGCACCTAACATGTAAACATTCATACAACACACACAGCATTTTCAGTTATGCAGCTCTGTGTATAACTGGGCACTGTGCTGGGCTCTCAGGAGACTGCTGTCTAATGAAAGAGAGAAGCATGAGAGCCAGCCTTCATCATGGAGGAGGAGAAATGCTGGAAGCCTTGAGGTCACCATGAAGGAAACATCTGTCCCTTACTGGGTGTGGCTTCACAGAGAAGACTGTGGGTGAAGTGGGTAGTAAAGTACAATGAAGAGCCAGCACGAGGTTTGGAGGACACAGGATGTCCTTCTCATGCTGGTGTTTTTTCTCTTTGGCAAAATTTATAGTTTCTTAGTTGTGATACAAAGGGTGAAAGAATGTTCTCTGGGAGTGGTGCTTAGGAGTTGGCCATGCTGGTAAAATGCATGCCAGGAAGCATGAGGGCCTGAGTTGGGATTCCCAGCATGCTCCCAAGAAGCCAGGTGCATTGGTGTGTACTTCTAATCTCAGGAGATTAAAAGAGAGACAGCTGAATCCCTAGAACTCATTGAATAACCAGCCTAGTCAATCAGCGAGCTCCATGCTTAGGAAGAAGACTTAGTTTTTTTTTTTTTTTAAAAAGGTGGAGGGTAGTTAAGAAAGATACCTGTTATCAACCTTTGGTCTCCAAATGCATATGTTCCACACATATACACACATGCACATACATACATACACACAACACACACACATATATATACACATACACACACAAACACAGAGACCCTGTGCACAGAATGCACACAGGAACATGTACATGCATCATACAGATAAACAAACAAGTAGAATCAATCAATCAGTCAGTCGTCCCACTTCCTCTTGGAGTCTTCAAAGGGCGCTGATACTTTTGGTCAGAAATTGACCTGTGTCTGCAATGTTCTGAGAGCCTTTGTCTTTTAAGTACAAAGTCAACAAGAATATCAAGGGCAACCTGGGCCAACGAAGGGCCATGGAGCTACCACACAGCATCTTCTAGAGCTTTCTCACCCGCCACCACTTTGAAATGCTTGTGAGAAGAGTTCTCTTCCAATAGCAAAACCAGGGTCTATACGGAAAGTGATGTAGCCCAATCTCCAGTCTATGTCAGACGTAGTCACCAAGGTGTGGACATCTATGATGATCAATCAGTTTCTACAAAGTGGGTGAGTGACAAACGTTTTAGAAGACAACTGGACAAAACCTTGCAATGTCCAGCCAGAGCATGGCAGGTGCTCAAATGGCCACCCTCTTCCAGCTGCAACCCCAAAGCCTAGACTACTGTGTCTCCCCTGTGGAAAGCATCCCCACCTCCAGGAGGCAGCTGGGATTAGCTACAATGCTGCAAGTGACAGGTGACCCCAGTGTTCCCCAGAGCAGGACAGATTTACAGGCTTGACTAAGTGAGCTTAAACCCCGGAAAGACACTAATTTTGGTCAGGAGCATGTGTGTCAAAGGGACCTGTCTGTGAAGTCAGACGGAGGGCTTGCCATCTAAGCCTCATCCCTGGTCGAAGTGATGACTGGAGTCCTGGGGAAAGACAGAGGAACCTGAGCCCCCTAGCAGATGTGTGGAGCTGGACTGGGGAAATGCTTCGGATTAGTTACAGCATTAAACACAGGTGGGAATGTGGCTGCGACGGACTCCAAGACTGTGAATATGGGTCTTGCTCGGGGGACCTTGGAGGAGACTGAACTTTGAAGAGCGAGCCCTGGGATTCATCATTTCATCGGTAACTGAAAGCACTGGAGGATGTCGGTGAGAGATGGCAGCCAGGAGTACACGAACCGTGCTAAGTGTAGGAGGAATCTAGCATCCACAGGAAACAAACCAGAGCCAAGCAGAGACACAACCCCTTGGAAGTCATGCCTCCATGCAATATGTATTTCCGTATGAAGAGGATACAGCGGGCTGTGCTTTTCCTCTCCTGCCTCTCTTGTGACCATTGCCATGGTCCCCACCAGCTCCCGTCTGTCTTTGACTCCTTCCTCCTGATATCTGCTGTTTTCTGACTACCCCCCTCCCGGCACCCAACTCTCCTCTCTTTCAGGTTAGATGCCTGCCCAACCGCCTTCATGGTCGTCTGGTCTCTGTCACTCAGCTTCTCTCCACAGCACCTATCTTGCAGATAGAAACTTGCTCAAATTTGGTTTGCTTGACACTTGCTATCTGTTTCTGCACTTACCACTGTGATGCCAGGTGCCTACAGCAAAGAGTGCGAAGAGCCTGCTCAGTTCAAAGTACCCAGTAGCCTGGACAACACCTAACACCCGAAAGAAGCTCAGTAACCTTGGATAGAGTGTTGAGCCTCACTGTGGCCACTGTGTGCAAAGCCCAGTAGCTACTCAGGACCTGCTCTTCTCTAAAGGTTGCTGCTGATCCTCACTTGCTTTTGCAAAATATATGTTGTTAATGTTAAGCTCATGTTGCGGATTATCAATGTCAGAACATACATATGCATGCAATCACGCATGCTTATACGCGCACACACGCATGCATAAACACGGTTGTTTTCCTGTTGGAAGAAACTTCAGAGATCAGAAAGTTCCGAGAAAAAAACTTGTGCAGTCAAGACACAGGGGAGGGGGCAGCAGCTCAAGTGCTTGAGAGCAGCCCCCTCCCAGAGTCGGTCGCATTTTCCCAGGGCCAGGAGCATGCGCTTCCTATTGGGGCTCGCTCACTGTGGACGGGGAGGACTCCCAGTCAGGCAGGAGCATGCTAACCGGAGTCAGATGTTGCCTCTCCAGGAGAGGGGCCAATCCCTGCACACTTGGGAGAACTTGAAAGAACTCTGGAAGAGCCATAAATCTTGAAGTGGGGCCTTTTATCAACCTCTAATTTATCATGGTCTCTTAATTACTTTGACTGGAGAAGTCATAATCCATATGTATTAGAAATTTGGTCGGTGCAGGCCTGGTTTTCATGACAAGGGCAGTCCTGACACAGAGGCTTTCACTGAGGGTGATTCCACATGGCAATGACTTGTTCCGATGCCCCATGCCCCTGTGCTGTTTAAGGCCTTTTGTCTATCAGAGCTCTCTACCCATCCCCGTGATGATGTGTCTTAGGCTTATGCATAGAGAGATGAGGAGGAGAGTACTTCTTCAAGGGGCTCGAGATCCAATGGGGGCAAAATAAAATGCTCTTGAGTATGGTACAGCCCATGTGGGCTAAGCATGGGTGCTATGAGGAAACCATGCCCATCGGAGACATGTTAACCTGCAGAATGCAGGACCTGTGCAAAATCCAGGAAGAAGAAGAAGGAGGAAGAGGGAGGAGAAAGGGGAGGAAGGAGGAAGAGAAGGAAGAAGGAAGAGGAGGAGGAGGAGGAGATGACAGAATGTTAGCAAAACAGAATTTTTGGCCACAACTACCAGAGATGGTATAGTAGGCAGGTTAGCACACAGTTGTACCTTTACTTTGAGACCCACTGTGGTCTTGTTTCTAGCTGGTGGCTTGGCTGAAACTCAACACGGCCAAATAGGAATTCTTGAGCTTTACCACAGTCATCTCTCTTCTCCCACTCCTTACTCATCTCAGGGCTTCCCCACCCTTGCCTTGTGAAACAGGACTGAATGAGGCCCCAGATGCGGAAGTCCAACTCCACTCTCCTATACCGTGTGCTCCCCTTGTCCGTCAGTGCTGGGTTCGCCTTCTATACATCCCGCCCTGTGTTCCTGTGGCTCCATCCCCTGCTCTGATGTCTCTCCATCTGCCCTTCCCTCTTTCTTGCAGATGTCTCCTCAGCAGGACCTTGAACTCCTTTTCAGCAGATATGGTGTTGCTGAGGTCCCAGGGTTCCTGGATCTGGAATGAACAGTCAGAGAGTCTAGTCCCGCTCCTCCAGGACTCCTTGGGGACCCATGAAAGCTGTCCAGGTTTCCTTTGATCCTCTGCAATGTGTATTTAGTAAAGAAAGGCTTTGGATTAAAGAAGTATAAAGTGACTCATTTCTTTTACATAAAACTACTCCTCCCAGAGAGGTTTCTCAGACTCTATCCCATAGCCACAAGCCTGCAGGTCTGTCTGGCCCATACAGATCACTGAATATCTACAGCACAGTATCTCCCCTAGATGCTAAAGGACTTCGGGGATTCCAGAAATCCAAAGATGACTGTTGATGGGTCCCCGAAGGGCCTCTGGAGTAGGATATTCTCTCATGCAGTTGAATCAAGGATAAATGGCACAATGTCCCTCCAACATAATAATATATATGGGCACCTATGGCGTGTTTGTTTTTACTTTACTCAAGAATTAACGTGCACATAGCAGGTATGAGTGGATGAAGATGGTTAATCAAATGACGGCTATCTGTGAGTGACTGCAATTGTTCAGGCTTGGTTTAACAAAGCAGAATCTCTCCCTGGGTGGTGATGGTGTCTTTAATCCCAGCACTTGGGAGGCAGAGGTAGGTGAATCTTTGTGGGTTTGAGGCCAGCTTGGTCTACAGAGTGAGCTCCAGGGCAGCTACGACTGTTACACAGAGAAACCCTGTCTCGAACCCCCGCCCCCCCCCAAAGGTAGTATCTCTTTATTTTACTCTTTCAACCACCCAAGGAAGTAGATTTTCTGTATCCTATAGCCATTTTAAGGACTGTAAAGGACATTGAGCAATTCACAGTCAACCCAAAACTCTTCAGGTGATATGTGGCATAGCAGATCTCCAAATCCAGGTGACTAGGCTCCACCATTGATGCTCAACCTATGAGAACCCAAAGCTATTTTATTTTTCTTGTGAGCCCAATCTTTGATGGCTGAGCCATCTCTCCAGCTCCCAGAGTAATTTTACTCTTACCCATTGTTATAGACCAAACACTGTGTCCTGTTTGCTTTTCACATCTTAAAATGTCTATGTTGAAACCCTAAGGCCCCCATTACCTCCGACTGTGAAGGTTCATGGAGCTAAGACTTTGAAAGAGGTAATCTGGGTTGCATGAGATCAGACAACTGGGGACAGTCTGACTGGTGTCCTCACAGGAGACCCGGCACACTGAGAGACATAGTGATAAACGGTGTGAAGCTGACAGGAAGTCCTGGGAATCCTGAGAAAATGGTCCCCAGGAAAGAAGTCTGCTGAGGACACAAACTGCCAGCACCTTATTTGGACTTCATTCATTCATCCCCAATCTTTCATTCCATGGGTGGGAGCTATGGGGTTTTCTTCCTTTGAGGGAATGTGAGTGTCTAAGTACAAACTGCCTCTGCCCCTGTACTTGGCATATGCAGATCGTGAGGTCAGAGCATCACAGTCACCGGTCACTGGATGGTAAATGTCAGGACACTGGGTTGTATTGTCTCCAGCATTTGTGCTATCAGTGGTCCACTAGTGGGAAAACTAGCCTGAACTCCTTCAGCAGGGACAGGGACCTCAGAAAGCAGACCCCAAGGGACAGGTGAGGTGAAGATGTGGGGTGGCCATGTGTGGTTGGGGAAATCTGCTTAACATTACGCAGGGAATACAACTGGTTCCTGTCCACCTGAGGGGGACAGTCCCCACCCTCCTACATGTCTCTGGTCAACCATCAGGTTTCTGCAGGCCTGTGTGAAGGCAGAGCTGTAGGAAGCCTCCGGAATCTATCAAGGTGGCTCTAAAAGAGCCTGGTGCCGCAATCACTAGTCTTGATTTTTTTTTTTTTTTTTTTTTTTTTTTTTTTTTTTTTGAGACAGGCTCTCATCATATTACTCTACTGGCCTGGAAATTTTTCTGTAGATCAGGCTGACCCAGAACTCACAACAATCTACATGTCTGTGCCTCATGCGCTCTGAGGTTAAGGGTATGCATCTCCATGTCCAGCTTTTTAACTTTTGTAAGTTCAGGAATAGAGCCTTAGAATCATTTGTAGGTGTAAAACACGTAGCATTCCTTTGGATTCCTAGCCTGCAATTAGGGGTCTCTCACCTCCAAGACCCAACTGAGAGGGGACAGGCACATTACAATAATGCAGTTGCAGCTCTACGATTTAGGGCAGGGCCTCTCATCTCCCTTTGCTTTCATTGGCACGTATACCCATTATTTAGGGTTAGAAAATAATGGAATTGGCATTTTGGTGAGTGTCTATGTCAAATCTCCTTACCATGGTCACTGTGACTCCAAAGTTTTTAAGGCCTGCATGTTGTTCAAGATGCTCCCAGGATCTAAAAGGGTTATTCCATTTCAGTGCATACAGAGAAAAAAAAATAGTGAAATGTGGGTGCCATACTGTAGAATGTGCAGTTTTGGATTCTAATGTGCTCCATCTGTCTGACTTGAACTTCTAACCATCGGCAAGAGACAATGGCTCATCCTCTCATCCTCTCTCTATCTGCCAAAGGACCTGTGCTCTGAGATAAATGGACATTTTCAATATTTCTGTCTACTCAGAATCTCAAAATGCAGTTTTGTTTGGAAACAGATTCTCTATGAGTAATCAAATTAAGATACGGGTATGCTGAATTAGGTTGGCAGGGCCTTCATTCACTGATGGCTGTCCCTACAAGAGAGGGACACATGAAGTAGTCTTGCACAGAGGGACAGTGATGGAGACCTGACATGGAGCAGGCATGCACAGAGGGATGGTGATGGAGACCTGACATGGAGCATGCATGCACAGAGGGATGGTGATGGAGAACCAACATGGAGCAGGCATGCACAGAGGGACAGTGATGGAGATCTGACATGGAGCCAGCATGCACAGAGGGATGGTGATAGAGAACCGACATGTAAGAGGCATGTACAGAGGTACACATGAAGATGGAGGCAGAAGATTAAAAAGTGGGAGAGCCAAGGATTGCCAACAAACCAGAAGATGGCAGATAGGGCAGGACAGGCTCTTCCTCAGCCCCCAGGATGTTCCACCCCTTTCACACCTTGATTTTAGACTAACGTTGTTTGCAGTTACCCACGTTGTGGTCATTGTTTAAGGCCAAACATTAGTATGGATTCTGGATTAGCTGAGTTTCCATACCCAGATGTGACTCCTGGTCATGTCTGAGTAATCTCACTTTGTTTCCTGGTTCTCTAGGTTCAGAAGCCTGGGACACTTTGTTCTTGATCCTGGAAGGAGCCAGACATACCCTCTTTTTCTTTGCTTGTCAGTCTCAACAACTAACCTCGTTTGGTCTCTCCTGTCCTCTGCCCTTCCTTTCCCGGTCCCCTTCTCATCCATGTCACCTGGCATGGTGGAGGTAAAGCTGCCATCAGGGAATTTGTGTGTGGGCTCAGGTAAACCAATCTGACATGAGACCAACGAGAAGACACTTCTCCTTATTGGGTGTGGAGTTCTGAACCCAAGGTCTCAGGATCATGAACTAGACAACACTGACATGGGGTTTCTACTTTTCCCACAACTGTGTGTTTTGCAAACTCCCTGAAGACTCTCTGATGCAATTATGAGAAAAGATGCATAATGAGAAATTCAACATGTTGCCCCTTTGTAGGCTTTGGGTTATCTATCTCTCCCCCAAATTTACCAGTAGTGGAGGTTTCTGGATTGGATACCTTTGCATTATGCAGATCAAACTCCAAGTCAGGTAAGGGATGGGTCTTAATTCTAGACACTTCACCACACAAAGAAAGCCCCGGTGCTACGTGGGTTTGAGAGAGAGTCTTTCTTATATTTTTTGGTTGTGAGTCAGCCTGTAATGGCTGAGCCATCCCTTCAGCACCTTTGGCACCTTTCTTGTGTAGAAATTCAGACAGGATCCAGGAAGGCTGCTTGGGGGCTAGGAAGGAGAGGATAAAAGCTACATCCTACATCCATGGGGGGTGGTGCTTAAAGGCAAAGCCATTTAGAGACTATTTAGTGTTTTCAACGGAGGGCACCTGTGTGTCATGGTGTGATGAGAGGTGTGGCTGCTTAATGAGAGGGAGGCCCATGGATGGGACTGAAGATGGGAATCCTGAGTGAGCCAGGGACCAGCTGTTTACAGAAGATAGCCTGGCAAGAGGGGTCCAGACCCCCCCAGCCGATGATAGTGTGGGGCCAGTAGGAATGCAGAATTTAATTACCAAGAACCCTGGGGTGGAAGTACTCTGCTTCTCATAGTCCAAGACCCCATTGATAGACCAAATCTGGTCCCCACTGTCACTCACCAAAGTGGAGGAGGCTCATGGGCCAAATGGCAGACTAAGGCAGGTGTAGGGTTTGTAATCTGGGGCGATAGAAAAGGGTGCTTAGGAAGCACGCGGGGGGGGGGCATCATCTTGGACAGCTTTAGAGTCCCAGTCACTTTTCTCCTTCCTGTGACGAAATACCCAACATAGGGAAGGAGAGATGCGGCTTGGCTCACAGTTCGAGGGTGCTATCAGAGAGCAAGTGATGACTCTGGAAACGTGAGACTGTTCAGGAAGCTGGGAGTGAGGAAACCTGGTGCCCAGATCACTGTCTTCTTACTCAGCCTGGAATCCCAGTACATGGGATAGCGCTGACCACATTCAGGGAGAGTCTTCCATCTTCAAGGGACTCAATCTAGAAAGTCCTTCGCAGACATCCCCAGGGACTTGACTCTTCAGTGATTCCCGACCCATTGACCCTCACAGGCCTGGGTCTCTGGAGATTCTGCTTAGAATCATCAGATCATTCTGCATCAGCAGATCATTGGACATTATCAGGTATATTCTATATCATCAGATACATTCTATATCATCAGACATATTCTATAGCATCAGATATATTACACATCATCAGAAATATTCTGCATCATCAGATATATTCTGCATCATTAGATATATTCTATATCATCAGATATATTCTATACCATTAGATATAATCTACATCATCAGATATACTCTATATCATCAGATATATTCTATACCATCAGATACATCAGATAAAGACCTAATGGAAAGATGAAAGTCAAAGAGCATAGTTTTGAGCAACACAGAGGCTTCCGCATCCATCCATTTCATCTAGCCCCTGAGATCTCTGCATAGTGAATGGAAGGGAGGATGGGAAGTGACATACTACGCTTATACTGTCTTCTGAGGTTCATGATGACCTATTGCAAACCCAACCATACAATAAATCATGTGGTGTAATAGAAAGGCATGGCCAAAAATAAACAGAAAGAAGTAAGGGAAAAAATAAGTCACATTGACTCCTTCATCATTTCCAAGGTGGTAAGACTGTGTATATGTGTCCTTGTATATGTATATAAATGTAAATACATGTGTGCCTCTCAGAGCTAGATACCAGCTCCAAAGGGCGGCCATGCAGGATATTAAAAGTTTAACGAGGCGCCATTTCAGAGGTGCTAACATTTCCCAGCCAGAAATAGCAGTAGCCAAAACTTCTAATTTGAAACAGATGATAAGTGACGGATGTAAAGGTTGCTTGCTTAGAGCAAGGATAGGGCCTGCAGGGATGCCCGAGAAAGAGAGAGATTGGACATGGATTTTTAGAATGGTCCATGAGTTGGGGAAAAACATAGCTTCAGCTCCTCTGCCTGAAAGTTTAGTTTAATGGCCAGAGGGGGGAAAGTAAGTGAAAGCAAATGGTGCAAAGCTGGGCCAGGGTGGGGGTGAGGGCCAGTGCTTAGGGTGGGCAGGAAGAGAGGACCATTCAGTACCATTCTGAGATCAGTAGCATTGCAGAAGTCTCATATTGGAGGGACTCAGAGCAGCTGAACCCTATGGTGTGTGGAGTGATTCTTGCTATCCTGTTCATAAACCTTTCTGTAACAATTTGATTTCATCAAATTCAACATCTGGTGGGCAGTTCCCAGGGAAACATGTGTAACGCAGATTCTCGCACTGGAGCAAGCGAGGGGGAAGGGATTGCATGATGCACTGCTGGCTGCGGGCAGGTGGTTGTTTTCTAGAGGAAAGGAGATGGTGAGTGGGCCTGGCGCCCAAGGAGCCCATCCACCTACGTAGCATTCTAGATTCTTCCATGCCATATTTGCAGAACTTAGAAGTCCAGACTGTGGAGTAGTCCGAAGACTGGACTCAGTTTGAGTTCTGCTCCAGGTCTTGCTGTGTGGCTTGCAGTGTAGTTGTGTCATCACCCATAAGACTCATGGGATGTCCTAGTTCAAACACTCCGCGAGAGTAAAGGTGGGCAAGGCAACATCATCACTCATGCAAAGTAAAGAGCAATAAATAATAGCATATGTGACAACCAGGGACAACTTCATGTGTCAGAGTTTCTGTATTGGAAGATGAAATGCAGAGGAGGCAGTTCTGGTCTCTAGGAGTTCAAGTTCTACAGAGGTAAACTGAGGTACACCGACATTGTGGGGTGTCATGTGCCACATCTTCTCACAGTGTACTACCAAAATGCTAATGTTTTGAATGCTTGTCATCTTCCAGACACTTTAAAAAGTAGATATGTTACATGTCTATGTCACAAATAAATATATATCAACTATTTAGTCCTCATATAACACACCAAAGGTCCCTGAAGAAGAGGGGAGGAAAGGTTGGAAGAGGCAGAGGCAGTGGAGGACTCCAGGAAAGATGGTGTCTGGACACAGGGCAGCTGCACACATGACCTCACAGAAGCTGTGGCAGCAAGCACAGAGACTGCGCATTCAAGTCACACAAAATCCCAGCATGGAGGAGTTGGGCAGGAAGTCCTGCCTTAAACTGAAGAGATATCGGTAGCTGATGTCTACTGGAAGAGGGAGACTTCATCTTCTTTGATGGCATGTCTCCTGGTAGGAAGGCCATTCTCCACTGGATGCCCATATACCCAAGAGTGTATGGTCAGTACAAACTAGACTTGATGTATTTAGAAAAAAATAGAGGCCAAGGATGATGGGTATGGAAGTGAGGTGGGTCTGGGAAATCTTGGGGAAGGGTGTGAATATGTTTAAAATACATTGAATGAAATTGTCAAAAAAATTATATCTATAACATAGACTGTGTGTGTGTGTGTGTGTGTGTGTGTGTGTGTGTGTATATATATATATATATATATATATATATATATATATATATATAGTCAGTATCCCATTAAAAATATCTGTTTTATGGTAACCCAATAGAGCTACAGAATTTTCTGATCAATCTGGTTTGTTTGAACACACAATATCACTGTTTGATATTTGCAGAGCCTTTGTGGCTTTCAGAGTTTTCCTTATGCTTAGTCACCAAACAAACCCACGGTGTGGGAACATTTTCATTAGTTTTTAAAAATATGCATGCATGTTTTTGTGCACGTGTGTGCATGTGTATAGAGATCAGAGGACAGTATCAGGTTTCATCTCCAGAAATGTCACTCTCCTCCTTTGAGACAGAGGTTCTCATTGGTCAAGAACTTCTCAATGAGCCTGGAATCACTAGCCTGCAAGCTTCACCCCCTCCCCAGCACTAGGGTTTCAAGGACACACCACTATGACTGCTACTACCTTTTAACATGGATTTTTATTTTGTACTCAGGTCCTCACGCCCTTGAGGCAAGCACTTTCTGTTGTCCCACATCCTTTACTATGTGTGATATTTACTCATAATGACACTGTAGCCTCAAGTGTTCTGGGAGTAAGTTCAACAGCACTGAGGTGAATATAAGTCACCCCCCTCCCCCAGTTTCAGGAACTTTCTATAGCCCAAATTACCACACATGTCTTTTTCTGAGCTATGTTTGACCAGGAAAGCTGATACATAGTTTTAGCAGCGGCATATATGTTATTTTGACCTTTCCAGTTTGTGCTCTCCACATGGGCCACCCTGCCCATGGAGTCTCTTGCTAGGGTTCCCTCTCCATGGCGTCTCTAGCTGGGGTTCCATCTCACACTCTTCGGTTGTTTCTGATCATTTTTCTCCAGCCAGTTTCTCTTGCATCTTCCTAAGCCTTCTCTCCTTTCTGACTGATCACCTCAGCTCTGGTGAGTTTCCTGTCCCCAGCCTCTCACTTTGATCGCGCTCCCAAACAATGTGATTTAGGATAGCCTTGGCCAACTTAGTGAACCTGCAATTCATTTAGGAACGATCCTGCAGCATCTCACCCGAGCCTTCCTTCTGTGCACCTCAGCCACCAGCCCCCTCGACAAGTAGTAGGCAGGAGCGGATTCACCACGTGCAGGCGACTTTCTGCCACACATCATCATCCGGCAACTACTCTCATCTGCCCTGCTTTGGCGAGTTCCAATGTCAAGAGCTGGGAGCTGCAGTGATCCTCGGCTCTCTTCATCTGGTTTTAGAAACCTATTAGGAGGGAACGGTTCCTCCCTCTAGCACATGTTATTATTTATGTGCCCAGACACACTATTATTTTATGTTATGATTCTGGATCTTTCAAATGTTTCCTGGATTCTTTGTTCTGTTGTTTCTCTCATTAGATGGCATGCTTTGATTTGCCGCCTGGGATAGCTCTTTCTTTTCTTAAACATTTACTAGCTGTCAGGCATCTGCTGCAGAGGCCTGCGCCTTTAAGAGCACGGATAAGGAGCGACTCTGAGGAGTAAGGAATCCTACCTTACAGAGCCTGGACCCTATGATGATACCTATCTGCCCAGGCAGAATCACTGAGAGCTTGTGAGAAATGGGCACTGTGGGAGCATTTTCCCCGATATCATTGGGGGCTTGCGAATGGCTCTGCAGAAAGGCCCCAGCAAGCCTTCAAAGATGAATGGACTTTTGTGGCACACTCACAGAAGTACTGACACTAGGATTTGGAAGCACACACCCTAGCCTGTCAGTTGACCATGACATTCCTCGACCTCTATGTTCAAGGAAACGATGAGGCGCTTCTGTCATTGCTCAAAGCCATTCTTCTCTCAGCAGAGGGACAACCTACCCTGGGACTTTAGTTTCTCTCCTGGACTATCTCTGGCTCAGGCATTTGGAGTTATGAACTTCTACAGCAAACCTCGCGGTGTTTCTGTAGCCCAGGATATGGTGGACTCAGAGGCCCCAGCACTGGGATGAGAGAATGAGTTGAGCTGAAACTTGGGCCAGCATGGCCTGTTCCAAAATGCACCATCCTCAATGGTCTCCTCATTAGTGGTTCTCAGATAAGGCTGAATGTTAGTGGCCTTGCCAGACTGTGCCATAGGCAGCAGCAGTGGAGGGGCGATGAGTTTCTATGAGGGAAAAGGTGCGAATATGTGCTGTGAACCTGAGCATGGGGACCAGTTTTTGCATCAAGAACTCTGAGATAGGTACCAGCTTTTCCATGTTTCAAGCAATGCCGAAAGGCGATCAGATCCCATGATGTCCTCCCTAGCAGCCTGCACAGCATCCTCCCTGTTCTGTTTGAATACTGATCATCTACCCTGACATTTAAAGGCCAAGAACAGGGTGTTCCCACTTGGGTGCCACCCAGAGGGTTTGAACTTGACAGCCCCAGTTGCCTCCCTGCTCAGCTCTGTGACGTTTCCACTTCCCATGTCATTAAGGGCGACACCATCTGCCCCCACTTAGAAGTTAAACCCTCTTCTTTCCCTCACTTTGCCAATTGCCAGGTCTCACCAGCTGAGACATGTCATCTTCAAGCCTTCCTTTCTCTCTGCCTACCACTCACTCTCTTGGTCAGGACTTAGCCATTTTTAGCCTGGTTTCCTAGTTTCCATGCTGGCTATCCTTTGCTGGAGTGGCCTTTCTAAAATTCAGACCAGTTATTGTCACCACCATCCAACTCTCAAATCTGAGTGGTGCTCTGGCATCTTGGACAGAGAGAGTCTGTCTTGGGCATGGAAGATTCTTCCTTGCTTACTTAAGAGCAAATCTCCAGGGCCAACTCAAGTAAACACATGGATGCCTGCTCCATCTCAGGATCCCGATTTCCCCTGTCCTCAGGCAGAATATGCTCCTTCTGATTCCCACACTGCCTTCACCACCCTCACCAGGAAACAGCTCATGACCATCAGGGCCTACTCTTGTGACTCCCTGTTTGTGTACTAGGTGGGTTCTCTTCTTCAAAGTAACATAACGTTTGACTTCAATTTTGAAGTCAAAGTATTTTCAAAATACCTATCTTGGATTAACTCAACAGCATTCATAAACAAATACCTTTTAGCAGCTGTTGCTCCTTCTTTAGCATTCAAACAATTCAAAGGGAGCATAATAATAATATGCAGTATCCAGATTCTCTGTGTGTTTCCCATCTTTATGTGGCTTTATTTTAAACTATATTTCTTTTATAATAATTTTTGGCTTTTTGAGACAGGGTTTCTTTGTGTATCTTTGGCTGTCCTGGAATTAACTCTGTAGGCAAGGTCGTCCTTGAACTCACAGAGATCCACCTATCTCTGCCTCCCACATGTTGGAATTAAAGGTGTGTGCCACCACACCCAACTGCTCTCTTTTTTTTCATTTTTCTTTTAAGGAATTCATCCTTTTTCTTTTATCTCCCAAATCTACATATATTTTTAAACACACTCTAACCCATTTAGAGGTTTTCTTCATCTGAGTCTGTCTTTACTGTATATCTCTCTTTCTCTGACCACATGAGTCTTTAATTTGCTAAGTAATATGGGTGGGATTAAAGCTGTGGATTTGATGGCTGGATCCTGCCCATTCTTTAGATTTCTGAGAGTCTAGCCTCATGGTGGAGGTACAGGGCAGAGCCATGTTTATTGCCACAACTCTATGGCATTTCAAGGTCCCCACCACCACCAAAAAGCATGCAGTAAGCTTTTTATCAACACCATTTAAGTGTTTCATGGCAGGACCTCTTAAAAGAGCTATAAGGTTTTGCAGCTAAAATTGAGTAAAGAAGCCTCTCTTAAATGAGAGTGCTTGCCTCTAGCAAGCAGAGCCCACCCAAGAAAGTGCTGCTATCAAGAAACCATGCTTAACACTGTTATTTTATGTCTAGAATTACTTCCTAAACTCTCTCAGGTGTTATGTGGATGCAGTTGTCCACATGGGCACCATTCTGTTGTCTGAGGTTTCTGTCCTACCAGGTTCCCACCATCGTTAAGTCCCAAAGAAATCACACAGGGGTCTACATTAATTATAAACTGATTGGTCCATTAGCTCAGGCTTCTTATTAACTAATTCTTATAACTTACATTAGCCCATAATTCTTGTCTGAGTTAGCCACATGGCTTGGTAACTTTTTCAGCAAGGCAGTCACATCTTGCTTCCTCGGAGGCTGGGTCACGACTGCAGACTGAGAATTCTTCCCAGAATTCTCTTATTCTCATTGCCCTACCTCTACTTCCTGCCTGGTTGCCCTGCCTATACTTTCTGCCTGGCTACTGGTCAATCAGCATTTTATTAAAAACAATACAAGTGACAGGATAAAAGACCATTGTCCCACAGCAACTGAGAACTTGTATCAATATGGAACTTTCCTCAAAACACACAGCATCACTTCATTATTCCTAGGGTCATGAATGACACTCATAATCTCAAGCTGCCAACCTAGGAGACTGAATGACCCAGAGGGACCCTGATCTTACTTTCTTCCACAGTAACCTAATGTTTTGTCTGTTGGTATATCCCTCCTTCCCAGGACTGTCACAGACAAATTCTCTGTGTCCTAGACCATGTCCTTACATTCATTGTGATGGGTTCCCATGCCTCTTTCCACTGCCATTACTCAAGAGTTGCATCATCAGGACCATTGAGTGGGTCTCCATGCTTGTCATCTCTCAGCCATGGGTCTCCCCCAAGTCCCCACTTTCTTTGAAAGTCCTCATAGGTACCTGCGGTAGTTTAAATGTTATTGGCCTCCATAATCTCATTGGTGGTGGCACTATTAGGAGGTGTGGCTTTGTTGCAGTGGGTGTGTCCTTGTTGGAAGAAGTGTATCACTGTGGGGGTGGGCTTTGAGGACTCTTTTGCTCAAGCTTCCTTCAGTATGACAGTTAACTTCCTATTGCCTACAAGATGTAGGTCTCCCAGTTATTCCTCCAGCACCATGTCTGCCTGCATGTTACCATGCTCCTTGCCATAAAAGGATAATGAACTAAACTTCTGAAGCTGGAAGCTAGCCATCTCAATCAAAGCTTTGTTTCTAAGCATTGTCATGGTCATGGTGACTCTTCACAGCGACAGAACCCTAACTCAGACAGCACCTCACCACACACTCTGCTCACATCTGCCATCAGCAAGATGACTTCTTGTCTCCAGACAGTGTCTCCTGAGCCCCAAGATACCCAGTCAGTGGAACTTTGGTGGGAATGAGGCTCTGGGAGTCAAACTCTTGAGATAAGATGCTGATGCATTAATATCTTCAGTGTGTGAACTGGTGTAAGATCCTGGACCTTTCTCAGAACACAGTGTTCGATTAGTTTCTGCTCCTTGCCCCTCCTCTCCTAAGGTCACGTTTCTGGCATTAAAAGCCAGGGGTTTGATTTCACATGACTATCTTCAGCAACATTATGACTTTTAGCCTGCTTCCTGGGCACAAGTCCACCGGAAGAGGATGTGTACAGGGCATCCCACAACAGTTTTCTGGATTCTATAACCCAGCTTTCTGCACATGGAACTCAGACCTATAGTACTGTATGGTCTGATACCAGATTCATTATTTTCTTACACCTGCATGCTGTATGCACCTCTATACACCAAACTAGACAATTTTAGTTCTTTCCCTTGGGTTATCTGAATGAGGTAGTTTAGGAAAAACATCTCTATATAGTAGGTATGAATGTTTTATGTCTAATAATATTGCAAGAACAATACACAATATAAAATACTGACCATTTACTAATGTGATGGCTATTCTTGGTTGTCATCTTGACTACATCTAAATTAACTAAAACACAAGTGGCTTCATACTCCTATGAAGGATTTTCTCTTAATTAAATCGTTTGAAATGGGAAGACCCACCTTCGATCTGGACCTTCGTGGTGTGATGATCTACCTTAAACCTGGGCTACACCTTCTTGTTACAGCCAATATGGACATAGAAGAAGGACGCTCTTGACCTTCAGCTGCTTGCCTTCACTCTCACTACCAAGTCCATCTTTTCATTGTCCTTAGAGTCTGCTTCTGGGATCTGTCATATACTGAGGACCAGTTGAAAATCTGGCCTTGTGGGCTGGACAACTACTTCTGAATTCATGGACTTTCCATTGGTAGACAGCCATTGTTGGACTAGTTGATCCACAGACTGTCAGCCACTCTGATAAATTCCATATTATGCTTATGTGCATACATACACACATATATGTGTTTATATTAGGGTGGGAAATATCTTCATGCACTGTGATATTCAAGGTTACTGTCAGAGCACATCTATCTATCTATCTATCTATCTATCTATCTATCTATCTATCTGTATGTACACACACACACACACACACACACACACACACACACACACACACACATTTGCAAGCCTGAGTCAGTCTGTGTTTTAGAACTGTGAACTTCATGTGGTAAGATAAAATGGTTTGGAGCAGAGATGTCGCTCATAATTGGGGGCATTTGAATGTATGTTCCCCAGTTGGTGACACTGTTTGGGAGGCTTAGGATGTGTGGCCTAGTGGCCTAAAGTATGCCACTGGTGACAGGTTTTGGGAGTTCTCCTACCACTTGAGTTCACTCTGCTGCCTCACGTTTGCCATTCAAGATGTGAGTTCTCTGCATCCTGTTCCTGCCTCCATGCTGGCCACTGTCAGCCATGATAGACCCTAACCCTCTGCAACTGTCTTGGCCATGGTGTTCTATCACAGAAACAGAAACAAGGTTAATTAATACATGGGACTTCTACTTCCCAAACCACATCACTTAGCAGTAACGCTTCCTGAGTCCCAAAGGCTTGTTAATTTGGGAAAAATACTTCCTATGCCTGTTTGAACAACAGCAATGCAAAAACTAGCCTTTTTTTTTCCTTCCAGAGTGGCAGCCCTCCCCCATGCCTCTTCTCACAGTCTGCCCAGCCTGGGGATCACCCCTGGATCTGTGAATCTCCTCTAGCCACCATGACCTCTTCCCAGCCCTGACTCACCAACCATGTCTAGGATGAAGGGAGGATCCTGAACACCCTTGTGTGAGATTTAGCTTCAAATGTTAAAAATTAAATTGGTGAGCAGTGTTCATTCTTTAATATACAAAAGTTGTAAGACTTTCAGGGGTAAATAGTTGCAGCCTAGCAACAAGAGAGCTCCCAGACTCCAGGAGCTGTTGAGATATTTCGCTTCTCAGGCTTCTCTCATTGCAGTGGCATGGACCTTGCTCACCAGGAGGGGACAGAAGAGAGAGGCTATCTGTCACTGAAGGTTTCATATCTGCCCACAGGCACCATTGACTTCACCACATTAAATCCTCGGGTGACCACACAAGCAGAGACCTTATTTCCCATGTGAAGACATTGAAGTGCAAAGACCTGGTCACAGGTCTAAGGCCTCATAGTGGGACTGACGCCACACAGTGGGACTAGTCTTAGACTCTATCCCCAAACCGTACATTTCTCTGTGCATGCTTGCTTGCTATTTTGCTTACTTTGGGATGTGTTATAGAAACACTGGGAAGAATTATAAGGAAGAGGTTTAGGGTCAACAAGTGGTTCACTAGCCAGAGCATCAACTTTTCCATGGGCTGGGACTGGGTTTTGCAAGGAGACACCCAAGTAAAAGAGAACCCTCTTTTGGGAAAATGTTGGTAATTCAAGGCATGTAAACTTGCACTTTTCTCAGAGTCCCTGTCGTATGGGCAAATTCTGTCAAGTAGAGAGTAGGCTTAGGACAGGACCAGAGGGAAAGAGGCACAAGAAAGACAGAGCATTGACTGAATGCTGGCCGTGCCAGACAACGTGTACGGGGCTCTTGGCATCTATGAGATGCCATGTGGATGGTTTTTTCAAGGTTGGGGTCTCCCAGCTTCATGGATGAGGAAATTGAGGCATCTATCAAGTATCTCTGTATAGCCAGAGAAGGAGTTTAGAGAAGTGTTCTAACATCAGGGAGCTGGGCCTTCCTCCTCCAGTCAAGCTCTCTCCCTCCCTCCCTCCCTCCCTCCCTCCCTCTCTCTTCCTCCCTCCCTCCCTCCCCCCTGCCTTCCTCCCTCCCTCCCCCCTCTGTCTCTCTCTCTCCCTGCCCATGGGCATAAGTGTGCATTGTAACATTGTTGGTGAATGTATATATGTGTATATGCATGTATGTGTATGTGAGTAGGTCAGAGGAAAAGCTCAAATGCTGTGGCTCATGCATGATCCACTTAATTTGAAGTCAGAATCTATCATGAGCCTGAAACTTGGCAAGTAGAGGGAGCTAGCTGGTAAGTAAACTCTATGGATCTACCTGCCTCTTCCTACCTTGAGCTACAATGGCAAGCTTATGCCACTATACCTAGATTTTTGCATGGGTTTTGAGGACCAAATTCAGGTCTGCCTGCACTTTACCAACTGAGCCATCTTCCAGGGTCCCAGGTCATTTCTTTTGAGGAGAAAGCTAGTACAGTCTAATTCACATTGGCCATGCCAGTCCAATGGAGACCTTCCTGGAGGGTCAGCATGGACGCACATTTGATTGTGAGGGTCTGCCACAGGTGGAGAAACGTGTGTCCTCACGGCTGCCAAGGCCACAGATGGAGGTCGGGGAGGGCTCAGCTCCCTCTGCAGTATCTATCGGGAACCTCGGCTCCAGGATTGCTGCCCATTTTCTGGCAATTTTGTACGCCTTGGATTGTGCCCGTGTCACCTGCATCTTGTGTCCTCTGTTGGATTCCCTCTGGATGTCAGTTCCCATGTCTAAACATCCCCATTTTAAGGGGACTGGCTGCTTTTTCAGATGACCCATGTCTTCTGGTGGCTCACAACTATTTGTGACTCAAATCCGAGGGGATCAACACCCTCTTCTGATATCTGAGGGTACCATGCTTACATGCAGAGCATTTTTATACATTTTTACAAAATATTCATACACACAAAATCGTAAAAGTATAAAAACATCTAACTAAGAGAAGATCCTCAATAGCACTGAATGAGTATCCCTCCTAATGACACAACTTAACTAGATTTGCCTCTACCTGGCCCTGTTTTCAAGATCACATTTTGAGGTACTGGGGATTCTGTGATTTCAACCTAAAGTGTTCTCTGTGGGTTCATGTGTTTGAACACTTGATCCCCAGCATATGATGTTTTTGGATTGCCCAACATTAGGGATGGGGGATCTAACTAGCAGATGTGTGTCACTGTAGGTAAGCCTTAAAGGGTACATCCTTTCTGACTCTGACCAGGTTCCCTGATCCAACCAAGGGCGAGAAGCAGTAGCCGTGTGTCCTTGCCACCTGCAACCAAGCCCTCCACCATGGCTTCCTGACATGATAAACAACTTTCCTGGAAACTATGCACCACATAAAACGTCCCTCCTCCAAGTGGCTTATGTCAGGAATGTTGCGACAACTTTGAGAAAAGAAACTACTAGAGGTTGGGGTTTCTCTATGTATTTGAGAATTATTTGAAAATTAATATATTTTAATATATAGTAAAATGGAAATTGTAACTGCTGCTGAAACAGAACCAATATATTTTCCTCTTAGAATGTATTGTCATTAATCTTTCACCCCTAAATGTAAACCTGGACCATCTTGTTACGTTCAAAGGAACTGTCATCTTTTCTGTCTCTTTCCCTAGTGTCTACCCAGCAAACCTCTGCTCATTCTCTAAGGACAGGGACTCATTCTGGCACCACCTACAAGTCTCCCCAGGGCCTCCTTTTCCAGATTTCTTGAGGTTATCAGACTAATTTTCCATTCTCCTGTTCCAGTCACCTGCCCCCAAGATGTGGGAGCTACCAGTGTCGGATGTCTGTGTCTCTGACACAGTTGTGCATGGGGTGTGCTCACACACGGCTTTGGGTACTTGAAAAGGCACTTCCTTCACGATGAGTGCAGAATATCCCTGTCTTCTGAAACTAACTGCGGCCAGCCAGTTTTCTTCAGTATAGAGTAAGGAGGTCGGAATGGGCAGCATTTCCAGAATCTCTATGTGGAGTTATTAGATGCTGGGGTCTTTTTCATACATATTTATTAGTATAATTTCAGATAGGGGTTTTCTTTCTATTGTTGGCTTTCTGTTTGTGTCTGGCTTTTGTAATCTCTCGCTAAAATAATGAATCTAATCATTGGATATTGTTTTTTATTCTAAGACAGGAGCATTTCTTTCTAGGTACAGAGTTGAGGTAAGGATCTGACCTCTGACCTGTTAGAACCAGCTATTCTAACACAATCTGTTGAAGAAAATGGTGGACTTTTCTTGGATTCCCAGGCACCTTGGCAACTAACTTTTGACTCATGATACCTCAATTTTTTTATTCTATTCCTGACATGCCATGAATTTTTTTGAAACATGAATATGAATTTCCCCAGAAACATTTAGAGGGACTTGTCAGACCTAAGTAAGGATCTAAAAATACAGAACCCTAAAAGTTTTTTAGTGTTCTATGGTGAGGATGACTAGAGTCTAGCATGATAAAAAATAAACTTATGTGCCTCTTTCTAAGTTCTAAAATTATCAGAAAAAGGAAAGGTCTGAGGATGTAAGAACAATACAGTTGGTATAGGGGGAAATGAATGCCCTGGGTCACCACAGGGACAGACTCAGGAGTCACACACTGATGCCGAACCTCCTCTTGGAAACATCTTCAGCCTCTTCTTGTACCCTCAGCTATGCTGTCCAGGGAATCCTTAAAATCAGAGGCTGTTTGGTTTAACCTGCAGAGGAATAGAAAGAGGAACGAGGAGACAGAGAGAATGAAGGAAGCCCAAGGGGCCTTATGGCAGCTTATGGGGCAAAAAGAAGCAAGCTAGATGAACCCTCAAACTGGTGTGAAAGGAAGACAAGGCCATGGTGTGTGGGGGGTCCTGGGCATCAACCAAAGACAACATCGAGAGAGTGACACAACCACCAGACCAGCTGTCCATCGCTCTTCTAGGCCACACACGGGGCTGATGCTTCGCATTCACCTCAGGTCTTTATGGTGGGCTTGTTGTTTGGTTTCTTTGTTTGTTCTTGAAATAACGCCTTGCCATGTACCACAGCTGGCTTGGAACTTGCAGCGATGTTCCTGTCTCTGCTGTTCATGTGTGAGGACATGTGGGAACCACCAGGTTCTACACTCGGATGCCTTCGATTTTATAACGCGGATAAGAGAGGGCCATGAGACTGGCTAACTAGCATCAGTCTCCTCCCTCATGTCACTTGTCAACTTGACACACCTGGGAAGAGGGGACCTCAACTGAGGCACCGCCTCCATTGGATTGGCCTTTGTGCATATCTATGGGGCATTTTCTTACTCACTACCTGTTGTAGGAAGGCCCAGTCCTCTGTGGGTGATACCATCCCTAGGCAGGTGAGTCTGGGTTGCTTGAGGAAGCCAGAGGGAGTGATCCAAAACAGTGCTCTTCCATGGTCTCTCTGGTTTTCCCTCAATGACAGACATAACCAGTAAGGCAAATAAATATTTTCTTCCAAAAATTGCTTTTGGTCATAATATTTTATCTCATTCAGAGGAAATCAAATTTAGACAGTCACCTAGGTTCCTATAGTCTGCATTGTGAATGGCAGTAAGACTGTGGTTTGAGTTGAAAATGTCCCTGTGGGCTTTTGTGCTTGAAAACTTGGTCCTCTTTTGGTGGTGCCACTTGGAATGCTTGTGGAATGGGTATAGGTGGAGCCTTACTGATAGAAGTGAACCCTGGGGGAGGGACCTTGAGGTTTTACAGACCACTCCACTTCCATGTCTGCTTCTTGAGTATGGATACAATGTGCGTTGCCAGTCTGCTGATCTTGCCACCATGCCACCCCTGCCCTCGCCTTCCCTGTTGTGATGGACTGTGTCTCTCTGGAACTGTGAGCCAAGACAAGCCTCTTCCCCCTTTGGTTGCTTTTGTCAGGGTGCTTTATCATAACAGCAGCAAAGTGACTAAGAGAGACTCGGCTTTCTAAACAAAGAACTGACCATGGCCTGTTAGGTAGGACATGCACTTCTTGTGACATGCCAGCAGCCAGTGAAACCATCTTGGATTTTTCCAGAAGAGAAAGGTCTGATAGAAGCAACATCTAGAGCATCTGTGAGGCTCTGCGAAGAGTCTCTACGGAACTGACGCTCTTGACTTCGAATGTTGCAGACAGATTATGATTACTCCCTACCTAACATGATTTTTCCAATGTAGCTGAGTGGACAGAGCTCATGATCCCAAGCCAGACACATTTGCCTAGATGTATCCGACCTCTTAGTTCTTGAGGATTCTAGCAAGTCCCTTGAGTTTCCCGATTCCTTCATCTGGGACACAGAGCACGTGAGGCCTCCCTCAAGTGCTGCCCCAGAGACTAAAGACATGGTGTGTGGGAAATGCCTGGTGACCAACAGGCATCACATGGCATATGGCAGTTATTCCTATTTGTGGTGGGTCAGCCTCATTTACCGTTTCCTGGTGCCTGGGAGCCAAGGGGAGGCCATGCTTTCCCACGTAGATCAAGTGACCACTTGAGATAATTAAAAGGTTTCCTGTATTGGATGGATGCTTTAAATAGTCCCTCAACACTTGCCCTCTTGGCTGTGACAGAAGTGAGTCAGAGGAGAGCCAGGGAAGATGAAGAGAAAACAGGAAGGCTGGGCCTCCCCAGGGACCAAGAGCCACCTGGACAAATCTTCCCACTGAGATTCCCAGGCAGAACTGAACAGGCACTCGTGTGGCAGCCAGTAGAGGGTGTGCTTTATACCCGGACACTGTGTCCAAACAAGGGACAGTGGGGATGGCTAGAAGGAGATCTCTGTCATGGTGACTCTCAGGACTCGAGGACACTGTATGAAATGCTGTGGTGACATTTCAGTGTCTAGATCCTGGGACTTGAGTAGGCGGGTGACAATCTGTACAGGGTGACCACGGTCAGCAATGAAGAGCTCAGGACCCGAACTCCCATATGTCTTCTGAAACTTCCCAGTCACACTTCCCACCATGATCTCGCCAGATCTCCACTCTCTCACTCTGATAAGAGAGTCACAGGCACAGCCCTGATCACTCTCATGGTTTGAGGCCTGCCCTGACCAAGAAGTTCCACGGTATACCAGAATCACTTGAATTCTGTTGAGGGACAGCCACCCATGTTTATTTGCCAATGCTCTGCTTTTCTTTTCTGCTGCTGTGTAAAATACTCTGAAGGGAAAACAACCTGGGGAGGAGAGCACTGATTTCAGCTTACACTTCCAGGTCACAGTCCATCACTAAGGGAAACCAGCAGTACTTCAAGGCTGGACTGAGGCAGAGCGGATGGAGGACAGCTGCTTGCTGGCTAGTTCCTAGGCTTTCTCCCGCACTCGTGTTTAGCTGTCTTTCTCATATGCTCAGACTGCCTGCTGGAAGATGGTGCCGTACACAGTGGGTTGGGCCCTTCCATATCAAGCAACAGATAAGACAATCTCTTATGATATGACCGTGGACAAATCTATGCTGGACAGTTCACCAATTGAGACTCCCTCAAATGCCTCTGGACTGGGTCAGTTTGATAGCCGAGGTTAACTACAAAAGTGCCTTATAATGTTTCCAGCTACAAGGACCAAGAAGAGGGTCCATGCGTGTTCAGGTCATTACCACCCAATGCTTACAGCCAGCCTTCCAGTCAGGGACTTTAGAGTTTCCATTGGAAAGATCATAAGTTGCATCCCGGAGACATTTTAAAGTCATAAGGTTGAAACATTAGAACACAGACCTAGCAAGAGATTCTTAATTCACACTCCTGACCTGAAAACCACTTGGCAGAACTGGAAGGTGTTCACTTTTAAATGGAAAAAAGTAAGGCAAAGAAAGGTCACAGAAGCCTTCAGCTTAGTTCATATAACTTGAGTAATCATGTCTCAGGTCTGTAGCTGTGGTGAAGTCCCCTAGGTGCTCTTTGGAACAGGGAGAGAAGAGTGTTGAGGAGGTTCAGGTGACATCATATACACAGTGTCACAGGTCTGGGTATAGTGAATTACGACAGAGGATAGCAATGGTACTCATGCCCCAATGGTGGGATTGTGAATCAAATGAATGAAAGAATAAACGAATGAGCACATCTGCCCAGAGCCACAAAACACAGGTCTGAAAGTTTAACCCAGTATTCTGCAGAAGGAAACACTGCTAATCTCTCTCTGACTCAGCCTGTCCCCTCTGGGCAGAGCTACTGATGACAACTTCAGGAGTCCCCAAAGCCTGTGCTTCCAAACACATGTGTGTTTTGGCTTGTACATATTTGTTTTTACGTTCAGGGGACTTCCCTTTTCTTTGTAGTACAGCTTCCTGGAATTCTCCCATCGCTGTTTTGGACTGGCCCAGTTGCCTTTTGAGCAATAGGTCTGGGTGTTGAATTATCACCTTCCCCTTTGGCTTTCCCAGAAACAAGGACAAATCTCATAGATCTAAACCCTGCACCATCAGGACTGCCTAGCCTGCCTTCAAAATCCTGCAAATTGTATTTTGCTAACAAACCCAAATGGTTGCCTTTCTTTTGAGCTCATGAATTCGAGAGTTACTTGTTCAATTTTACCTTTGAAGTTCAGCCTCTATCTTGGGCTCTCAGAGTTATTTCTTCGGGAAGAAATTAGCCCAGGAATTAGCACCCAATGATATGCCCATAATTATGCTAAGTGCCCATTGATTCACCCCTAACTCCCATGGGGTTTCACAAGGCTGTTATTCCCTCAGTGACATCTCTTCTTTAGCACTGATGACTTAAGTAAAAAATGTTAATTGTTTCTCAGAAGTGCGCAGTGAGGAATGAGGGTGGCCATTGTTGGGGAATGAGATCTCCAAACTCCCAGACTGCTAATGTCTTGCCAAATGCTAGAAGCTCTCCATTGGCCAGCCATCCATTGGTACAGAGGAAGCTACAACTTACATCAGGTCCCATTTTCCTACGGGTGTTATTTATCAAGCTTGCTTCCATGGTGAGGATGGTGGTGAGTTCTTGAGTAATTAGAGTCTCATCCTCACTGGAGAGCAGAGGGTGCTCTCTTGCTGTCACCACCTTCTAATGGCTTTGCAATGCTGCTGTCTCTGCTTCTATAAATAATACGTTCCATGGAAATAGAGAGTCATTAAAGTGGGGCGGCTCCTGTACATCACTTCACAACCACTAGGGCAGTTCTCGCTCAGGAGGAGACATGTGAACACCCAGGTTGTATGCACTCTGTATTACAAAACAGAAGCGGACTGGTGCAAACTCATAGAGTGTGCTGCGTTTATTCCATATGATCCCTGCAGAGATGACATAGGATGTTCATCAGTAGGTCCTCTGGAGGCTCATTGGTCTGGAGCAGAGCTACAGATCTGATTCATAGATCTGTGAGGCCTTGGGAGAGTCTCTGGCCCTATTTGAACCATTGCTTTTTCCTGTGGACCATGGAGGTGGCAGTGTCTACTTGATTTACTTAGGTTGACAAGTAAGGTGAATTTGGTTGGGTATGAGCAGGAAGAAACTTTATTCATTGGCACACTTCCTTGCCTCTCTGTTGCACCAGCTCTTCCTTATCCATCCTTCTCTTTGAATTGATGGAATATCTCCTCTGACTTCATGAAACTTCCCTCCTAGTTCGAGTTCACTTGCTTCCTTAGCTTGGGTGGCATTAGCTGAATTGATGGACATGCAGAGGCAATGTGGACCCTTTACTATCTACTTTACTCTCTAAACTCCTTTTCCCCTTCTCTTTCTCCCTCCCTCTGGGGAGTGGCCAGTTCTTCTGAAGATGGAGATATATTAAGGGTGGATACAGAAGAGACAATGACCATGGGACCTTGTAAATATGGTAGAATCCCAGTGAGACATTGGTGTTCCCTGTCTGGATATGGTTTAACCTTCCTCAGTGTTTATGACTTAAAATGTATCTCCATTGTGAAACATAAAGAGAATGGCAATGTTGAAATTTGGTAGTTAAAGGTGGGGTCTCTGGAAAGTGGTTTGTGTTAAACCAAGCCAACAGAAGCTGAGAAAGTGCCTCAGCTCAGTGTTTGCTTTGCAAGCACAAGGATGTAAACTCTTCAGAACCCATGGAAGATGCTGGGTATAGTAATGTACATTGTAAATGATTGAGCTGGGCAGGGTCTTCTTGGAATGAGGGACCTTGGAGGAACATCAGAACTCATATGACCTTGTTGGCTCAGGAAAACTGCAGGCATACACTGGTGTTTGAATGTGGTCTGAACAGTTTGGGCTCCCCAAATCAGACAATGTGATTCTGATCTTGAACCACATCCAGGTACTAACTTCAAACTAGTCTTTTGGGCTTAGATCGTTTTATCCATCTGGTATACCTACTTAGCCCACTTCTCAATAGTCAATTCTTCCTGGTTTTGTTTCCTGTTTTGGCTCCAACTCCCCTAGGTTAGCTCAGAATTCATAATACCTCAGATATACTATTAGTGTTCTCCTTTCCTGGTAAAACTTAGGGGTATCCTCCCCTTTGTCAGCCTTGACTTACCCTGCCCAACCCCTTCAGCATATTGTGTACTTCTTCAAGCAGTCATCATTGTCACCATCATATTATCCTTTCTTGTCCCTCATGATCTCACCCTGTAGGTTGTTTTCTTATTTATTATTGTTTCACAATCTAGACCACTGACTTAGCATGGTAGAAACACTTTCTGTAAAGGTAGAGCAGACAGACATGCCCAGGCCTTCAACTACCTTATAGTCTAACAGAGGAAAGCAAACAGAACTCCATGCAGGCTCAGTGTGTCACCCAAGGCACAGCCCTGTTGAGATCCCACATTCCCCCCACCCCAACCAGGCCACGACACTTGATTAAAGGGGCTTGTCCTGCTTTAAAGATCTACAGCTTGCGGCTCCCCTTCATGTCCCTGGAAGAGCAGGCAAGACCAATTTGAGATGCTTGGGTCTGATTGAAGCGGGTATGGTTAACACTGGATGAGGGCATCCCCCAGCCCCTTCCTCTCTTTCCCCTTCAGGCAGCTTTTATGTCTCTGGGCTTTTATCCCATTATTGGTACCACCTGGAGAGGATCCCGTTTTCCAGCAGACGCTGGAGGAAATGTAGAATGTCAGCGAGCCGGTTTCTGCAAGCCTGGTCTCACATGCCTCTGGACTGTGCCTCTGCTCTTGCCATATTCATCTGGAAAGGCAATCTCAGCCTGAGTGTGAGGGAAGGAAGAGGTGGCCGAGGACCAGGAAAGCATAGTCCACTTTTTGGGTTCCTAGCCCTACTGAATTAGGTAGGGGTTTTTGGAATGATTGTCCAAAGAACAAACACCAATAAAATGAAATTGTTAAAGGACAAAGGTGGTTTGGGTGACATCATGAAAACAGTAGTGCCAAGCATGCTATGTGTCCTATAACAGCACCTAACCCACACGTTTCTTTGGTCCATCATACAAGAACCAATTTTCTTGTTTGCCTTGACCTGAGAATTTTCAAATAGGTTCACTTACTTGGAGGACACTTGTTCTATTCCATGTATCAGCTCCATCTTTCTCATGAGGTCATGGTCCTCCAGGGCATATCTGAAGTTCTATAGTTCCCAGCACCAAGGAAAAACCCAAGTGCACAGTGGTGATGCTCTTGGCATGTTCCTCTGTCTATATAAGAGAAGACAGATTCTGAGTAAACACAGGTAAAGTAGTGGGCAGCCAGGGCAATGGTAAGGAGGAAGGTGGGGAGAGCAGAGCAACAGGTATTCAGGTGAGGATGACCTTCACAGGAGCACAGCAACAAGGAGGATTTAGCAGGGTGAATTGAAAGAGGAAAGGATTGGAGAAAGCCTTCTAAGAAGGAATGGTCCCTGTAAAACTCAGAGAGAGAAAGATGAAGTGGGATTGAGAGTGTATTGGTGAGCTTTGGCTGTGTAACAAAGTATCCTGGTATTAGATGGCCTGAAACAAAAGCCATTTGTTTAGTTCATAGTTCTGTAGATTACCAGACCAAAGGGCAGGGGATTCAAAGTCTGCTTTGCAGGTGTTGTGTATGTGAGGGGAAATAAAGAATCACTCCAGAGAATTGTGGTCATTTTTGCTTGGAACACTTGTTGGTGACATTGCACAAATGAGCACAATGAGTGGATTTCTAGGGTACTTTTGAGTTTGATTCCATCTGGAGATGGGAAAGACATTTGAGTATTTAAGAACAGATGTTAGAGACATCTACATGCATATGACTTAAAAGATACCTGTAATCGGAGACTGTTTGTTTTCCTGCCACTCAGACCCAAATAACCAAACAGAAACTATACTAATTACACTGTTTGGCCAATAACTTAGGCATATTCCTATCTAGTTCTTACATCTTAAATTTACCCATTTCTATTATTCTGTGTGTCACCATGAGGCTGTGGCCTACCAATAAGCTTCTGGTGGGCATCTTTCTTCTTTGGAAGCTATATGGCATCTCCCTGACTCTGCTCACTGTCTTTTTATATCTCTGTTCAGATTTCCCATCTGGCTTTACTCTGCTAAGCCATTGGCCAAACCAGCTTCTTCATTAACTATGGTAATAAAACATAGTCTTAGCATATAAAGGGGAAGCTCACCTTTTCTGTCTAAATAAAAAGGAAGGTTTTATCTTCATCATAGTAAAATTACATATAACAAAACCAGTATCCAGCAAGAACTACAGTTACAGGAAAATGTAGAGCTCAATAAAAAAAATAATAATAAAGGAAAAATATAAAATAGAATTACAGTTACAATACTTCTTTGTGAGTCTAAAGTTTTATATCTAATTTATCCTTTATTATGACTAAGGAAAACTGTAACTTTAACTATCGGTCTTCAACTCTATCAAAGACACCAGAAGGATATAATATTACCTAAGTAAACAGGAAGTGCATTATATGCAACTTCCAGAACTCTAGAATTGGCAGAGACATTTCACTGCCTGGGCAGTCACCCAAAGTTCTTCAGTAACATTGGGGAACTCATCTTCGGGCCTCCAGGCCCTTAGTATCTGAAAGACTTTTCATGAAGCAAGCAATCTGAAAGACTGGTTTGCCCATACTGGCAGTTTGTCAGTCACTTTCTTCCATGTCCTGCAGAATGTCCGACAGGCAGATTCTGCCGTGTAGCAGGAACCCCAAAGGACTGTCTCACCTTCTTTTGACAAGTTTTTCTATGGGTCTTGCATGTCGTGTTTATATAGTATACCATCAAGCAGTCCAGGCACGAGCAGTTTCTTGCCCAAATGCCTAGCAAACTCCATAAGGACCCTCTTTGATGCCCATCATCCTCTTGAAGTATATTGATGCTGCCTGGAGCAGATGTGTCTCATTGTCAAGAAATGTACTACATTAACAAAACATTTTAAATGCCATATTCTGTAGGTCTTTGAAAAGTTTGAGAAAAACCTTTCCATCTGAAATCTAGAAAACCTAACATGACTACAGTTTGACTATTATAGATGGCTATCTATTAATCTGTATTTTTAATTATACATTATATTTTTTAAAACTTTATTTAACCTTATTTCATGTACATTGGTATAATAATGTAAGATTCTGTCTGAAACTAGAGTTACAGACAGCTGCGAGCTGCCATGTGGGTGCTGAGAATTGAACCCCGGTTCTCTGGAAGAGCAGTCAGTGTTCTTAACCACTGAGCCATCTCGCCAGCCCTATCCATTACATTTTTAAATGAGCTGCAAAAACACAATACCTTAAACAAGAGTATAAACATGCATAAAACAAAATTGACCTGAAATATGTATCAATAGACCAAGATCCATACCAATGCAAAGTATTCATTTCTATATCATATCCCCCTTTAAAGAAAAACAAACATTTATAAACAATGATTTTGGGAATTTAGGTATAGTTTTCTCCAAACTGCCTCCTGATGTTTGTTTGGCAAAGTATTTTTAAGGTTTGCAGAGACCTTATGAAGGGGTCTTGTTCCATCAAACCACATTAGACTAGAAGGAATCCACAGGTTCTCATCTCCTGTGGAAACAAAAGCAGAACCTATTTTCCAAAGTAACATATTATTAGATTCAAATTTTGAAGTCAAGACACCTTTATGTTGCTTAATTTAGCAGCCCCCACAACCAAATGTCTCTCTGCAGTTATCTCATTAACTGTCAAAAAACTCAAAAAAACCCACAATAATAATACATAATCTAGACTCTCTGTGTAAAGCCATCTTTACTTGGCTTATTCTTTTTACTCTAATACTTTTTAATATTTAATTATCTTTACTCTTTAATATATGATTTTCTTTACTCTTTCTTCTCTCTCATAAGCCCAGGTACATCTTTCCACCACTGTGACCCATTCAGAGGTCTTTTTTGTCTGAATCTGTCTTATTGTATATCTGCAATCATTTCATGACTAGAAACACTTTTAAAATGGTAAAGATATTGATTTCAGTGACCCTGGACACTGGCTTCTCCTCTGTTGGCCTTTTAATATGGCAGAGGTATGTTTCCTGACATCTCTGTGATCCTGATCATTACCCCAGCTCCAAGGACAAAACAGATCTATGTTACCATTAAGCAACTTGTAGCACTCGGCTCACAAACCCCATTCAAGTGCAGGACCTCCAGAAAGAACTAGAACCACCATCCCTTCACAAAACCAAGAAGTTTTTGTTGAAGCCTTCTCTTAAAGGAGTCATGCCTCACTTGCCTCTTGCAAAGGGAGCCTATCTGAGAAAATGCTGCTACCAAGAAGCTGTGCTTAACTCTTTTATTTTGTGTCTAGAATCCCTTCCCAAGCTCTCTTAGGTTTTATGTGGATGTAGTTGGCCCACACTGGTGCCATTGTAAATGGTAGGCACCATTGTGTAAGCAGAGACTGTTCTTTCATTTCCTGGCCACCCAGACCCAAATAATCACACAGAAACTATAGCCATTACAGTACTATTTGGCCAATAACCCAGGCCTATTCCTAGCTAGCTCTAGCATCTTAAATTAACCCATTTCTATTAATCTGTGTATCACCACAAGGCTGTGGTCTACTGGTAAGTTTCTGGTATTCTGGCAGCCTTCTCCTTCAGCAGCTACATGGTGTCTCCTTGGCTCTGCCTATTCTCTCTGTGTAATTCTTCCAGTCTGGCTATATTCTGCTCTGACATAGGCCAAAACAGTTTTCTTATTAACCAATGGTAATAAAGCGTATTCACAGCATATAGAGGGGAATTCCTCGTCAGATACCCTGTGGGAACTTCTTCTGTTGATGTGGGAAAGGTTAAGAGTTACTGGGGCTGAGTCCTCTGACCCTTTCTGCCACCAGATACCAGGCTTCAGGGCACTAGCCTCCAGGCTTCCACAGTGGGAACATGTACGGGAAGAATTGAGAGAGTACTCCCATGTGTTTCTACATATACCAAGATGAGAAAGGAAGGTCCACAACTTATTCCCATAAAGACATAAACCTCTGCTAGAAAGAAGATGGCATTTAAAACATGTCTGCGGCATCAAGAAGAGCTGTGGAGTCACAGGCTACAAGGAGCCTCTCTTATCCACAGTGGATTGCCTCTGCCAGAGCACAGCTGGGCCCTTCCAACAAACATTGACCATGAAAATGTTCTTGAGGGCTGGAGAGATGGCTCAGTGGTTAAGAGCATTGCCTGCTCTTCCAAAGGTCCTGAGTTCAATTCCCAGCAACCACATGGTGCCTCACAACCTTCTGTAATGAGGTCTGGTGCCCTCTTCTGGCCTGCAGACATATACACAGACAGATGCTGTATACATAATAAACAAATAAATAAATATTTTTTAAAGGAAATGTTCTTGAGTTCTACTTTGCCTCTAGTTCTCCCATCTCTACCTTGTGTGAGGACCACACCGCAGGCTCCCAGGACAGCTCTGCTTGTGAGAGCAGCCTTTTCAGGATTATTTATGCCCCTGGAGGACCTAGAATGAAGACACCCCCTCCTGACTTCCAGGGCTCCTTTATTCCAGCACAGAGAGTTGTTGTGGTCACTCTCCCGTTCGTGTTCAGAGAATAAGGGTTCTAATCTAGATTGCTCTTTTATGTTATTGATTTGAGTTTCCCTTTCAAGATGGCTATTTTCTGGCGAGTAATCTCTGACCTTCTCAGGACTTTTTTAATGCTAAGAAAAAAAATATTGGTAGTAAAACAATTCACATTCACCTTCCAAATCTGAAAAACCAGTTGAATGTAAGTCCAGTATCCAGTGAGAATCACGTGACACTTGAGTTACTTGCATGAATGTTCTGGACCTACGGGAAAAAGAGACTCAGATATGGGTACCATAATCAAAATAGTCTGCCCCCTTTTAGATTATTTTCTGCTTTATTTAAAAACAAATACCAAGTGTTCCTGGTTGACTTCCTGGGCCACCAGTGTCTCATGACCACAGTGTGGAAACATAGATGTAGCACCTGAGTCAGGAGCCGCTGCCCAGCACACAGTGGGTCAAAGCTTCTCCTCACTTGCTCTTGCGGGTGAACACTGCATCTGTTGAGTTGGATCTCCATGTCCTGTTTCTTGTTCAGGAGGAATTTTCTCAGGCAGAGGCAGTGGTGGGCATGGTGGGTAATAGAGGAGGATTATCTATTTGAGGAGAGTGGGAGGCTGCTGTGCTCTGCCATGCTCTGCCATGCTAAAGAACTGAGGATCCACCTGCTCGAGTTCATTGTCCACAGAGCCTTAGACCTCATTTGTGCAATGCCAGCTGAGCAGCATGGATGCTACGTTTGTACCTAGAGACTCTGACCAGGGAGACTGAAAACATCTGTCAATAAAGCACATGGCAATCAAATGCAAGGACCTGGATTCCTTCCCCAGAGCCCACATTAAAAGCAAGGCATGGTGGTGCATGCATGTGATCTCTGTGTTAGGAAGGTGAATACAAGCATATCCCTGAGCCTTGTTGGCCAGCCCATACTTGCTCAGTAAAACTCTAGGCCAGCCAGAGAGACCCTGTATCAAAAATATAACATGGACAGTGCCAATGAGTAACACCCAGGGTGGACCTCTGGCTAGCTATGAATAGGCCTGGGTCATTGGCCAAGCATTGTAATGACTATAGTTTCTGTGTGATTATTTGGGTCTGGACGGCCAGGAAATGAAACACATGCTTGTGCACATGCAACTAGGAATATACACACATGCACACATGTATACCCACATACCAAGATTCTGTCTACTACCATGAGATCAATGGATCCTCTTACTCTCTCATTATGATATTCTGCTCTCAAATTAGTGTTTATTGGGTACTTTGATGCAGGGCCCCAATATTTCTGAATTTTGGGGTCCCTCAAAATTTTATAGAAACAGGATCTTGCTTAGGGTAAATTTTTATAGAAACAAGAGCATGCTTTTGGTAAAATTTTATAGAAACCAGAGTTTTCTTGGGGCAAAATTTTTATAGAAACAGTACCTTGCTTGGGGTAAAACTTTATAGAAACAGGAGCTTGTTTGGGGTACAATGAAGCACATAGGAGCAAGATGGAAAGTCTGTCAGCCACACATATGCCTTCCAATTAAAGTTGTGTATAGGTACAAAGAGATGTCACTTAAGAAAGAGTCCAGATTCTGTGAACTGTCCACAAGCTAGAGTTTCCCATCAGGATGCTGAAAGGTTGTTAAGGGAAGGGAAGACTGCCTTCTAGAGTCCCCTGGGGCCTATCCGAAGACTGGCATCAGAGCCAAAATAGCTCATCAGAGCATGGTGGCCATTCTTCCAGGACATGGTTGGCTGGGAATGGAGGAAGATGGTGGAGACGCCTTGTGAGAGTGTGAGGTTCTGAGGGGAAGGCATGGTCATAAAGTTCTGAGTTCGAGATAGGAAAATGGAATGAGGGATTATGCAAAGTGGAAGAGAAGGAGTCATGGAGTGGCATAGAGAAGGGGTCCCAGTGAAGTCAGAGGAGAGGGATGGAGATCAGGGGAGGTGAAGACACAGGGGAACACAGAAGTGGGAATGCCAGAAGCTCCTGGTTGACGGTACCAGCAAGCGGATGTTAAAGTAGGATTGCTGGGGATGCTGGGGGAAGTCACTCGAGCCTGCACACATCTGACACGGATTCTCATGGTGGCCTCTAAGCCCCTGGGTGAGCCTCAGGCACTGCTTTTCCTATGCTTCCTTTATAGCAAGAGGAGCACAGAGAAGAGCTGGTCTCAACTGGTTCTCAGGAAGCAGCGAGGTGCAGAGAGATCTGCTTGGCATTTGGTCACTGTAGTCTCAAGGCTGTGGTTTTACCTCTCTCCCCAATTCTTCACCACACATTTCTATGGGCAGATCACAGTGTCGCTGCTGTTTGGGAAGATGCTCCTGCCATCTCCTTTGCTTGCGTGAAACGCACACAGAGCCATGGGCTGAGAGAGGGCAGTGAGCAAACCCAGGCAAACCATTAACAGACGGTTCATCATTTATCTTCCCTCTCTGGCCTGCCACTGGTTGTGTGGAGCAAAACTGAGGGCATAGACGTGCTGTGTGACCTCCTGCTCCCCAAATGCAGGATCAAGAGCTGCAGAGAAGGTGAGCCAGGGCTCCTCAGTAAAGCAAACACCATTGAACATGTGGTTAAGATGATGGAGTGCGTTAACCGCAGCAAGTGTTTGAACCACGGGAACTGAAATGCATTTTGTTTTCTGAGGGTAAAGGAGGCATGAATTTCTTTACTTAGGCCAGAAGCAACTGTTGTTAATGTGGATTTTCTCACTAATAAAGTATATATTGGCTGGGTGGGTGTGGTGTAGGTGCCTTTAATCCCAGCACTCAGGAGGCAGAGGCAGGTGAATCTCTGTGAGTTTGAGGCCAGCCTGATCTACAGATTGAGTTCCAGGACAGGCTCCAAAGCTACACAGAGAAACCCTGTCTTGAAAAACAACAACAACAACAACAACAAAAGTATATATTGATGACTGTGCCCCCGAATGTAATGCAGTTATGATTTTACAAATAAGTTTGCAGAGCAACTGTCTTTAGAACAGATGATGTATGTGAATGTGGTATGTGTACACTTGTGTATTTGTGCATCTGTGTTGTGGGCATCTGTGTGTTTCTGTGTCTGTACATTTGTATGCATATGGTAGGTGTGCACTTGTGGCATGTGTGTGTGTGCATGTGTGCGTGCATGCACGCAGTCTTTGTGGATATGGTCAGATACCTTTGTGGCTTCTCCGTGATGATATTACCAGTAGCTGATTTTTTGGCCTTGAGTTTCCCCACAGTGGGAGATTCTCACTATATCTCGGCTATGTTATTGGTTTAGATCTGGTCATCTTACTTCACAAAACAAAACAAAAATAAACAGAAAACATTAAAGAAAAACGTAGGAGTTTAGAGGACAGAAACTGAGAAAGAGGGACATATTTTGTTCCAGAAGTTTAGAAGAATACAGTGTGTTTGGATTTTGGTTCTGAAATGATGACTGCAATATATTTCTGTTAAGGAGAAAATGAGAACCAGTGGTATGAGGGAGAGGGCAAGTGGAGTGTGGAGGATGAGAGGAAGAACGGATTATGCTCTTCCTAGGTGAGGCCTCCCTCCCTAGCTGTGACTGGCATCCACCACTCCTTCCTTGAAGCTCCGGCCTTCCTCCTCCTGGTCTTTATGGGAAATACATTTTCCTCCGTGCACTTGAGTTGGTTGAGCAAGACAATCCACTGGTGGTTAAGACTCAAATCCCACAAGTGCTCATTGAGCCTGACTCCCCAAGGCTCGGTGCCGAGAGGCCAAGGTCTGAGTCATGCTCCCAAAGCTTCCCAGGTTAGAGGAGACACCACTGCCACTGAGAGACCAGGAAGAAGAGGTGAGGCCTTTAGAGGAAGGTAGGTCTGGGGCCTCATCCCCCACGTGTCTGGGGGTTAGTCATCCACAAAAAACCATGCTTCTGCTGGATGTGCAGACTCAGATGTGTGAACGAGACTGACCTAGTCCAAAGCGCCCGACTTGAGCTGACTGTTGGGTGACAAAATGAATTAGAAATGGAACACAGCTGGAGGAGAGGCTAGAAGGGAAAATGCTGATGGAGCAGGACGTCCCATAGGCCATTTCAAAGAGCACGGCTTTGACCTTGCTAAAAGACATTAATCAGCTTCTCTATAGAAACGGACAGTGTTGTTTCTCCCAGAGACCCATAACAGGTGTCTCCATGGGGAAGGGAACCCAGAGGAGAGCAGGGTTACTGTGCTTCTTACTCTCCCAACTGTAAGAATTTAAAAAATTCTTGAAAATCCTACAATAAATATGCTCCCCATTCCTGCATTTGATGAATAAATCTTCAAAATCATCAAACTTAGAAACTCCTCATAGTTCCTAAACATAAAGCCAGGAGAAAAATACTGTGTACAAAAATCCAAATTAAGTTGATATACTAATGATGACGGTAACACCCAGGTAGTGGGGGCAGTGCCAGGGGTTATGTGTGAGACAGATGAGGTAACAGAAAACACGAGGTAAAAAAAAGGACAGTGGACTGAGGTACCCTGGCCCCATCCCAGCTCATTCATTCCACGGAAAGTATTGACTGATTTCTTCATAAACTGTCATAAAGATTTAATGCAGTAATTCAAGTTAAGTGTCAGAAACACAGTTAACACTCAAGAACTGTGAATTATTTTTTCCTGATCATCAAGAAGCAGAAGTTGGTGATGATAGATAGACAGATACAGCAAAGGAATGGTATTGATGTATTTGAGGTGTGTGTCTATTGTGGTTTCAATGTGAAGTGTCTCCATAGCCTCATGTGATTGAACACATGGTCCCCAGCTGGTGGTGTCCTTTGGGAAGGTTGTGAAAAATCTTTTCTGAAGTAGAGCCTTGACATGGGATTCCCCTCTGTATACTGTGAATACCATTGGTTAATAAAGAAGCTGTCTTGGCCTGTGATAGGGCAAAAAGAGTAGAGCTAGGTGGGAAAAACTAAACTGAATGCTGGAGAAAGAAGGCGGGGTCAAGAGAAGTCACAGGGCTGCACCCAGAGACAGACACAAGCCACAAGCTGTCAGCCAGAACCTTGCTGGTAGGCCACAAGCTTCATGGTAAAATATAAAATAATGGAGATGGGTTAATTCTAGATGTAAGAGCTAGCTAGCAATATGCTTAAGATATTGGCCAAACAGTATTGCAAATAATATAATTTTTGTGTGGTTATTTTGGGGCTGAGCAGCCGGGAACAAAGAAGTAGCCTCCTACAACCGAGCTTTGCTAGAGGAAGCAAGTCATGATGGGTGGGCCTTTTTGTTCACTCTCTGCCTTCTTACTGGAAATGCAATGTGATTGCCCAGCCATCCTTCTGTTCCTTCATCCTGCCTTCCCTGCTACGATGGACTGGATCTCTCCGGAACTATGAGCTAAAGTAAATCCTTTTTCCCTTGAGCTGTTTGGTAGAGATATTTACACAACAACAAGAGAGTAAACAAAGACAATCTCTGAGTCATATTCCAATGCAATTCAGTCTCAGTGTTTGTGTTTCTTTCATTGCAAAGCCTACTGCGTTTTGTATATTCTGAAATGCCAGTTCTGAACCAAATCAGGTCACTGTGAAAACCAAGGGCAAAAAAGTAGACAGTGACTCTTCCT
>NW_024543210.1:5687500-6047500 GCF_018167655.1 Microtus oregoni | reverse complement strand
CAATGCCAAAGTAGCCTTAGATAGTGCCTAACCAAATGCAAAACTTCATTTACAAAGGCAGGAGGTAGCTTGTAGACCCCTGCTGTGCAAGGTTTAAAAAGAGCATCTCTGCAGAGACCGTGGGCCTGTGGGATTGTCCACAACAAAAGAACCATCATGTTTATTAAACCATTCTTTATGGTAGCCAGGGCGTCAAGGTACAAAACACTTCTTTTAGTCTAACGGCTCCTGTTCAGTGTAAACACGGTTTATATTATTCACACTTAAAAATATTGTGTCGATCAGAAGATTATTAAACATGATTTAAATAGAGAGACAGACCTAATGCACAGGAAGAGAATCCTTTTTCCACAGGGTATATGCTTCTCTTGCAGAAAAGCATGTCAGCTTCCTTGGCAAACGCGCAGGCTCTTAGTATTCATACACGGCACTAATGGATTTACAATTGCAGATCAGTTCTGAACGGGAGCTGGTGATGCGTCAGACTGTGTTGATGATGTCTCTCGTGTGCCTCAACACTCAGGCGAGGATCGCCGTCTTCTCCCAGAACAATTAGCGACAGGCGGACCTCCCATTGTTCGTATTTAGCAGCGGCTCTGTAATGTGGAGAAGAAACGGCTCGTGCGCTTTCTGTGTGCCTGTGTTTCTGTCCTTGCTCTCGCTGGTGCGCACCAGACGCAGCTCTCATCTAGGGCTGTCTCTGCTCAGACCTTAAAGAAATGGGACACAGCCTCCCATTGTGCCCTGGTTGGCCCCAGATGCTCAGTGGCATCTGTTGCTAATTCCCAGCTTCACCAGCTCTGTGCCAATCCCATGGCTTTCCTGATGTAGCTCCTGTTGGTTACCTCCTTTTGTAACCTCTGGCTGCTCTTTTGGGCCCGTTTCAGCTTTCCTGTCAAAGCTACAGATTTGGATGTCCACAGAAAACTGCCCAGCTCAGATTGGACAGCCCAGACTTGTCCGCGGTCATAACCATTGAGTGGCCTTGGGTATTTCTGTGCCTAGGTTTCCTCCTTAATACAAGGGTGAAGTGTTCCCAGTTGTGGGCTGGGTTTTGACCTCTGCATTTAATATGTTAAATCCCTAGTGTCTAGAACTCAGAATGTAGAGGCCTGGATTTCTGAAGAAGCGATCATGTTAAACCGCCATTATTAGAGTGGGCATTAGTTCTTAGGGGGCTGCCATCTTTATGAGAGGAGAAAAATCATTCTGAATTGATAGACAGAAAGGAAAACATAGAGTAAAGACACACCAAAAAAATACCATCAGAAGGCAAAGGAAAAAAGGCTGCCGAAAAAGCCAGTTTGCTGACAGGTTGGTCCTGACCTTCTAAACTGTGAGGCAAAGAAGGTCTGTTGCCTGTGGCACCCTACTATAGCAGGCTTCATAAACTAAGGCTACCCTCAACCTTACAAAAGACTGTATTGAACTGGTAGCATTGATTGAGATCAGAACACATAACTGTGGGATGAACTTTAGAGACAGGCATGCTACTGTTCACCTCAAGGCTTGCCTCTTTGGCATGAGGGTTATTTTGAGCTGGTTTTTGTTGTTGTTGTTGCTTTCTATGCTTTTCTTAAGAAATTGTACCCACCAGAGTCCCTTCAAAAGTTCTCCTTCTGTGGGAGACATTTGCTTCTATGATTTCCAGTAAATGAGAGGCAGTCCCTTTTATAGCAGCCAGAGAGAATCTGAATGACCAGAGACACTTACCACAGAAGTGGGTTCCACTGAAATTTGTATATTGTAAACAGACCCTGTTTCACAGTTCTCTTTCTGGTTGGCTCGTTTGAACTGGACTTTGCTCACACCTGCCCCGTTTCCTTTCTCCTGAGAAGGATGTGTTAAAGATAACACACTGAGATGTCTCTGGAGATCTGCTCTTTTCTGAGCTATCTCAGATCAGTACAGGAAGTAGATGACGATGGCCTTAAACTTCGTTTGATTTTTCTCTTGCTCACCTACCTCTTGTGACCACGGCATGTCCTAACTAAGAGCGGTGTGGAGCCGAGAGAAATGTCACACATCTTTCTCCCCTACGACATAGAATGAACACAAGTGCACTGGGCACCGTTGTCTGTGTGGTATAGGAAAGCTCCCCCAAGGTTTGTGAAGAACTGAATACATGAACCCTGGTGTGAAATACGAACAAGCAAAGTCACCTCTCTGTTTCAGCTCAACCAGAGATAGCAGGTTCCTAGTAACCCAAGCTTTCACAGTCAGACAGCTGTTGCTGTCAGAGAGTTCTTAGTCTAAGTTACAGTGACACCTATGTCACCCCCTGTAATTAGTTAAACACAACCCATGTGCCCTTGACTTTACCTTCTTGGAGCCAGTGGAGGTCAACAGTTAATTAATTCTCTCTGAAATTTCTTGACCTATGTTAGGTAGCATTGAGGCGCATGGCCTCAGCTGTTAAAGAAATCTACATGCCGTGGGTCCCACTGACAACCATGAGCCCAGGCCCACTCTACTGTTTGTGCTCCGGATAACAATTTTGGCGGGATTTTGCCTTTATACACTAGGCCCCATAAGGTTTGTCTACATAGAAAAAATTCCCTTTGATTAAGTCAATATTTTGTTTAGATTGTATTTAGCCTGTGGTCACATCTTACAGGTCTTATTTGCAACTTTGCCAGGAGTGAATAGAACTGTATTTTTCTAAAAGATGCTATTTGAAAGAGACGGACTTTCAATGTATGCATTTTATTTACTTTATGTGCATATGTGCCTGCCTGCATAGATTGATGTGCACCATGGGCATACAGGAGCCTGTAGAGGCCAGAAGAGGATGTCAGTCATATCCACATCCTTCTCGAAACCTCGCCTTCCTCTCCTATATCCAGGAACTCATTCTTTTCCTTGTGGCAGTGTTGGTGGATTGAAAGACATTATTACCTTACATTTTTCTTTCGATTTTGAAGGGCAATTGGAGTTGGCAATGGTAATGATATCACTGACTGACCAGCGGTGGCCTGAGCACTACAGAAGGTTGTGTCACGTGGCCCGAGGGGTGATTTCCCATCATCGCTTGCTTGCCATTTCTCCCTCTATTGAATTGCTTGTCCCGGAACCAAGTACTGTCACCTGTGTCTGTGTGCAGACGAGTGTTCAACACGGCGACGTTCCTTTCGAGTGACAAGGACACATGTCTGTGCAAAGAAATTAATGTTCTTGTCACCACTGACTCCTCTGATATGAACAAGATGAACAAGTGGTCCACACACCAGCGAGAGCAGAGGTGACAGAGCGGATCAGAGCAGAGGGAGGCACCCCTCCCAGAGAGGTGAGTCTGTCTCAGCATCATGCCACACACAAGGAGAACACAGGTGATTTCTCCACTGTGACCAGGAAGCAGGGACAGTCATGTGCAAAGACTGCCCTCCAACTAAGACCGACAGCACAGCCAAAGGCGAGCTGCCATTGCCAGATAGTGGCTACTCTGACAGGCACTGCCGGACAAGCTGATGAGGTTAACAAGCTTCTTTTAAGATCTGTGACGAGATCTATGTGAATACCTCATGCTACACATGACATACAGACTGGGCAGACAGACCAAGTCACAGCTGCTGTCCATACCATACATACGCACATGTCTCTCTTCTGTGTGTGTGTGTGTGTGTGTGTGTGTGTGTGTGTGTGTGTGTGTCATTCACTGGTTTTTTTGTTTGTTTGTTTGTTTTGTTTTGGTTTTGGTTTTGTTTGTTTGTTTGTTGAGACAGTGTCTCTCTGGGACAGAGGATTTTCCAATTAGGCCAGGCAAGCCATCCTCCATAGTTCCTGGGTTATGAGCCCTCAGCACCATGTCTGGTTTCCCACATGGGCTCTAAGGATCAAACTCAGTCCCTCAGGCTTGCAAGGCAAGAAGTGTTTGACCCATTGACCATCTCCCCAATCCACCACACTTCCCTTCTGGGATCCCTGCCTCCACTCCTGCTGCTCTCCTCAGTCTGCTAAGGCAAAGTGGCCCTTAAGGAGGTGGCTCTCCTCACCTGCTTGTCACCTCATGGTTTTACTAAACTGGGACCAGCTGTGTGTTCCAGGGCCTAGTTTGCTTATTTGGATGATAACAGCTCTGTCTGTTGTCTGTGTACTATGAGCCAGGAATTCTGTAACTGGGTCATCATTAAATCCTCCTAACAAGGTACATGAAGACAGTGTCACCATCTCTAAACTGCAGGCAAGGAAAATAAGACCCCATGCTTTCTTTGACAGCACACGCACACTTAAAATTGGAATAATCCGGAGTGGATTAACAGGTCCATATTCAGAAAGGGTATGTGGATTTATGAAGCTTTCCTTTAAGTATAATTGTGTTGAAATTGAGTCTAAGAAATATAAATAAAGAGAAAAGAAAACATGAGCTCAGAGGCAAAGTCAGAGTTATCGTTTGGGTCAGAGTGTGCCTTCTAGTCGTGTACTTAAAATAAAATGAGCATGGAGGACGAAGTCAGTACCTCCACCATGACAGTGCTCACATCCCAGTGGAGGATGGAGTCAGCACCCCGACTATGGCAGTGCTCACCTCTGGGTGGAGGATGGAGTCAGCACTCCCCACACAACAGTGCTCACATCTGGTAGACCTGGCTCTTCATCTCCTTTGCAGCTCTGTACAAACACCAGAGCTAACGGGCTCTGCTCTCAGGGGTCATAGTTATTTCTAAGGGCCATTGCCTGTACATTCTGGAAGTTCTTTATAAGTTATAGAAGGAGCTGTTGCCATCCTAAAATTCATCCAAGACCCTGTGAATTACCCGTGGCCGGAGGAATCTTAGAAGTAACATAATCTGATTTTTGCTTGTTGTTTGTTTTGTTTTATTTTTTTTTCTATCCCCAAACTGTCTGACTCTGAATCCTGGGAGATTCTTGAAAACTCTCCGACATTCCAGGGCAAGTTCACTGGTGGGGCTCAAGCTGGAAGGTGGAAGTGGACCAGTGAGCGAAATCTATCTTTCCCTTTCCTGTGTTCCCATCCTCTAATTAACTCTTACTCCTTTCCCTCCTCCCTGTGTCCCTGTCCTCTGCTTCTCACACTAAACCTCCATAAAACCATCTTTTCAATCAGGCTTCAAATTTGCCCTCTTTCTCTTCCAAAACTCCCCGGCATGCCCTGATGTAGGAGCCTCTCTTTGTCCTGCCGACCCAGCAGCTGGGGACTACAGAATCTGTTCCTGTTTACATCATAACTTCATGGTACTCTCTGTTCCTGCCTCTTTGGTCCCTGAACACCAACTATGAAGCCATGGCTGAGTTAGGGGCATGAGTGCGGGCAATCAGTAGGTCCCTCTCACTCACCTTCTCCTACATTCCTGCCCAACTCCCTCTCAGGGCACTGGAACCCTTTAATAAGCTCACATTCTCAACACTAATAGCACGGTCTCCATACTTGAGCCTCAGAGAGTTCTAGAAGAACAGCTGAAGACTGGACACAGAAATCCTACTTGGCTGCCTGTCTAGGTCACTATGTCTTTCTTATGGGGTTTAGTGTGGGGCCCTGAAAGGGATGAAGATATTCTTAAAAAGACACCTGTGCCCCAACCCCCAACCCCAGGTTATTGGAACAATCAACACCCCCAAGTTGGACTTTCCCTAGAAATCTCATGCTGGTACAAGGAAGAGGCTAAAGTTGGGTGCCAGCCAGAGAGGAAATTTGTCTCCAGGGAGAGATTTTACAGAGCTCTGACAACTTAACAGAGCACCTTGTGAGACAGTCTAAACTACCATAGTGTTGATGGGCAAGATCACATTTGACTGGGTTTCTTAGCTATGCACACAACTTGCTTTCTATTCGAACCCAAACAAAATGCTAAAATTCTGAATAAGGCTTTTAGGGAGAGCATTAACTGTCTATATTTGTCCTCTTTCCAGTGTGACTGTCAGTGGCAGTCCATAGATTCTAAGAAGTGGGAATAGCTTAGACACTTGAAATTATGTAAACAGAGAATTTGAAAACCGTGCATAGTAAGTACACTGCATCCAATGACAAAACAGAATATTATACACAAAATAAAAATATAGCAAAAAAAATACCCTCAACCAATTAGAAAGCTTAGGTTTTTGCACAAGAGGGGATATGATGAATGTAAGAATCAGAGGGTGGAGAGGAGTGCTGTGAAATATGCTGTCCTCTGAAAGTGACCTGATCATCGCACACATGAACTCCCCTTCACAAGACCTGCATAAGATCAAGCCAGCTAAAGCTTCTACCATGGAGGTGGGAGGGGCTCCAGAGACCCCATCCCTGGCTGAAGAGCCGTTGGCAGTTGATGGCTGCTAGGAGACAGAGTCACTTTTCTTTGAAGGAACAGCTACTGGCAGGTTTTCCATGCCCCACCGGATAACCCCAAGTCCATGCATTTACTGATGGCATTAATTAACTCAGTGGTTTAAAAATAGTAATAAAATGTCAAAATAAAATTCATGTGAAACTGATATGAATTTGGGAGGGAGATGAAGCAGTCTCAGGGAGCACTGGAGCAGGGAAGTGACCGACACACATTATATACATGAATAAAAATTTTAAAAAATAAATTAAATGTGATTAAAAATACAATTACTTTAAAAAGTTCTAAATTTCAGTCGTTAGTAAAACAGTAGATTTGATAGAAAGTGAGAAAATTAGTAAATGTGGGGATAAAGACAGGCTAAAACTTACCTTTCAAGAGGACTGTAGAAAACAGAAAAGAAAGCCAGGCAGTGGTGGTCCACACCTTTAATTCCAACACTGCGGAGGCAGAGGCAGGGGAATCTCTGTGAGTTTAAGGCCAGCCTGCTCAACAAAGTGAGTTCCAGGACAGGTTCCAAAGCAACACAGAGAAGAAACTCTGTCTCGAAAAACAAAAAAACAAAACAAACAAAAGAAAAAAAACAAAAAAAGAAAAGAAAAGAAGAAGAAGAAAGAAAAGAAAACAGAAAAGATACCTGTTTAAACATAGAAACCCAATGTTCATTATTAGAAAAAATGAACACAATAGCCCCTAAAATGAAGCCAATCAAGCCAAGACAAACAATCAACCTAAGAAGCAACAAATCAACTCAGAATACCTGAGCCAAAGAGCAGAGTTTGCTATTTCTGCCTTTTCCACTGATTCTACTTAGAATTAAGAGCAAAGATTGGGGTCCCAGGTACTAAGACATCAACATGAAGCAACCTGGAGACCATTGCAAAGGAGCAACAGGGCACAGGTGCCTGCATCTGTGGATACCACTGAAACATGGTCAATAAAAACTCAGAGACAGATATTGGGGTTCAACCTGAAGATCAAAAAACAAAGCAGCCAGCCATTGGCTCTTACCTCAACTTTAGTCCCAAAATGGCAATCCTACCTCCAGAAATCTTAGAATGAGCCCAAGACTGAGAGTTGTTTGTTCCCGTTTTATAATCCTTTCTAGGGCTGAGATTAAAGGCATGCACCACCCTGTTTCTATGGCAATTTGTGTGGCTACTGGGATTAAAGGTGTGTGTTACTACTGCTTGGTCTGTAAGGCTGACTACTAGACCTGTTTTACTCTCTGATCTTCAGGTAAGCTTTATTTATTAAAATACAAATGAAATGCCACTACATACCACACAAGTCAAGGTCCTTCTGAATCTGATTTCATTAAGGTAATGAGGGAATAAACCCAGAGATTTAATACTCTGATCAAATTGAAGAACACTGTATGACTTTTGACATGACCTTTAACAAAGGGGAGGGGAGAGCAGAAATGAGCAGAGGAGAGGAGAGAGGGGAGAACAGGAGAGGGGAAGAGAAGGGAGAGGAGGGGAGGAGGGGGATATTTTGGATATTTAAAAGCCAAGAGAATTCTACTCACAGATATTCTTTGAAAGAGCCAATGCAGAAGAAACTTCAGTAACGAGGAAAATCAAGCGAGAAGAAAGAAATGAGACCCAAGAAGAGCCTGGGGCGGGGGGGGGGGGGTGTCATCGGGCAGAGGCATAGCTCGGTAGTAGAGCATAAAGAAACTGGGTTTTGACCCCAGCTCTGCAAAAACAAGTATAAAAAGTAAAAAACATCAATGATACAACATACTGATCATACATGGTGGAAATACGGGATCAAAATTGGCTTTAATAATAGTCATTGTTCCTTTGCATTGGTATTTCTGTTTAAACTAGAGTGTTAGACAGCTGCTAGTTTGAGGCATAAGTGGAATTCAATGTAAGTCAAGAGACACTCAACCCTGTCTTGCATAGGATGAGAATGGAGGTATCGATGTGCCTCAGGTTTGGCCTAAAATGAAGGTTTTGAAATGAAGGAAACACTCCTGCTGATCACCCCCCCCCCCACACACACACACACGTGTGTGTGTCTCTGTGTCCCCACAGGCGTTGCTGAGCATGTTTGGGGACAACAAAAGGCTCAGGGAGTGCTCTCCAGACAGCTGGAGCATCACTGGCAGTGAAGATGACCCTTAAAGGTGACTTTGTCCTTCTGTGGCTCTGCCCATAGATTAGTTATCTCTATTCTTGCAAATTTGTATGCCTTTTGGAGAAGGGGGATAAAGGAAGGTCAGCACGTCTTCTCTGAACTTCGTTCCTGTCTTTATCCAGAGGGGCTCACTCAATTCCCTTCAATGGTGCTGTGTTAGCAGTGAGTACAGGCTTTCCTTATGAGCATCACCCAACCAACCTCACCGGCTGCTGTAATTTGTGCATGCCAATGCTTGCTTCTCAATCCCCGAAATAAGACTTTCCTACAGAACAAAACCAACTCCTTGTCTTTAAATTGACTTCCACGCTTCCCTCTCAAACTGTTGTGAACATTTGAGGAATTTGAGAGCAACTGCTCACAAGGGTGATAAGACATGGGGGCCATTAACAGGGAACCCTGGCTTCCTCTAATGGAGCAAGAAAATTATGTGACCATAGGAAGACAAGAATCCCAGGCTGCTCCTGTTGGCTGCCCCACGAGGAACAGACTGGCCAGACAATGGCCCTTCTTCTTGGCTCTTCCAGCTGACAGAGCCTTATTTAAAGTGGCACAAGTCACACTCAATGTCTTTGGAGATGATTAAGGGAAAAAAAGAAAGAGAGAAAGAAAATAAAGAAAACAGCTTGTTTTACTTTTGTGTTTCAAATCCTTCTAATCCACTCTCTTGGCTTGGCTTGCCCTTGGAACAGAAAGGGTGTGGCATGGTGCCTGCTCCTGCCAGCCACATGCCAGCACGCATGCCAGCCCAGGGCTCTGGTCTTGCTTCCGGGAAGAGGCTCACACACCCTCTCTGAGCCAGGGAGCCTCCAGGGGCCAGGCACTCCCATCAGCTCCCTGAGTTCTTAGCTCCTGCCTCTGAAGTCATTGATGGTTGTGTCAATTGTGTGTTTGTAGGAGATTTGTCTTCTCCCATACTGGATCTTATGTTTGAGTTCCCCAGAGGACTAGCTCTCAGTATCAGCCTTTAGCTGGAGGCCAAGGAGGAAGGGTTCTGCACACGAGGCATGTGAGCTACAGCAGCTTCACCAACTGCTTATTTCTAAGCTCGAAGCCCCTCTATCCTGTGTGTCATCTATGCCCACAGGTGACTGTGCCCATCTTTCAGCAGAAACAGACTCAAGCAAGAACCTGACCACAGATGCCAGCTGATGGATTGTCTAAGGACTCTGCATGACCCCCTTTGCTTGGGTACTGGGAGCCTCAGCTGGCAGCTGACTGGAGACGTGTGCTTTCTCTGTGCCTGACTGCTTCTGTGCTCTCACAAGCAGACTCATGGAATCTCACTGGAACTGGAGAAGATTTTTCCTTACTGGCATCCTATTATAGAGATAGAGAAACTGAGGCACAGGTGCCGTGGTGGTCTTCTTGTTGCAAAGATGCAGATAGGCTAATGGCTAAAAGATGGTGATGCAGGGGGACACAGGGTGGCAGGTACCAGGATACGAGGTCAGGGTCCAAAGTCATTACCATGACAATGATAAGGTCAGGAGCTCTGGGGAGTGTGCGAGTGTGAGCACCAAATTCAGGAGAGAAGATGCAAATGACGGACTGGCACACTTCAGAAGAAGTACACTTGAATGGAGGGACAGGTGCCCGAGAGCTGACTGGTCAGTCCTGCTTCTAAGTCACCATGTGCTAAGGTGATCATCTGATAGTTTGTGTGGTCCTACTCCTGCAGTGGGCTTCAGCAAATGACAAGGAGCTTAATGTGCTGGCATTTCATCAAGCACATATCAAAGTCTATGGATGCTACTATGTATGATGAATACATGGGCTAATATGAATTTATAACTACAGCAATTTTAAAAGGGCCTACAGATGGGATGATGAGTGATAGCAAGGGAAACAAGGTCAGGGAAGGGGTAATGGCTCAGCCATCAGGAAGCTCTGTCTAGGACTAGAGTTCAGATGCTGGCCTCCAGGGAGCACACCAGCTTCCCCACAAATGCTTGTTATCTCATCTCTCAGGACACAGACAGGGGACTGCTGATGTTTACCGGCCTCTAGCATAGCTGAGACACAGGTTCCAGGTTCAGGAAGAGATCTTGCCTCAAAGCAATAGGTGGAGAATAAAAGAAGAGGAACATTCTCCAGGCTTCTGCATGCATGAGTGTGTTTGTGAGTGCTTGAGCATGTGCATGTGCGTGGACACACACACGTGCATACACTTACACAGGCACACACACATGTAAGTAACAAAGAATAAATCTTCACAGAACATTAAAGACATGTCCCTCTGGTGGCACCATGGTGACTTCCCCAGAGTGTGTGCTCATCACTGTAAGTCTCTCTTGAACCCCTAACTTCTTGGAGGCCAAATATGTGTATATATGCAATGTATTGATTGGATTTATTATTACATAGACCTAATACATGATATTCATACAGGCTGAACAAATGCTAATAAATCTTTTAAAAAATAGCCAGCTGATGTCTATGAAAATGTTGAGAGGATATAAGTAAAGAGGACATTTAATTATCTCTGCCAACTAATAAAACTATAATCTGAGTTTTAGTCTCACACAGACTCTTATGGGGGAAACTATCACACTTTTAATGAACCTAATGGGACGTTCCTTCTCATACCTACTCTGTTCCTGCCTGGGCTGTGACGTCATCTCTACAGCCTGGCCCTGTGCTTAGTTGTGTGTATTCCCTTCTCCACGCCCCTTCTCCCAAAAGTTCTTAGTGAACTCAGAACTCTTTGAGGAAGGAGATAGAACAGGAGAGAAATGAGCTACATAGCAAATTGAACTGTTTTCACATCTTGGAAGTATGGCTCCATGCTGGTATGAACCTGAGCAATTATTTACTCTTTTGGGACCTCAGCTCCCCAATATATTCACAAGACTAAATCCACTCACCTCAAAAAATGGGTAGTAAGGACTAAATGAAATGACCAAAAAAAAGAGGGAACAAGAGAGAAACAGAGACAGAGAGAGAAGAGGAGAGGAGAGAGAGGCATCATTTTGTTTTTTGACCTGTCACTGAAACGTAGTTGGCAATGAAATTGAATATACTGAGAAACATATAAGTCAGAACAAGCTAATTTTAGTTGGGGAAATGGACTGTGAGGACCATGGGGTGGGTTTGGGAGCATTTACGGACCCCTTGGAATTACCAGTAACGTGTTTATAAGAGAGCACATGTATGCTGCCCTTCTGAAGAGAGAGCCCAAGGCTTTCATGATGGGAAGGGTGGATGGGAAATGCTGTGTGCAGGGGATTGAGCTGGCCATGGGCTAAGATCCTCCTTTAAGCACAGGCTGCCCCAGAGTGCGGTCTGTAAAGAGTAGCTGGAATTTCTTTTGGGGTGGGGGCACATCCTCCTCAGGGCTACAGAGTTTCTGACTGACCCAGATAGGCAGGAGAGCCCAGTCCATTTGACTATGACATAGGACACTGTCGTGCGTGTATGCCTAATGCTCTTTCCTGACAGCCTGGAGTCCCTGAGGTATTGCTGCTCCTAAAGAAACTCATCCCCGCTTCTGTTCATCGGGTTTGGGCCCTGTATACACTCTGCACCCTAGGTTCCGTCCTGGAGCCCTTAACCTGGGAGAGAAAAGCAGAACTGAGTTAAACTGAATAGACATGGGAACAGAAGCTCTTGGAAGAATTCCAAGAAGGTAAGAGGTCAAACCAGGGTCAAATGTAGCAGAAAGGTGAAGACAAGGGCATATGTCACTCAGGGGACTAGCCTTTAGCTTGTGGGACCCTTGGAAACCACAGGTTTGCAAGATCGGTCGCCAAGCTATGAGATAGATATTTGATAAGTCATTGAAGTACGAGGACGGGAAGCACTTTTCAGAACCCTTCTTTGGAGAGAAGAAAGCTGGGGAGGGGGGCGGTCACAGCGTCGAGGGAGAGCTGAGCATGTTGATCACCCACAGAGATAATTTTCAGAGAGTTGTTTATTACAAACCACCTCTTCCCTTTTAGAGGGATGTCTGAAAAGCTTTGCCAAGAGCAGACCATCAAATCTCCCCCCGAGTTATTAAGTCAAGCCCTGGGCTTTCAGAACATAGGAAGTTCAAAAGGCTGCCAGGCTAAAGCCAGACAGCTAGGAATGTGTGCGCCCCTTGGAGGAGGTACACATCCATTAAGGTGTATCGGGTAGCCCTTATCGGAAAGCCCCATCGGCCAGCCACAGGACAGGTTATCGTTAGTGCCAGGTTTTTCAGAATCGGCCCCTCCAAAGTTAACTGAGAGCGGTGGGCCCCACCCTCCTCTCAGCCCCTTGATCAAACAAAGCAAAGGACTCTGGTTAGGATAGAAAACAGAACCAAAAGACGATGTCAGATGGGAACAAGGCCACTAGTCTGTCACTCATCCTGAACCTGTGATTTTTCTGTCACAGGAACAGCAGCCTTTCAGAGGACAGAACTCTGTCCCGTCGGGAGGAAGCCTGGCCTGAGGAGATACGTTGTCTTCCCTCGATACTGTTTATGCAACTGAGATATATCAGAATGTTCTAAACTGTGCCAAGTCAAAGACTTGTAGAAGAATGCAAGGCTACTGATGTCCTATGTAATATACAAAAGTACAGACACACAGCCCATCTCACGTGGAGGAGGAAAAAAATATCTCCATTTCAGTTACAAAGGGCTGGCAGACTAAAGAGAGCAAGATACACGTTGCTTTTTCTCTTTCTCCTGACCTTTCACCCAAAGTGGCTTCCAGCAGCCATCTTGTTGCTTGCTTCTCAAATGGTGTCATAAGGATGCTCCATGTTCTACACAGAAAAACAAACACACAGAAATATGCACAACAGTCTCAAATCTTCTCATGCCACTTTTCAAATCAGACCCCTCCTCCAGGGTCCTTCCATTTGTCCTTTTGGGAGCGGGAGTCTGGTACTGGGCAAGTCTTGTCGCAACTTCAACAGAAGAGACTGAGGTAAAGGACCTTCTCTCCTAGGACTCAGATGTTATAGCTTTTGCTATAGAGGTCAGGAGGGACTTGCAAAAAAAGAGAGAGAGAGCAAGAAGAGGAGGAGGAAGAGTCTGACAGAATTGGGAGGAGACACAGAGAGAAGGAGATGAACTTGTGTACTAAGAAAAGGTACCATGCCACATGGCAGAACATAGATAAGAAATGGATTACTTTAAAATACATAAGAGTGAGCTAGTAGCAAGCCTAAGCTATTGACAGAACATTCACAATTAATACTAAGTTTCTGAATGGTTATTTGGGAGCTGCTGCTGAGACACACAGAAACTCCAGCTACACTCTAGTGATCCAGTTTTGTGGGATTCATCATCCATGCTGGGGTGAGTTTCTCTATGCCACAGGTGCTTTTAAGTTATCCACACTCCTATAAATAGACCATCATCTATGCTCCGTAGGTAAGCCTAATAAAATCATTGGTTCATCAGGTTGAATGCTGGCATAATTGCCCCTTTGGTTTATTGTAGGTATCCTATATAGACTAAGCAGACATTTGTTTCATTTCCCACAGCAGCTTGACAAACAGTAGACATTTTTATGATTGACAATGACATCTTTTGGGTCTCTGGGACAAATGGTTACTCTTTGGGACTTTCCTATAGAAAATGATCATTCTGGTAACTTTTGAACAAACTAACTGTGGCAGGAATGGTGGGGTCTGTTTAGGCGTCCACACTTTATAAATTATTCTCCTCCTTCTTGCAGGCTCAGTGTCCCTTTGCAGTAGAGCAGGTACACTGCCTGGCTTACAAGTCTGATCTCTCAGGCTTCGCAGCTGATAGACTCACCCCAGCTTCAACTACCTGAACCACAGTGGATCCTAGACTGATCTCATTCCTGACTTGTCCTGAGAAAACTTGTCTTTCTTCCTCCCTCCTCTCTCTCTCTCTCTCTCTCTCTCTCTCTCTCTCTCTCTCTCTATCTCTCTTGCCCTCTCTCTCTCCCTTCTCTTCTTCCTTTTCTTCCTCCCTTCTTTTCTATTTCCTTCCTTCATCCCTTTATCCCTACCATCTGTCTGTCCTTCATCCTTTTCACTTTTCCTTCCTTCTTTCTTTCCTTTCCTTTTTATTTATATTTATTTTACATCCAGACTTCAGTCTCTCCTCCCTCCTCTCCTTCAATCCCTTCTCCTCTTCCCCCAGCACCCCAATCCACTTCTCCTCTGCATTCACTCAGAGGGGTAGACTTTTCACGGACACCAGTAAAACATGAGTATCAAGCTACCATTGACTAAGCACCTCAGCCTGTATTCAGGCTGAGCAAGGCAATCTAGGATGGGGAATAGGTTCCCAAAAGGCAGCCAAAGTACCAGGGACAGTCCCACAGCTTGTGTCCTGGGCCAGAGCCAAACTCTCTGTGTCATCAAAGATGGCTTTGAACTTCTGATTCTCCTGCTTTTGCCATTTCTTCATGAACCACAGACTTGCCCCACATTATCTGATATTTGCAGTGCTGGAGATCGTACCCAGGGACTCAATCCTGCTAGACAAACATTCTACTAGCTGAGACATGCTCCAGAAAATCCATTTCTGTGTAACTATTGCCTCAGCAATCTTTCTATGCTCTATGCTGCGGTGGGCAAACTGACGCCATTGTCCATGCTTTCCAGGAATGGAGATTTCCTTTTTATGCTAACCTCCTAGTTAAGATAGAATATGCCCAGAGAACAGAGCAAAATCTAGGAACAAACAAATGTGCTCTAAAGGCCATTTTATAAACAACTTGGCTAAGGAGCCAGGGCCTTGGGGTCCTGGTAGAATAAGGTATGTGAAAAAGCCTCTCCCAACCATGCCTTGCCCAGATCCCATAATGGGCACACACTAAACCCACACAGCCCAGGGGCACCAGCTCAGTAGTACACATGGGCTGGAATTGTAATTTATAACATCGGCCAAGCAAAAAATGCTATCATTTAAGCCTATTGGGCGTACCTGAGGAGAAGGTTCTGGAAACTAATGTTTTGCTCAGAAGAGACATTTGCCCTCTGTGCACCTACGTTTCATTATTTTACCATGGGGAAACTATCTCAAGGAATTATTATGCTAAGTAGTATATTAAAAATGAGTCTGGGTATTTTTGTACTTAATAATGGTTCACAGTTATTCCAAGAGCAGAAGTGATTACCAGAACGTTTTAGTATTGTCAACCTCAAGAGTCACTGACTGTGACACATGAAGGAGAACCATGTCCTGGGAACAGGAACTGGACCCAGATATCACCTGTTTGCCATGCACACGTTCTTAGGTGGCGCACTGGAGACAAAAGCTGAGTAAGAGCCTGCCTTTGTCTTCAGCTCTTACATAGCTGGCACTTGCAAAGGTGTCCTTGGAGAACAGGAAAAGCAGTGACCCAGAAAGGGGAGAATTCACACACAGTTTCAGGCATCTGAAAGTGAGATTTTACCTGCCCTTAGCCCGTTTCCTCATAAATTAGCTGAGAATGTGACAACAAACATTGTTAAGGATCTTGGAAAAGTGTAAATTTACAAAGAACATCGAGTAGAATGAGTGGAGGATGTGGAGCTCACTAGAGGCACCAACCAATCCTTGTGCTTGGAAGACTCAGCAGCAGATGGAAAGCAAGAAGCTTCACGGTAAGATAGAAGGAGGTAAAGGATGTAGACCTGGGGGTACTAAAGACAAGTTATCAAGGAAAGGGAACTTTTTCTGATTTTTAAGGGGCAGATCTGGTTCTCTCTGGTTGGTCCTGAATTGGAAGGGTATATATGTGGAAGCAGAGGCTGGGGAGGAGATGGGCGGTTACTGGTCAAATCCTATCCCCATGTCTTATGACTATAGAGGTAGTAGATCATACTCCCACTCTCTTATTGCCACCCCCATTCTTATACTCATTCTCTTGGGGACTCACACACACTAAATTCACTAGATGTCATTTATTATTATGTGACTCCCCTGGAGAAGAAAGGAAAATGTAAAATCATAGGTACCTATTGGGATCCCCAAGTAAGAAGTTAGTAACTATGAATGAAGACCTTGGCCTTAGTTGAGGTCTGATTTATGGGTAAGATATACACTGACAAGCAACAATGAAAAATTCTACCAAGAGTGAGGACAGCAAGGCCACAGTCAAAGAGTCATGGAAGCGTCTAATGGTGTGGCTTCACATTAAGACTGACAGACAAGAGCCGAGAAGAGAGAACTGGATTCACCTTAGTGGGGAGGGGCAGGGAGACAGAGATAAGTGAGTTTGGTGCAAGTTTGAATTTTATAAATATGAGGGCATAGTTGTTGAGATTTAAATAATCTTCAGCTAAACCAAGGAAGGCCAATAACGTGTTCAGTGACCTTAGAGAAGAATCCACCATTTTCTGCCAGCTGCTGTCCATAGTTAGGGTCTCGTGCTTGGTGGTTAGTAAAGAGCAATGTTTGGTTTCCTCGGGCTCTATCCTGGGGCTGGAGTGCTCAGATAGGCCAGTTCTGAGAGAGCTTCTCTTCCAGACCTGTGTGTTACCACCAAGGACGTCATCTTTTTCTCCAAACAGGTTAATAATGGAGGTGCAGAATTCTAGCTTCAAATCTCAAGTTTTGTTGACTTATTTTTAAGGTTAGTGCAGGTTCAGTCATAGAGAATGAATGTTTTCAAGTTGACTTCAGCAGAAAGATGACTACCATTACAAAACTGAGTGTCAGGGTTCAAGGGAAACTTGAATATTGATACTTACCTATCACATGGTGTAGCATGGTTCAACATGATAAGAAGGTTCTCAACATTTTAATCTTTGTCTTCCTTCCTCCCCCAGTCCATGTTATTTGAAAGAAATATGTAACCAGGAACAGATCCTAGCTACTTCCTGCAATTTTTCTCTTCACTTCCTGTTCACCACTCTCTTATCCTTAGAATGTTCTGACCAAACGCATGGTTTCAAAATGACCACAGACTGAGGATGGGAGTTCTGTCAGCTTTTGACAGAGAAGTTCCACTGAAACACGAAATTGATTACACATCTCTCTGATCAAACTAGGTAAAATTCTAATTACAAATTACCTCCCAAGCATCCTTCCTGGACATTAGAATATGCTGCTTCCAGGTCCCTCTTAACCTACTCACATTCATTAGTGACTGTGATATTTCCCATTTGGCATTGATAGGGTTTTTCCTGCTCCCTGGTTGGATCTTAAACCTTTTTTAGGAGAAAGATCAAGTGGATATGGCCTTGCCTAAGTATCAGATTTGTGAGGTCAGACAAAGTGTCCTGTCTGGTGAGCTTTATTTCAGGGAGAAGTGAAGGTGCTGATGGAGAAAGTAGCTACCGAACAAATAAATAAGCATGAGCTCTCAGGAAGGAAGACTTCTTTGGAGCTGGGCAATGGAGTCTTATCTGAGAAGACGGTTCAGATGATGGAAGAGGAAGGAGCCACATAGAGAACACAGGACTCCCCAACAGTAGGGACAGCCATGGAAGACAAACGCTAAATGCACACAGGGCAAAACAAGAGACTCAGTCATTACCAGTGGACAAGAGAGACTATGGCCTAAAAGGACTTTAAATAAAGACTGCAGATGGCAGACAAGCAGGGAGGTTGCAGACTGAGTGGTTTGAATGTCACCCCAGGTACCACAGTGCACACTTGTCATCCTAACTCTTAAGGAGGCAAAAGTGGGGAAATCAAGAGCTCAATATCCATCTAGGCTACACCATGAGACCTTAAATAAACAAACAAATCAATAGCTTGAATGCCATTCCAAATGCAATAGAAGCCATGGAATACTTTCAAACAAAGACTACTGAGATCTCAAATATGCTTGAAAAGAGTTTGTTGGTGTCATGGTTTGAATAAGTCCCTCTAAGAGGGTCATGTGTTAGGGACTCGGCCCGCAGTTGTAGTACACTTTTGAGAGCATCTGAGGCTTTAGGAAGGATGATATATTTGGAAGAAATGGGTAAATAGGGGACAGGTCCTGGTCACTTGCTTTAATTTTCTCTCTACTCCCTGAGCACAAGGAATGCCCCCCTTACAGGATGTTTTGTCCAAGTACACAGGGCCCAAACACCCATGGATGGGCATTCTGAAGCCATAAGCTCCAAAGCACTCTTTCCTGTCTTAAGTTGTTTATGCCACAGAGATGAATCCCTGACTCCAACAATGAGTAGAATATGGACTAGATCATCCAACACAGCGAGCGTTAGAATACCAGTAGCCACAGCCCTACAATGATGGGGACTGGGTAGGGAGCAGCAGAGAAGATAGAAGTGGATATCATCATGGCCTATTTGGAAAATACGGATGTTTAGCAAGTGGTATTTATTTCTGAGCACCTGGGGCTTTGCATGGCACTACATATGCAGTTGGTGATTGACAAGTATGAATTTATTTGAGATGCAATGAATTGAATTAAACGGAAGAAAGATGCCTTGATTGAGAAAGTCAAAGTTGAGCCCATCTTTAACTTACAATTTATGTATCCACTTTGGACAAATGAGAAGCGACTCTTTCACTCCAGAGGATCAGATCTAAATCACTTTCAAACCATATATATATATATATATATATATATATATATATATATATATCACAGCACTTATTCAAGCATCAAACACTTGTTAAACAAAACAATTCCACAAGGAAGCTTCTAATATTGAGTGTATCTTCCGTTTCCAGATTACTCATTTCAAGACTGGACAAAGACCAAATCAGAAGGCAAACTCAAAGGAAGCCCTGGGATTGAGTCATTGTCTGGTCGTCAAGAATTAGTCTGCACATTGTGCATTTGTGTGTGCATACAGGTCAGAAGTCAACTTCTAGTGTCATTTCTCAGGAACTGTATATCTTGTGTTATGAGGCAGGTTTTCTCATTGGGACCCAAGGTTTGCTGGTTAGGCTAGTCTGGCCGAGCAGCAAGCCCCAGGGAATTGCCTATCTCTTGCTTTCCCAGAGACTACAAGGGATACACTTAGCTGTTTTCATATGGGTTCTAGAATCAAACTCAAGTCTCCATGCTTACACAGCCCGAGCTTTGCCAATTGAGCTGTGTCCCTAGGTATAGCCTGGGCTTCCTAAATATTTTCTGTCATTGTCTCAGAGGTAGGTAACCCTGGAAATAAAGACACTAGTGGGGTCTTTGACCTTACCATGAATTGCTAAGATCATAACTGCTCTTCTATTGAGAAGAAGGTGACAGATGAGTTTGCTCAAAGAATTCAGAAATATTTGAACACAGATTTCTGGTGAGAAAGAGGTAAGCAAAATGGATTATTGCTGAATAGAAGAGAACACCACTTGATTAACTCAAGCTCTGGTCCAAATCTGGAGGACAGAGAAGCCTGGTTGCTTAAGGCTAGCCAACCCCAGCCTGCTCCTGAAAGCATAAACTGGACGGTAACTATGATGTGACCTTGTAGGAGGCTGCTTGTTGGTTTGCAACTGCTTGGCCCCAAAATAACCACACAGAAACTGTATTAATTAAATCACTGCTTGGCCTATTAGCTCTAGCTTCTCATTGGCTAGCTCTTACATCTTAACTTAATCCATTTCTATTAATCTGTGTATCATCATGTTGTTATTACTTACTGGCAAGGTTCTGTTTGATGTCTGCCTCTGTTGGGACACATGGCTTCTCCTCAACTCCACCTCTCTCCCAGCATTCAGTTTACTTTTTCCTGCCCAGCTCTCTTCTGCCATTATAGGCTCAAAGCAGTCTCTTTATTCATTAACCAGTAAAAACCCCACATATATAGAAGGACTTCCCCATCATGACCTTACCCAAAGTTTATTTCCATTCTGAAGAGACCAAGAGAAAAAATAAGATAATTTCATGTTTTTTTTTTTTTGTGTGTGTGTGTGTGTGTGTGTGAGAGAGAGAGAGAGAGAGTTTCAAGACAGGGTTCTCTGTGTAACAGTTATAGCTGCCCTGGAACTAGTTCTTGTAAACGAGGCTGGTCTTGAGCTCACAGAGATCCACCTGCCTTTGCTTTCCAAGTGCTGGGATTAAAGGTGAGTGCTACCACCACCCAGCACAATTTCATGGTATCTTATAGCTCATAAATTTCAGATGTAGGATTCAACCCAAAATCCATTGTGCATTCTTTCCAGTGCATTCTACTTTTCCAGTGAGTGCTGTTCTGTTCCAAAATAGTACTCCAGGTAGCTCCCCGGAGAGAGTTGCGTAGTGGGTTTGATCTGAATCCCTTGGGAAGAAGAGCCTTGCACACCAGCAGCTGAGCAGCCAGGTACTCTGACTTGTACTTTCTCTTCCCGAGTGCCCTCCCATAACACCAGAGAGCATCTCTAATAGCACAGCAAGTGCCAGGACCTGTGAAGAAAGACAACTCTGTACTAGTTATGGAAACAGGAAGCTACCACAGCCTCGAACCAGGACTTCCCACTGGCTGCACTGAACTGAGCTGGAAAGTCTGGATACTGGTGTAGCTTGTATGAGGTGGTTCTCATTCTCATCCTCCCAGGAAGGCTCCAACAGCAGCTTCTCTATATATTAATAGCCACAGACAACCACCATTTGTGTCTATTCAAGACCCCTCTCCCTGTGTCACACCTCTGAGTCAGTCTTGGATTGTTTCCCCATCCTTGCTTACCTGGAAGTTTCTAGGGACCAGGCATTAAGATGGGTCTGCTATTTTTTGTACGGCTTCCACAAAGCTCCATCCTTGCTGGGCGCTTGCTTAACTGACTGAGTTCAGATGATGGATTGTGTCTTCATTTACATGTCTCATACCCCACAACTGAAACTAGCATAAAGGCAGGCAGGGAGCTACGGATAATGAGAGGCAGAAGGGAGGTAAAGACAGAGACCCAAGTATTGACAAGGGAAGAACTGCCTTTGAGTTCCTTCAATAAAAATGAAACATTCATTTAACCCCATTAAATATCTAGCTGGTGGCACACCCTGTGCCTAGCTGCCACCATGGGGAACTGTAGATGAAGCCACCCTAGAAAAACCACACCGATGAGTCTGATAGGACCATTCTCCACTCTGAAGAATCAGCTTAACATTGACATTTGCAGTACACAACCTTATACTGTTGATCATGTCTCATAAATTCCCATTGTTTCATTTGCTCAATCCTAAAAACTTATCCCCCCCCCACACACACACACTCACACCCCATCCAATAAAACAGAACTAATATCATGGTGTCATTTGAAAATATATTTATGTTTGTTTTCCCTATAAAAAGAGATAATAATGTTATGTTCCAATAATATTAAGTTGTGATGTTATTTGCAAGATTGTGGTGCTTTTAATTTTCTGATTATTTCCACAGTGGGAGTTGCAGCTCAATTTCCACCAAGACACGTCTATCTGTTTTGGTTATTTTTTTATTACAGCTAGAAGCAACAATAATTGCCTTTAGTGTTGGGAAACGTTGCAAAGGAGACGATTGTTATCCCCAAAGAATAAGATCATCAGGGCAGCTTCTGATGTAAAAAAAATTGTAAATTAATTGCAGAGCCTTATAAATATTATATTTACTAAAAAACATGGCATTGGCTCCTGTGTTCAAAGGATTCATCTTTTGGGGGGTATTCCTTTCCTTTTTTCTTTAAAACAGGTTTCTTGAGAGCCACCGAAATAAAAGGGAACAAAGGCAACACAACACTAATAATTTAGATGCATCTGACATCCACAAGGATGGTGCTGATGCTGAGGGGGCAAAACACACCCAGACTCCATTAAGATAAAGTGTTGGCTCTCAAACTCAGCAGCTATTTCATGTTTAATAAGCCGCATGGCCTTTCTAAATCTTCGTCTGCCACTCCACAACGGCAGCTCAGAACAAATGGGCTGATCCATGGGAAGGTCCTGTCATGTAGTCTGGCAATGAGTAGGTACCAGGTACCTGTGATGATGATGTTACACTGCTTCATTCATTCAGCACACAATGAGCACCGACTGTATGCCTTTGTCTAATGACAGGTCCAGGCAATAGATACTTATGTAAAAGGAGACCATGATGGTGTGTGTGTGTGTGTGTGTGTGTGTGTGTGTGTGTGTATGTGTGTGTGGTTGGCTGTTGTGGCTGCTCTACCACAAAATGGCCAATCCCACAGTAAGAGACCTCATGGTAGAATTCCTGTAGTACTCTGGCAATGCTTATAAAAATATCCCCTTTACTTTTCCTTGTAATGCTGTAGTTTGCTCAGTGTTATAATTCTCAACATACACTCCCAAGCCTCCTTTACATCTCTTTTTTTATAGCTTACAGAGTGCATGGCGTATTGTTTCCTGAGACATCATTCTTCTTTTAACTTTTAAGAGTCACTAGTTTTAAATATTAATGTCTATAAGCCAACTGCCTGGGCCACATCTTCAAAGATAGGAAGTGGTAGGTACCAGGATGCATGGCCAGGGTTGACTGCTATGACAGACCGTGGGTGTCAGGGGCTCTATGGGCATGTGACAGTGTGCTGTGGTCCACACAGTTGAGAGCACCAACCACAGAGGAAGGGTATGCAGCCAGTTGGATTTGCAGGCTCTCCAACAAGTACAGTGGACCTGAGGGACCAGTGGATCAGGTCTCAAAATTGATCTGTCACTCATACATTCACTAAACCATTTGTAAACTTACTAAGATTATTATTGGGTAACTCTGAATGTGTTAAGAAGACGTGTCTCCATGTGTGAGGACAATCTAAAATGCGTAGCCTTGGCTCAGTGCACAGATTAAAGATGCTTTCTTTGTCCAAGTCATTTGCTGTGCTCCATTTCCAGTTAGGACAAAAGCCTTATCATCATTGTGAGCATGCTTGGGGGCTCTTCATGGGGTGGATGGCATATTTCTATATATGTATACATATTTTATCCAAATTTGATCTAAAATGGATTTGTTCTTCTTTGAGTTTTTAAAAACTGCTTTAGAATTTTCACACATTCACTACGTCAAAAATAACACTAATGTATTTAAGTCCTTGAACCAAAAGACAAACAAATAAACAAAACCAACCAAACAAAATTCTTGTATTTAGACTTGAATGTATTCCATTATAATACTATTTTTTTTGGAGAAAGTTGGTAGTTGTTGTTCTTATAATCACTGTTTCCTCAAATTTTTGAAATTATCTTTATTTTCTTTAGAAAACTTCTATCCATTCCTTCAAGAAGAATGGGCACATTTCTAGTTAGGTTTGGCAGTCTCAACATGATCAATATGATGGCCATTGGGTAATGCTGCAGTTATTTTTCCTAATTGGTCAGTGATCTATCAACAAGAGCAAACACAGTGCAACCGTGGTTCAGGGCATCTGTCTTGCTGATGGTTTTTTGCTACATAGTTATCCTGCTGATTCTATAAGATCATCATTAGCAAAGACAACAGATATGATGGCTTTTGCTAGTTTGCTATTATTATTATGTGATATGCTGGTTTCATGAGACATTTTGATACATGAATAGCATTATGTTCTGATGCTTCCTTTTTCTCGCAAAACCTTCAGCTATCATGACAGATATTCCCCTGCCTTCTCATCTCCCCTCATTTCTCTCACAGTCTTCTTTATACTTTCATGACCCACAGACATATTTATGTGTGTGCGCGCGTGTGTGTGCCTGTATATATATGTAAAACCGAGTTCAGCATAATATGTAAGACAGGCAGTATTCCTATTTCTGAATCTGGCTCATTTCACTTAACACAATATCTGGTTCCATGTATTTCCTACAATCGTCCCAACTTCATTTTTTCTTACCATAAAACTTTTCATATTAATTTATTCTTTAACAGTTTCATACATGTAGGCAACACATTGTGATTATACCCTCCATCTTCTCTTTTTCCTCTTCCTCCATTAGTCTTACTGGTCCCACCAACCCTGCCAACAAGCCTTTCCCCAACTGTCACGACTTTTGGCATTGTTTCTGTTTTGTGACCCACTGAGTTTAACCAGGGCCTCTGACGTGAGCATGGATGTGGAGCCAGGATACTTTTTAAGAGAATCCAGTTATCTTATCCCCTTGCTGGGTCGTTTTCACATCTATTACTTTACCCACCACAACTAGACCAGTGAACACTAGTGACATCCCTGGTTAACGTGGGATGACAATGGTTTCTGACATCTGATAATTAAGGCAAAGAAAATGTCTATCTCTGGTCTGATACAGTATTTTTTCTAAACTTTAAGACTTTAGCTCACTATTTCAAATGCTTTCCATGGTCCACCGAGATAATAAGAATTTGACATCATAGACTATAAACATAGTCATTATTTGCACAGATTTCTCAATATTGACTAAGTTTTCCATTCTTTAAATAAATTCTATCTGATTATGATGTATAATTCTTTTAATATATTAGTAGAGACTCTTTTTCTAGTTTCATCCTCACATAACTAAATTCAGGGCGCCAGTCAATGTATATATTTCAATCTCTTCTTTTTTTTTTAAGCTTAGAGAACAAAAGCTTAGAAGAAAATAAAGGAAAAGTAAAAAAGATTTTCTCTGAGGTGGAATTATTCAGGCTCATCCTTTCTCCACTTTTTCTAATTTTCTACAATGCAAATATTTTGAACAATGGAAGAATAGATTCTTAAGCACAGAAGCACCTCCCAGCTAATCCGGAATCAATAGCACAGAACTCGGTACAGAATAAAGTCATTGCTGCCTGTCCCCTCACGCCAGCAGAACTCTGCACGATGACAGCGATTCTTGTGATCTCTTGCTTCATGTTCCAACTGCATTTCATGAGTGTTTATCTCTGAGAGTTTTCGAACTAAGCCTGCACTCGATTAGTTCATATATTCTCAGAGACAAGTTCTCTGTCCCCTGAGAGTTCAGAGTGGGATGGGAAATGCCAACAGTAATTAGACCCGAAGGCTGGCAAAATGGGAGACGAATCCCTGAGACTCTTCATAATAAAACCAGCTTCCCGGGCGGTGGGAGGGAGGGTTCCACTGTTTCAGAGGCATGGGGGATGTCCTGGAAAGTCCTTCCTTATGCTTTTTCCAGAGCACGCTCTCTCTCTCTCTCTCTCTCTCTCTCTCTCTCTCTCTCTCTCTCTCCCTCTCTCTCTTTTGGAGAGAGGTGTTCAATGCCATCGGGGCTTCTCACCAGGACAAGGGCTTGGTGTTGTCCTCTGGTTTCTGCAGTCTTTGTCTTAGCGTTTTTATTTCCCAGGTCCTGTAGATGGAAGAGGAGACCCTTCCATCACAGAGCCCTGAAGGATGAGCAGGTAACATGGGGTAATCGAGAGCCTCACATCTCTGTGGCCGCCATCGGCACAGCAGCAGGAGAAAGGTGTGTGCGTTTCTCACTGTGCTCGACGAGGAGCTTTTGGAGAGAGAGAGAGGGAGAGAGAGAAGAAGTTCTGAACTCATTACTATGAGACTTGTACCAGCTCTACTGGGGCAAGGGTTTTAAGAACCTAAGTGTGTTGGTTAGTTCTTGTCAATTTGGCACGAAATAGAGTCATCTAGAAAGAGAAAAGCCTAATTTAGAAAATGCCTCCATCAGATTGGCCAATAGGCAGGTCTGTGGGGACATTATCTTCATTAGTGATTAATGATTAATGTAGGAGTGCCCAGCCAACTCTGAGTGGTGCTAACCCTGGGCTAGGGGCCCAAGTGATATAAGAAAGCAGGCTGAATGAGCCATGGGGAGCAAGCCAGCAAACAGCACTCCCCAAGGCCTCGGATTCTGTTCCTGCCCTGACTTCCCTCCATGGTAGACTACAAGCTGTAACATGACATAAACCCTTTCTTCTTCAAGTTGTTTTTGGTTACAGTGTTTGTCACAGCAGAGAAAGCAAGCCAGGCACTAAGCTTTTGAAATGAGGCAAAACAGAATGATACTTCTGCCTCTACCACTAAATATTCACAGTCATGGCGAGGGTGGTTATGTGGTTCAAAAGGCTTGCTATTCCGGGCCCTGAACCTTGTCGGTGGTACAATAGAACCCACCCTATTGACGGAGGTGTGGGTGAGCTGTCCCCATTACTCATTGGTTATGGGGTGGCAGGGGTTGAGGAGAGATGCCCTATCCTCTCCCCTCCAATCAATGCTTGAGGCAGGAGGCAGAGGTGGTCCTGAGGCTATAAGAGTGGGAGAGCAGGCCCTGTACCTCAACTGGGCAGCACAATACAGTCAACCCCATTGGCAGAGGTATGGGCGAGTCAGTCCAGAAGTTACACACATGACAGAGATAAGAGAGCTGTCCCCATTACTCACCTATCATGTGGTAGCATGGACAGGAGAGAGATGTCTGATCAATGCCTGAGGCAGGCGGGAGAACTGGCCTTGATCATAAGAGCAGGAGAGCTGTCCCTGCCCTCATCAGCTTCAGCACTCGGGAGAGTGGTCCCTATGCCTCACCTGGGCAACACAGTAGAGATGTTTCTGAAGGTGTAGGTATGGGAGATCTGACCTTGAGGACCTGAGAACAGGAAAACTGGCCCTGCCCCTTGCTTATCGGGGCAAGGGGTGAACTAGCAAAGGCAATGCTGGAGAGTTCACCCTGGTGGTGAGGACAAGGGAGAGCTGGCGGGCTGACTAACCCTGCAACCACCCAGGCCCAGAACCAGTGTGATGAGTTGGCCCACCCCACTATCCATCCCATGGGTGATCTGCTGAAATGCGTGAAGGCACCCATCCTGCAGACCCAAAGCGGCAGGATTTCCACAACACAGAGTAACAGCAGAATAACCAAGGGGTTTTCTAGTGAAGGCCAGGCATTAATAGGGTAGTAGAAACCAGAGACCTCAAACCAGACCAATGGTTCTGTGCAGTGAACACTTGCAAGTAAAGATATGTGGATGAGAGGGTTGACTGTATGACTCACTGTGTCACCCTGCAGCTTCCAGGATGAGACTGACTTTCCCTTCTTTTTTTTTTCTCTTTTCTTCTTAACTTTTATTTTATTTTGTGGGGGAGGTTGCAAGAGCAGAGGATGAATACCAAGGGATGGGGAAATGAATGGGGTGGAGATACACGATGTGAAAGACGCTAAGAGTAAATAAAGAGAAAGTTTAAAAACAGGCTTGCTACTCACATTGCTGCTGGGGTTGCTCATACCCGAGCTGCTCTCCACAAATGGCCATCGGGACCTGTTTAACTAATTCCGTAGCAACGACAACAACAAGATAAAAGGTCTCTGAGTCAGAGCTACAGGTTGAGTGACTGAGATCTCAATCTAGAATCTCATAAACAATCTCAGAGACCAGGCCAGGAAATCCTTCCTAGTCAATGCAGCTTCAGCTGGTGGTGAAGCTGACCTTGGAGGTCAGCACATCCTGCTTCAGTTTCAAATGCTGAAGAGTTTCTAAGAGGTGAGCTCAGCCTTTGAGCCTCAGTCACTTGTTATTTTCATCTTTAAAATGGGTACAACCAAACTCTTATACAGAATGTTGTTTGTTTGTTTGTTTTGATGTAGGTGTGTGTGTGTGTGTGTGTGTGTGTGTGCATGTGCGTGTGTGTGTGTGTGTGTGAAGATGAGCAGGGATGGACTGCTGTTATCACACACAGTCATCATGGACAGGCATCTTCCTTTGAATCTTCACAACTCACCAGACAGCTTGGTGAGCACTCTTGTGTGCCATGCTAGCTCCTCGTCGAGCACAGTGAGAAAGACGCACACCTTTCTCCTGCTGCTGGGCTGCTGGCGGCCACAGAGATGTGAGGCTCTCGATTACCCCATGTTACCTGCTCATCCTTCAGGAAGAAGGGTCTCCTCTTCCATCTACAGGACCTGGGAAATAAAAACGCTAAGACAAAGACTGCAGAAACCAGAGGACAACACCAAGCCCTTGTCCTGGTCAGAGGCCCCGACTGCACTGAACATCATTCTCTCCTCTCATGCGGGGCTGCGACGGCATCAGTCAAGGGCCGGGCTCCCTGTGTCTTTGTTTGTCCTTGGAGACTGGCATTGTCACAAGAAGCACTCAGCATCCTCCTGCATGGCCTCTCCTTGCCTTCCTCACTCTCTGACAGGGACCAGGCAGACTGACCTCCACAGTCTACGGATGCCTCAGTCAACACAAAGTCGCTATAAGTTACACAAGGACTTGGTAATGTGGAAATTTTCAAAAAGTCTTTTTCTAAATGTAAAGGTAAGATGGAAATCTCTGTCTTTTTTTTTCTTTTTCCTGAAGATGGCTCGAGACGCCAAACTAAGGAAATGTGTTGACTTGAAGATGGACATTTTTATTTTTAAAATCTAAAAATGAATTCCTCTGCTTCCCATTGCCAAGTTTGAGATTTGGTTTCACAGTGGCTCTGATTGCTGAGTGTCTCCAGTATCTGCTGGGAGTGATGGGGGCCTCCTCACACTTCTAGCCGGGATGCTTTCAGGGCAAGCTGCACTCCAGCGTAGCTAAAACTGGGGGCACTCTAGAAGCCTACTCAGGGAGATTTTAATTAGAAAATGGCCAGGCTATTGTGACCAAGGGAAATGATTTTTTAAAATAAATGAATCACCTATTACTCTCAAAACAAAAAGACCATGATGCTTTAATTTCATGAGCTGCATCCGTAAAACATCAAATTCTATCCCATTTATATATGTGTTTTTGTATTTATGATCAGTGCTGGGAGCGAAACCGGGGACATATGTACGTGGTAGATCCATCCTAGGCTGAGCTATATGCCCAAGCCATAGCATTTGGTTTGTGTACATCTGCAGGTACTCTGTGCATGTATGTGTGCATTCATGGAGGTCAGAGGCCAAGATGTCTCCATCTTATTTGCTAATATGGAGTCTCTCACTGAAACTGAAGCTCACTGATAAAGCTGGACTGGCTGTCCAGCAAACCTCGGGGATGCTTCTATGTAAACCAACCTAGCACTGGGGTCATTGGTACACACTGACATGGATGCTGGGGTTCAAACTCAGGTCCTCATGTTGCACAGCAGACACCTTACCCACAGAGCCATCTCTTCAGCCCCGCATCCCTGCTTTCTAAGGCAGATCATTTGTGCCTCCCCTGTGCTCCCAGGATACGTTACACATAGTTTCATTTGGGCCATGCTTTCGTGTCGTGTTTATTGGTGTGAGGCCTGGGGGCATGGGTTCTAATCAGCTGGTCTCCCTATGAGCCTGTGAGCTCTGTCACGATACATAGGGTTGAATCATTTCTGATTTATCCAGCACTATATGAGCACTGCACACCTTCTAGTTCTTTCTTTACTTATTTTTTCAAGTTCAAAATTTGCCATTGAATCATGAGTTTCCTACCTGTGGCCCTTCAGGACTGTATTAAAATATGTCTCTTGAAGTGGGTTTTTTTTTTCTTCTTTTATTTTTTCTTTCTTCTTCTTCTTCTTTTTTTTGTTTTTTGTTTTTTGTTTTTTGAGACAGGTCTTCTCTGTCTGTCCTGGAACTCATTCTATAAACCAGGCTGTCCTTGCACTCACAGAGATCTGTCTGTCTCTGCCTCCCCGAGAGCTGTGCCACCACTGTCCCGTGTATCTTGAGAATTTCTGCATATCAAACTTTTTTGACAGGTCTTTATCTCCCATTAAGCGTCAATGACCTGCACTTTATCATGTGTATTCTCTTTTCAATGACAAAAATCCAAATAGCCATGAACAGCCATTTCTAGAAGGTTCTGACTCCTTCTGGAACTGGTTAAAGCTTTTGTGAGCAGCAAAGTCCTGGAACAAGTAACTTCCCAAAGCCCTGATTTCCTCATTTTCTAAGGTAGGGATTCTGATGGCAGCCCGACTGTGTGAGGCGACAGTATGCTAGCCAGTTGACGCACGAGGAAACACCCAGGGGTGGCAGAGGCCTTGAGCCACTCTGACAGGCCCAACACTCTTCCTTACTCTCATGTCAGCATGCCATAGAGGTGGGGATGAAAGACACAAACGATCAGAAACCACAGCTCCACATCTGGGGAACCGCTCACTTCCCGCTGTTCAGGTAAGGACACCATTGCTCCAGGAAGCTCAGCCACGGCATGATAACTGTCTGTGCTAAGGTGTCTTGCTGAGGTGTGAGCGCAATCTCTGAGAGCCCGAGCATCGTCTGTCATCTCAGTCACAGCAGCAATGGCTACTTCAAACATTTATGGCGTCCTGTCAAAACTGGATTTCCGTGGATGCTGCCCAAAGTCGAGAAGGGACTCTTCTGGTGGGGATAGAGACAGCTGTCAGTGGCAAGTGCATGGATATTAAACCAAGCATTTAGGATCTCTTTTCCTATTGTAAGGTGTCCCTGTACAGTGGGGCATAGTAGCCCAATAGTGACACCGTTCTTTGAACATATATTTGTTTAAGTACTTTATCAAATAAGGGACTATCAGTTGGGAAAACCCGCTAGTGAAAAATGAGATCACAATATCGCTAGATGGAGGACTAAGTTTGGCAAGCCTTGCGCAAGCGGTTCTTTAATTCTTCACGAAGATCAGGACACAGGGCCTCATTAACCCCGCCATTTAATGAGGGAGCCACACTGAGACAAGAGTAATAGAGGGGCGCTCAGATGTCAAGGCGCAAAGTAAAGAGCGATCTGAATGAGACGCGTGCAGCTAATTTTAGGCCTGGTGTGATGACGTCACCCTCTCTGGGCGTTATTCATTCACTTCTGAGACTCTCAATTCACTCATTCAGCTCCTCATTCTCCCCAGTGCCTCTGGGTGACTTTTCGACCTCACTTGAGTCTCCACCTGCTCCTGCCCACCTTGACCAAGAGACCCATCCAAGGACGACCACCTCCTTCTCCCATTTGCAAGAAAAGGCAGAGAGAGTGTTTTCATCTGAGACTCCGTCTCCCAAACCTCACACGTTGAGGACTGAAAATATCCTCTGGGCTGTGGAGAGTGAGGTTTCTATTTTGGGGTAAGTTGAGCTCCTCAGTTCAAAGGAAAACATATTCCAAAAAGGGATTAACACACAGTTCAGGCAGCATCTTGAACATCAGATAGCCTAGCAAATGAAACGCCGAACTACGAGTGAAGAAATCAGAACCATATGGCTTCTACCGCTTAATTGACATATGGGCTTTACAAAATAGGGAAAAACACACTTGGCAAAAGGCATTTCAAATTTTACTCAAACCACAAAACTTTAAAAATATCTTAACATGTCTAATGAACCCAAAATGTGTCCTTGTTCACCCAAACTAATCTAACACCATTTTGGTAAACATTTATACCTACTGTGTGCCAGCCACACACACACATACACATACATATACAAACACACACACACACACACACACACACACACACACACTAAGGATGGATATGTGGACAAAGTGAATATATAACACAACGTGAGATGCTGATATGTATTTCTTGGAAATGTTGTGCGGTCTTAGAGAAAAGGAAGCTGATTTTGCTCTCAGAGTAGAATATGGGCTAGAGAAAGCTGTTAAGAGGAGGTGACGTTTGCTTCAGGCCTTAAAGGAGACTCCCAAGCAAGGAAAGAGGGCAGGACACCATTGGCCATGAGATCAGCGGGAACAGAAGTTTTAAACACTGTCCATGGACCATCCACAAGGATGAACCCAGGGCGCTGGTGCAGGAGGATGGTGAAGGAGGACAGTGACATGCTAGGCTAGGCAAAGCCACTGGGGGAATTCAGATTCAAACCTTCCCACAGTGGAAGAGCCATGGGAAAAGAGAATGACTTTCCAATTATAAAATAACAGATACTCATGGTATTTATAAGTGCTTCCCTAATCTCACCCATCAGACACGTTTGTCTGAAGAAGAAAAAGAAAAGCAGTTGCCTGCGGCATTCTCTGGAATGTTCTGTGTGGCATCATCCAATGTGTGTGTGAGTGTGGATGTGCAGGTCAGTGTTGCTCTGTCTTATTTAACCTTGTCAGGGAGGTCTGCACAAACATGTCCTCAAGAACAACGTCCAGGGCCTCAGGGAGGTCACCAGTGCATGCAGTCCACCTATTGTGACACTTCCGCAGTGGCGCCAGGGTGCCAGGTTCCGACCAGCCCGACTCCTAGATGATTCCAGGATCTTCTGAGACCCGGAATTTAATGGATTGCCACTGTCTCGTTGTTTCACTGCTATGCGATGTGCTTCCATTCACGGAGCAGCTCAGTTCAATAAATGATGTGTTTGCCATCAGAACAATTTGATTCCCGTTCTAATTATAGCAACAAGCTGCTTCCCCTAAGCATGTTATGGGTGTTTCATTATTTTAAATTGTTATCTTCCATATTAATTACAGAAGCAGTTGATCTTTTCCTGATAGGCAGGCAGCTGCAAATTCCCTTTTTATGTTTCATTGTAATAGGTGAGGCGTCAGGTAAAAATCAAATCAAGTGCTAATGTATGCCATGATGGAAGCACATCCAGATACAATTCTATAGCTCAGCATCTCCATTTGGCTGGGGATAGCTTTTTCCCAGAAGCCCAGGACTTCCTGGTTCTACCTATAGGCAGGAGACACCCTCCAGCTAGCTCCATGCTACTGACCAAGGCCTTACCACAGCCTCCTCTCAGGGGTGGGGTAATTCACACAAAGAGTGAGTCAACTCTGAGATGGAGAAGACAGAGACACAGATGACACCATGTTCGGACCATGAGGTCAGCCCAGTGGGACATCTGTGTTCTGGGAAAACCACTCCCTGCAGAGATAGAGGCCAAAGGTTCAAGTGACTCAGCTTACGTGTTCTCGATTACCATCAAGAGAAGGACAGGTGGGGCCATCCCGGCTTAGAGCCCGACTCTGCCTGGACAAGCTTCCATCTTCTCTTCCCTGGTGCGGATCCAGCACGTGTCGAGACTAACCCTGGGGGCAGAGTCCATGTGATTTTGAAGTCTGTCCTGACTTTATGTTACATCCCAGACCATGAAGTGAAGCCGAGCCATCATCTGTGCCACGCTTAAACCTTCTGCTTTATTCATGCATGTTCCTTCCTGTGTAGAAAGAGAGGGAGTAGATAAGAGAGGAAGGGAGGGAGGGAGGGATGAAGGGAGGGAGGGATGAAGGGAGGGAAGGAGGGAAGAAAAGAGGGAGGGGGAGAGAGAGAGAAAGAGAGAATGTGTGATTGGGAATAAGTGAAAGGAGTCAGGCAGTAAATTTATACAACTTATTGGACAATTCAGCTCATAGCAAACTTTAGATGGTCAGTCTTCCACAACCATCCAAGTTGAATTAAAAATTTAATGCTGAGCTTCCCAGCAGCCAGGAAGAAGAAGGAAACAGGATCTGTTAGACTATCAAAACAGAAAACCATGTAAGTTACTCAAAAGCCCTCAAGTAAGAGGCCTTCATAGTAAGACCTTCATATAGACGGGATCACAAATATCCCAGGTAGTTGGACCACAGCTTGTTCCTTACGTTTTGCCAAGCAACGCGGGAACATCCAGTGGCACTGAAGCAACCGTGAGGAATAAAAGCATCCCAGGGGGTCTGCACCATCTGCTCTGGTTTGATCCTGGAAAAGTTTGGAGTCCACACAACTCGCAGAGATGCTGCTTTCACGGTGGGATTGGGAATGATGCTAGTCCCAGTACTCAAAAAGCAGTGGCAAGAATTTCTTCATGAGTTCAAAGCCAGTCTGGTTGCTTACCTGTTGAGCTCCAGGACAGCATCGAGAGATCATGACTCCAAGTAAATAAATGAACAAAAAGAAAAAAAGGAAAAGAAATGCTAGTGTCTAGAATTTTGCAAGCATCAGGAGGCTCCCTCTTAGTTCATGACCTGTGCATAAACAGGACAGCTGTGAGGTCTCAGGAGAAAGCCGAGTGAATAAGCCTTTTCCAAAACAACAGAAACCTCCATTTCCATGATCGTGAGGACTTGAGTTGTAAGCCCAGAGCTCATGTGAAAAAGCAGGGTGTTGCGGCATGTACTTGTGGTCCCACAGCTAGGAAGGCAGACAGACTTCTGAAGCTCACTGCGTGGCCCAATCAGTGAGGTGCAAAATCAAGAGGGACCTTGTATTAATAAACAGGTGGACAATGCCCGAGAAATAACTCTGAGTCTGGCCTCTGACATCCAATGCACACGCATGTATAATATTAAGATGCTCTTTTGGGTGCTGAGTCTTGCAGTTTTCTCATCCCACTGTCCCACTGAACTTTGGATGGGGACAGAAGTAGCCTATGTGTGCACCATTGGATCTGGCAGCCACATGCGACAACAGAGTACCTGATATGGGGCCAAAGCAATAGAAACCCCGACACTCCAGTCGGATTTCCTCTTAACCCATTCTAATGTAAGTACAAGAAGCAATGGCTGGTGGCTCCTGAACTGCGTGGCAGCGGGGTCCCTCTCAAGGGTTCCTCTCAAGTGTGGCCAGGCTTTGTTCCTCTGTTCAATCAAAGGTTAACGCCCAGCAGAGTCACCTAGGGGTGTCTGCAAACATGAGAGACCAGGGTCACTATAGCTGAATTCAAACCTTACCTCTGAGCGACCATTGACTCCGACTATGGCTTGTCAGAGTCTCAATTTCCCCACCTCCTTGAAAGCTCACTGGGACACCACTGTCAGTGGAGCTAGCTGCCAGAAATCCAAGCTACACACATCTGAACACTGAGAAATATTAACAGAGCACAGGAGTAGGGAGAAGGGCTGCCTCCCAAAAGAGTGGTAAACCAAGGCAGGTCCCATCCACACTTTCTTGATATCCAGAACTTGTAGCTACATCTACGTCTGCATTGTTCTGTATATATTTTACGTGTATGCTTGTTTTTGTATCTGTGTGTTGTATGTATGCACTGCATATATGCCTGGTGCCTACAGAGCCAGAGAAAAATGTGCCAAGATCCTCTGGAACTTAGTTTAAAGATGTCTGTGAGCCTGTGTGGGTGCTGAGAACTAAACCCCGGTCCTCTTTAAGAGCTCCAAGTATTCTTGATCATGGAGCCATCTTTCCAGCCACTCATATATCATATTAACATCGAACATGTGAAAATCATCTTTATGCTAATTTTAGAAACATTCATTTTAAACTTTATCTCATCAATCCCCAAGTACTCTATAGGCTTGAGGTAGAAATCATTCATTCTTTCATTAATTCAAGAAATGCATGCCTAGTGATTATCATATTTCTACCCTTAGGGGTCTTTCATTGTGGGGGTGCACCCACAGGACCTGCCTTGCATCTCTCTCCCTAGCTCCCTTCTCTAGGCGACATTCAATCCTGCCCACCATGTCCACCATTTCATGTGACTGTAACCATATTTTACACAGAGAAAGCCTCAGAAACTCTTCAATAAGTCTTAATTGAAGCAACAGCTGCCACATCCTTATAGAAACCAACGCTATATGAAAGGCATTATTTTTGCGTGTGTGTCACATCCAATGCACAAAGGACACTGAAAGACCTAAAGGAAAAGTGACATACAAGGACTAGCTTCTTCCTCTTCCAGAGAGATAGCCTACCCAGTCACCTGGCAGTGTGGGGCCTGACACTCACCTGTTGTCGAGGTAGCCCTTCCAAATGGAAACATGCCCTTCTGGAGGGAGGACAGAAGCCCATGAGACTGGAAACTATGAGACCAATAATAGTTGCCTGGCAGAGGAGATGATCTGACCATTCAAGCTGCTCCCGAGTCCTGCAGGGAGCTTGACTCATCAACTATGTCAGGGTGAACTTTTCAGTTCTGCGGCTGTCTTTGAGTGATCTGTGCTCTGTGAGTGACCTCGATATACTCACTATCCACAAAGCTGGACTTGAGTGGGACCATTTCTCTGGTCTATAATGGATGCCTTATTTGGGAGTCAACAGATGATGCTTCAAATCTAGGAAATGTCACACAGTGGCACCCCAAATCTCATAAGATCACTTATCTATGTTTAAGTCACATCAAGACCATGTCACCTGCTGTTCTAGGATGGATTAAGAGTCTCATTGCTCAAGGCCCGCTGATTGATGGCCTGTGTGCTGCAATTGTGGGTATTCGTTCCTGTTCCCTGCTTCCCAGATCTCCAGCCAGCATGTTTTTGGGGGGTCCTGACTGAGCAGAGTCACCTTCCATCTGGCTACGCAGACTGTGCTAACAACGCTCGTGGCCTTCTTTATTGAAACTCAAGTCACCAGACACAGACCCTCCACGTCTGTCTCACTATCCCAGATCAGTACTTATATGCCACGTGGTTCTGCTTGCTGAAACGATGGATGTCTTCATCCATCAGAGGACAAGGTGCTTGGGGTGAAGACGCAAAATGATGCTCACCTGCCTTTGGTCCTTACTCTGCCTCTTCTAGGATGTTCTCATTTCACCTCCATGTGAAAAAGGAGCTATCATTGCCTAGAATTTTATGCTTCAGAAGGGGACCCCAGGTAGAAGTGGGTCAAGGGAAGCACCTTGGGCAGCAGATCAGTGTGACAGGGTGGCAGGATTGCTTCAGGTAGACTCAGTCGTCATCTGGAAGCTTACGTGGTGTCCTTCAGATGTTTTCTCCCGATTTCTGCTGTAGGTCTTACAATATTATTTTATTTCATCATTAAAACTCAGCTGTGTCTTTGGGGTCTGGGTGCTGCCAGGACCTCACAGATTGAAGGCTCAGGGCCACTGCGGAACAACTGTGAAGGAAAATCTGGTAGAAGGGGGAAGAAGCCTCATACCTCAGGCTGGGGTCACCCCCACTGTATCAGGGGCTTGGTGCTCACCACCATAGTTCTCAAACCTGCAGAGTCAAGGGCAGGGCCAAAAGCAGGAACAGCAGAAAGGACTGACAGGCCCTCACTGAATATATATTCCCATGTCTGACTTGCCAGTTGACATGGAGGCCATTGTGTACTTACCCTGCCTAAGCCTGTTCCCTTCGGCCTCTTCCTCGGAGAAAAGTCATAATGTTCCCAGTGATAGTTACAGGCTTAGACATCTTTTCCCTGCCTGGAAGAGTTAATGTTGAATCTAGAATAATCTTGGAGACAGATCTCTGGGTGTGTCTGTGAGGGATTTTATAGACTGAATGAATTGAGAAAGACCCACCTTAACCGTGATGGCACCATTCCACGGTTTGGGATTCTGGGCTGAATAAAAAAGGAGAAGGTGAGTTGAGAATGCACTGATCTCAGCTTCCTGGCTGTAGATGCAATGCCTGCAGCTGCTTCAAGCTCCTGCAGCTATGCCCTCCACATCACGACAGACTGTATCCTTCAACAAGGAGCAACTGCGAGTCAGGATAAACTCGTTCTTCCTTCAAGCGCTTTTGACGGGCATTTTGTCACAGCGGTGAGATGAGTGCCTGACACCTCACCCATTTAAGCTCACAGTCGACTCACATGGCTTGATTATCAACCACCCACATTTTCCTGGATGCTCCTCGTGGGATCCTGTCCCAAATCTTGGGAGGTCCATGACACTAGCCTGGCTTTGCAGATGGCAATCCAGTCTTAGGAAGCTCCGTGCTGAAGAACACTATTGAGATGAAGTCAGGATTCACACGCCAGCCTATGAAAGTGCGGGCAAGAGGCACAGCAACCAGGGAGCTGAGAGCCATCAGAGCACCTTTCTGTAGCAGCATGAGTGTGTGCATTCCTCTTATTCTTGCTACGGTTGTTAGACTGCCCTGCTTCATCATGGAAACACATGCTGCATGTGAGCAACATGGATGTCCTTGTTGGTCTACATACGTCATGTGAATATGATCTTGTGCTTTGTATGATTATACATTTTCCGATAGTCCGGGACATACTTTCCTGATATATGATCTGTTCCTCGTTTCTCTTAGGATGTCGGTTGGTGTTATAAGGGACCTCTCAGGAGGAGAGATCAGTGAGGCAAACAGAGAGCTAGCCTCACCTGTAGGCCCTTGTCGGGCTGAAACTTAATGACTGCTTGTCTTGGAGGTGTCTTCCCACACATCAAGAGCATCCGAAAAATAAAGACCTTTGTGTGAAATCTAAATTTTGCATCTTAGCAACTACCCAAATGCTTCATGAGCTTTGCTTTTACATTTTAATTTTTTATTTAAAAAAAAAAGCCAAAGAACATGTGCCCATGGGTCTGGAGTGCATTAGAAAATGCTAACATGTGACCAGCGGGTGATAGATGCCCCTCACACCTTGCCTCCTGCTTCACTAAAATGACCTACCCTATTGTCCCCATGAATTGGCCCTTGAATTATTTATTTTCTGTGTCTGGCTAAACTATGAACTCCTTAAGGGCATCCTAGAAACTTCCGCAACCCGCACGGTGCTTTCCAGAAAGCTGAGTGCTGGAAACCTCTGGCTGACAGCTGACTTTGCTCGATCCCATGTGAGCTGTCAGAGCAGAGAGAGAGGAGCTGCTGCCTAATCATCTGCCAGGCTCCACCCCCATCCCTGACCTCTGCTCAGCTCCCAGAGCTGTCTAACGACACCCACCATTAAAGAAGAACTTGCTCCAGAGAATGATCTACGAATCCCAAGTCTTGCTTTTAACAGGGCTGCCATGGTTGGTGACCTTGGACAAGTCACTTGGACTCTCTGAACCTCCAAGCTATTATCACCAGGTCTGTGCATAGCAGGCTAGAAGGGAGCAGGCTGCCTAAGGTTCACACACAACAGTGATGCTTTTATAGAATTCTCTCCAGCCCCACATGGGATGGCCACTGCTTCCAGGTTGAATGCTGTGTTTAGCAAACTCTAGATCCCTGTTCTACTGTCCCTTCTGTTTGTGTGACAAATGACTATGACCAAGAGCACCGTAAGGAGGAAAGGGTTTATTGCAGTTACTGGCTAGAACAAGGCAGAAGTTGAGGCAAACCAGGGCAGGAACTCTCGCTTAGTTTGCTTTCTTATGCAGCCTGTGGCCACCTGTGTAGGGATTGGTGCCACCCACAGTGGGTAAGATCCTCCTAATCAAGGTAGGAAAACCCAAGTTCCGCACAGACATATCCACAGGACAATCTTATCTAGGCAATTCCTCAGTCAAGGCTTTCCTCTCAGCTGACTCTAGGTTGTGTCAAGGTGGCGACGAATGCTAACTAGGACTATACCCAAGCATTGAAGACGGGGCCCATTATTTTACTAGTTGATCTAAGACTCTCTCATGAAATAGCAGCAAATACTATTAGGTACATTATATCCATTAGTTCTAGGTGCTCCATGTCTGCTAGTCTTCACGATGATACCACAGGATGAATGCCATGGGGGAAACTGAGGCCAATACTGGTCAAGAATCTTTTCCAAGGCCACACAGTGTCTAAGTGTAGATGATGTGGGATTTGAACAAGGTCTGTGTGGCTTCGGAGGACACACTCTCTCCTACTATGCCTGTGGCTCAACAGCTTGTCGGTACACCTTGGTCACTTGGGAACCTATGCATGTGTGTGTGTGTGTGTGTGTGTGTGTGTGTGCATATACACACACAAACAGACAGACAGACACACAAACACATAAACACCCTAATGTCGTGACTATGAATCTAATCCCATCTCTGTATTCAGCAATAACTTTCCCCTAAAGCATTTTGTGTTCTGTATAAAGACAGCAGTGGAATCCCTGTCACCCCATACCTGACGGTTGTCTTTAAGTGCAAAGAAGAAAGGGGCTGCGTTGACTTTCAGGCTCTGCTCTGCCTATGGTAAGCGGTAGTTAAATTTCTTTCATAAATTTGAGGAAGGAAAGTGTTTTCTTTTCCTGGCTGCTGTAATAACCCTGCGCGGGATGGAGATGAGAGCCTGTTTGCAGCCAGACATCGTTTCCCTTCATCGCAGCCTCGCGGCTCACACTTGTTGGCTATTATTGTGGTGTAGCTAATGGATGTTGACCTTCCCCTGACTCTGCGATAAAGCGCCCACTTAAATACAGTGGCAATGTCTCCGATTACACGGGGGTTTCCAATAAGACGGTAATGTCTTCTTTGCTTGAGTGACCCCATTTATTAGAATTGTCTCTTTACTTATAGAGTTAATGGCATTATGCTTGTTCTGGCTTAATATTTTGTCACTGTGAGATGCCTGAGTGTCATCACACATGGTAATTCTGGGTTTTTTTGCTCCCCCTAAATGGGTCACTTCATGCAACAAGCGCTCTTTTACTAATCTCTTCAATGTGTCCCCCAGCTCTAAGAACTCGACCCTGTTAGTGACTTTCCCTGTCTCTTCTGCCTGTCTTGTCTTGGCTGTTAAAATGCCTAGCTGCCAGACAAGGACTGTCATCACACAGACTGTCTCCTTTCACCGGTACATCCTCCCACACCTCCAAAATTACCTTCGCAAAGCACTTCCTGGATCATCCACCTGGCATCTGCCCTTGTTGGATCCTCTACCGTGGGCAGAGAGCACAGCCCATGGGACCTTTAGGGACCTGAGTGTCTCACTGGTATCCACCAGACTCCTTGGCCTCTGGCCAGAGGGAGTTGCTCATATTCCAAAATGGCCCTCACCCTTCCTCATTGTAATACCTTAAACTGTTATAGCCTGTTTGCCCATGTGAAGAAAGGAGTGATGTAGATTAGTATTTCTTGAGCTATTAAGCATCTCAAGCTTGACAGGTCCCCAGCCCCCTTATGTCAGTCTTTTCCTCCCATCCCCACCGATGTGTCTTTCAAGGGGGCTGCAATGGGGCAGCCCCCGAGGTCTGGAGACCCTCCTCCTACTTCCTGCCTACTGCTCCTCGAGCCACAGTATCATACTGGGATCTGAGTCAGGTACCCGAGCTGCAGAACCTCTTTTTGCAATATCTGAGGAGCACCCTTGGTTGAAGGCAACGAGGAATGCATCTTAGAGTTTCCACAGCTGCAAGAAAGCATCTTATGGAACTTATGGAGGAAAGGGCTTAGCTCAGCTGGCAGCTCTCAAGTCGTGCCCCATCACTGATAGAAGTCAGGGTGGGAACTTGAGGCAAAAAGCAGACGGCAGGAACTGAAGCACGGACCACACAGAAGCACTGCTTACTGGCCTGTTCAGCCTTCTTTCTTAGACAACTCAGCAACACCTGCTCAGGGATGGCACTGCCCACAGTGGGCTGGGCCCTCCCCCATCAATCAGGAATCAAGAAAATGTGCAAACAGCTTGTCCACAGGTCATCCCAGTGGGGACATATTCTCAATTGAGAGGTCCTCTTCCCAAATGACTCTAACTTGTGTCAAGTTGACCCAAAACTAGCCAGCTGGGGCAAAGATAGCCTGCTGCCCAGGGTTGCTCTGAGCTTGAGCTGGTTCCAGACAACCACCATTCCCTGGATGTCCCAGGGTGAGACAGTTCTACTGCCTCAAGTCCCTGGAAAAACAGGAGGCTGTGGAACCAAAGGTTTATTATGATGGCTGTGGTTGTAATTTTCCACTCAGGTCCTTGTTGGCCCATGTCACTCAGAGATAATGGCTTTGTCTTCGTCATGTTAAATCTGAGAGTCTGCTGGGCACACAGAAACAGCACCACATCACTGCCAAATGCAACTGGTCCTGACTGACAGGGGTTTGTTCATGGGACGGTGATTCTAAGTTCTCAGGCTGGAATCCACACCAGCCATGGTCCTGAACTCCATGAAGCTTCCTGTCCACTTGAAGCCATGGGCAGCGCTAAATGAATTCTAACCGGCCATACAGCACCGTACCAAGCACGTGTTAGGGGGCCATGGCTAAACATGTCTGCCCTTTAACCAAGATTAAAGTTTGAGCCACCACAGTCTTATTGCTTGAACTCTGTTGCAAAGGGTCTCTAAATTAGCTGGGTGGAGAAGGTGCAGGGAAAATTAGAGACTATATGATCCACTTAACACAGAGCTGAGATAGGGAGGGCAGAAGAAGACAGAGGATGAGTTCTGTGGGCTGTGTTTAGAACTGCGAGGAGGAGGATGAAAACATTGAGAGTCTGCTCCTGAGGAATTCTGAAGTGACAGTGACAGGGAGAGTGGGACTGATAGGCATTTGATGCGTATTAATTATTTGATATGTCTTAATTAGGTAGTCTTCAACCTTTGACATTTCCTTAAGAGAACAGCTAAGGCCCAAAGCACTTTCTGCTTCATGTGGGCGACTGGAATGTTGTGCGTGGATGTAATTCTTCATCCGGATAGTAGCACTCAAGGCCCTGGGAGTTAGCTGGGTTGTGCACGCTATTTCTCATTGCCTTGGCTTAACTACCTGTGCTGTCCTGAAATTCAAGTTGTACGTTAAACACAGGTAATGTATTGTTGGTTGGTGGAGCTCTGGGAGGTAGTTAAGATGGGAGTTGGACCCCTCAGGGGTGGAATTAATATCCTGGAAAAGAGACCCCAGAAAGCTTCTTCACTACTTCCGCATGTACAGATAGAACAATCAGTAGATTTATGACCTCAGAAACAGGAGCACACCAAACACCATGCCGTGAGCTTGGACTCCCAAGAAACTCAATGGTTACTGAACTTGTGGTATCTCCAAAAACCATACAGGTGGCAACTGTCAATGTCAAAATTTGACTCCACTGACCATCTTCAAATCTACACCTTGGCCACCACCCTGCAGACACTCAATGAGAGAGAACAGATTGACACAGGCCCCCGGGGAAACGTGCTGGAGAAAATACAGTGTATTTAGGTCCAGTCTGTGACCCTGGCTTTGGTGACCCAGAACTGACTGAGCTCTTCTTATAAGAAAACAGAAAACAAGGCTCCAGAATCTGAATCAAACGCCTCCCTCCTGGTTCAGCAGTGTCAGAGGCTGCCCAGGTTACTTTAGAGCTGAACTATAAGGGAAAGAAGGGAAACAAGATACAACTCTGCTATTTCAGATAAAACTATATAGACTTGAGCCAGGTCAGCAGATTCTTTGTTCAAAGTTGTCTCATTTCAATAATGAGGTTTGCTCTCCCTGCAGTTAGCTCAGGACTCTGCATGGCTGGTGAGATGGGGAAGGGGTTCCACACTCCTGTCTCTTGAAGGCACAGATAGAGCCATGGGATCATCATTCAGAAGATGCACAATGATCAGACACACCCCTCCCCCCGTCTACTGCCTGTGTTATTGACTCTAGAAACCCAGACTCACCTCACCCACTTAGCATCACATAACAAGACTTATCACATCCGGAAAATGTGTGATAAAAGCCCTAAGCAGACAGAGCACAGAAAGCTGGCTGCATCTCCAGTCCTAGATTCTGTGTGACACTGGGCACGTGTCATTGTCATCCCCAACCTTAGCTGACACAGGAACTGACTAATCCTAGTCCTTGCCATTTCATAGGCGGGTTAAGAAGAAGAAATCAAATAATGGAAACAGTCCTGGAGCTCTCTATATTGTGAACATTGTGCGCATGCAAGCGGTTATTATTAATTATGGTTTGGTTTGGAGCGCCGAGCAGTTTCCCAAAGCTTAACTAATAATCACCTGAAGAACCAAGAGGGAAATATTTACAGAGGAATTATCAATTGCGCTCATCTGGTGTTTCAATTAATAAGGTGTGTGTTTTTAATTGAAATAAGGTTAAGTCTTGGAAAGAATAATTGCGGAAGAACATGAATTATGGAATAAAAGAAACCCCACCACAGCGGAGAGGACACGGTTATCTGGAAGCAGGAAGATCCTGGGTGAAATTCTTGAAGAAAGGACACTGATTGCTGCTATTGTTAGGGCTGAGGTTTTTCCACGGAGATAATATTCACCCATTTTCATCTTCCTTGTAAGATTTCATGGCTTTTTGCATTGCAGGGCATTACCACCATGTCAAGATCCTGAAGCAAACCAGTAACGCAGAGGGTAGCAGAGCCCACAGGTTTGTGCCAGGAAGAGTCTGAGGAACTCCTGTGTGCCCTGAAAGATGGAATGACTGAGTGGAACCCCAAAGCATGTCTCTGGGAACAACACTTCCCTCACTGCTCCTGTCTGAAAGAGAGAACTGCTCAGTATCCCCAATTCTTATTGCCTTCTCAGAATCAGAAGCTCATCAGACACCAAGCCACGACCTTGGGCTCTCAGTGGAAACTCAATGGAAACTATAGAAACTCATGTCTACAGGCCCAGGAGAACATCACATCCCCAAGAAGATCAGGTGGATCTTCAGGATAATTCCCAGTCCCCAGCCTGTCCATCTAGTCCATTTCCTGTGTCCCACTCAGAAACGACCAGGCAACAAAACCATAAAGACTTCCCTTCTCATCCAACTTGAGGTAGCACTAGACACATTTGTTGTTTTACTTGAGACAACTAGAAAAAGAATCAGATTCTGTGAACCAGCAGTTTTAAATTAAGTGACATTGACCTAAAGTCAACAAACTGGAGCAAACACACACAAAAACAAAGACCAACTCAGAAGTCCTTGAGTATAAAGGCAACACATAAGAGGATGCTGAGCCCAGGGGTCCTCCTGAGTTGAGGCCATGAATCTAGGTGGACAGAGAGGCAAGTTTGTTCAAGTTCATAGCAGACAGGGGGAGAACTATTGAAAGAGAAACTGAAAATTCCTACATAGGTCAACAGGGGCCAGTCACTGCATCCACAAGAAGAAATACTCAGAAGATGGCCTAATGAGACTGAAGGGACAACCCTCAGGTGCTGCAGAAGAGACTTTTGTCCCCACCACTCACAGTAGAAGCCTCTTGCTTCAGCGAAGAACATTCCTCTGCGTATGCTCAGAATGACCTGACTAGAAACACTCTTCTGTAGCTTCCTAACAAGAGAGAGAAACTAAAGCTGTTTCAAGTCACATAACCAGATTCTGGAGCAAGGTCTGAAAACAGTTATTTAAATAAAAAATTCTATGACCCAATAAGGTTGAACTCATAATATCTGGAATATAATATAATGCAATAAACTTTTAAAATATCAGTGGTGGTGATAAGCTTGATCCACCAATACAAGATAGAATTTCAGACAAAACTCCAGATTTCCAGAGGTGAAAACCACAAGTCTAAACTTAGAAGTACACTGGATGTGATTAATAGACTATAAAATAGTGCAGAAGGAACATCGCCAAACGTAAGGTTTAGTCAACAGGTTGTTGTCAAAATAAAACACAGGGAAACAGGACTGGGATGGGGATAGACTCATGTGTCTCTGAGCTGTTGGGTTGACTTCAGTCAGCCTAACATGTGGGTATAGAGTGGAAGGAAAATAGGGGTGGCCACAGTGATTCTCCAATGTTCAATAAGCAAGACTTGTCAGTCTTCCAGGTTACAGTGCTCTCGACCTGGTGTGGCTCCTGAGAGTCAGGAATGCCTGCCATCCTAATTGAGACAGTCGCCTTCATCTTGCCCGTGATGCTGTCTCAAGTGGGTGTCCAGTGCTGGTGCCAGACTGCAGGCACAAGTACACTCTACTGAAGCTCTCTCTTCCAACATAGGATTCTTAGGGTCACCTGAGTGTCCTCACAATATGGCAGCTGATTTATTTCATGGCCACAAAGAAGGAGACTGAGACAGAGAGAGTGGGGATAGATAGACAAATAGACAGACAGACAGATAGATAGAAAACAGAAAACAGAAGTGATACTCCATCTTACCTGCTATACTCTAGAGACTCTAGAGATGTCATCAGCTGAGCTGGGCAGACCACTAAAGAGGGTGTGAATAGCAAGAGGAAGCTATCTCAGAGGTTGTGTAATGGGGTCCAGCTTACTACACAGGAAAAAAAATTAGAAGAAAAATATTCAAATTTAATGAAAATGATATACCCACACATCCAAACACAAAGTGAACATAAGCACATTGCTTAAATTCAGCTATAAAAAAAATACATCCTTGGGGCTGGAAAGATGACTCAGTAGTCGATAAGAGCAAGTCCTACTCCTATAGAGAACCTGAGCTCAGTTCCCAGCACCCACATCAGGTTGTGCACAACTGCTTGGGACTACTGCTCCAGGGGAATCTGACTCCCTCTTCCGGCCTCTGCAGTCACTTACACTCATGTACACAAGCTCTCACACAGACACACAAACATAGACACTCACACACAACTACAATAAATGACAAAAATAACTTTTTAAAACCTTAAAATCCACCAGAAATACCCCATCACAGTCATGTGGCTAAAATCTAAAGGACTGGATGTAGCAAATGTTGTAGAAGGTTGGGAACAAGCAGTCCACTCAGACACTGTTGAGGGAACTATGACATGGTACAATTATTTTGGGAACTCATTTGGCAGTTTGTCACAAAGTTGGGCACTTTCTGTCTAAGTCCTTTTTCTGTTTCTAAAAGCACAGAACTAGCCCCAGGGTAAGGTATAAAGACAGAGGTTTACTTGGGCTCCTGGTTCAGCATCAAGGCTGGAAGTAGTATCTGCTAATATCCTACCTGCTGGAAGAGGCCCTAGGTTGCATGGGATGGAGAGGTGGCTCCATTGGAAAATTCTTGTTGCCAAAGTGTGAAGACCCAAAGAAGGACTGACCCCCAGCAGCTTCGTTAAAAAACTGAGTGTGGAGGTACTGACCAGTAACCCCAAATCTGGGGGTGGAGACAGGTGTACCCCAGGGTTGCATTGGTCAGCCATCTGTAAACAGAGACTGCTCTTGCATTTCCCAGTAGTCCAGACCCAAATAATCACATGGAAACTATAGGACTATTTGGCCAATTGCTTAGGCGTATTCCTAGTTAGCTCCTACATCTTAAATTAACCCATTTCCATTAATCAATGCATCACCATGAGGCTTTGACCTACCAGTAAGGTTCTGGCAGTGTCTTTCTCCTTTGGCAGCTACATGGCATCTCTTTGTCTCCACCTACTCTTTCTATATATCTCTGCTTGGATTTCCCACCTGGCTTTACTCTGTTGCACCATTGGCCAAAATGGCTTATTAATCAATGGTAATAAAATATATTCATGGCATACAGCCCACATCAGCCATCTCACTGAGGTGTTAAGCTCCAGGTTCAGTGGCAGACCCTGTTTCAAAAGAACAAGGTGGGGAGGACTGGCAGGATGGTTCAGTGGGAGTCTGCTGGGGACAGGGAATAAATGTGACCAAGATACTTTATACATGTGTATAAAATTCAAAGACTGTTTGAAAAATGGTAGATGACATCCAAGGAACAACAGACACATTGTCTTCTGACTTCTGTATGCACACACATTCACAAGAAAACAAAAATACAGTTACTACTCTTTCTGCTACTAATAGTAATAGTAATAATAACAATAGTGTGGTCATTGTGGAAACCAAGTGAGGAATGCAGAAGGCTGGGGATGTTTTTGAGTAACTTTATCCAAGCAATCATAGCCCTTCTGTTCATCATGTGACTCTGCACTGCCCCAGAGCAGTCACCCAGGGAAACACTGGGAGCTGACATGGTCCTCAGCTTCCCTGGTGTCTGCAGCTTTCCTCAACCATGCTCTCTACTTCCGCCATCCTCCTCACCACAGGCTCAGAGGGAAGGGATCTAATGAGATGGAGCCCTGCCACCATGACCTGAAATTTCAGAAACCATGAGTCCAGATAGATCTTTCCTCCTTTAAATCATTTCTCTTAGGGTCTGCGAGATACAAGAAACTCGGTTACACAATTTCTCCTAGGGTTTTGTGAGACACAGTGTAGCACAATTAATAAAAACCCATAGACAGAAACTGGAATTTTCTGGAGGATTAGAAAAGGAAAACAGCCAGCTCTTAACTCTACCTCAGTCTGAAATGGCGATCTGGCCTCCATGAATCTCAGAATGTATGTGATAGCTGTCTCCTTCCATCTTATATTCCTCTCTAGTGCTGGGATTAAAGGTATGCACCACTACCTGGCCTGTAAGGCTGATCAGTGGGGCTTTTTTTACTCTTTGATCTTTAGGCAAGCTTTATTTATTAAAATACAAATGAAATATCACTGCAACACAGAGTATTTGCTTACACACTCTTGAGTGCCTCAGTAGCTGCACTCTGACATCTTACAACCATTGATGGTGAGGACTACAAAGCACCAGGGAACATGGGCCCTAGGCTTGCTGAGATTTGGCCCTACCCACAAGGGAGGCCAAGGACAGAGGCCCAAGGTCAGCAATAGGACCATCTTCTCCAACAAAGGGCTTTCAGGAGGCTGGGTGTCACTTCTCAGAGCTCCCACATGTGACTCAGACTGTTTTAGTGAGGGGAAAGGAAACAGACCAGTTTGAACTAAAAAGGCCAAGCAGTTGGAAAATAGTGTTTGATCATAGACTGGAATGAATCATAAAATGGGCAGCTTATTCTCTATGGGAGCATGGGAAGTAGAGTTTTAGAAAACCCTTTATTATGATATATGAGTTACTTTCCTCATCCATGACAAAATGCCTGACAAAAGCAAGTTATGGAAGGAAGGGTTTGTTGGGGCGCATCGCTTCTGAAGGGATATCAGCTTCCGGTTGAAAAGCGCAGCAGTAGGACCATGAGGCAGCTGGTCACATTGAGCCTGCAGTCAGGTAACAGAGAGATGAGTGACGCTGCTCAGCTTGCCTTACTCACTCCTTCTAATTTAGCCAAGGACCTCATCCCACAGGGTGGAGTTTCCCACATCAGAGTGCATCTCGTCTCCTCAGACAGCCCTCTCTGGAAATACCCTCACGGGCATGCTCAGAGGTGTGTCTCCCAAGTGACTCCAAATCCAGGCAGCTGAGAGTGGGAATTAACAATGCACACGCCATCCCTAAGCACAAAAAGGAAAGGGAAAACTTGAACTTCCTTGTTAACTCATCATTCGACCTTGACAAGGATCAACTTTTAGTTTTATTCATTAGGTTTTATAAAGGTTTCCTGTTTAATTGAAATAGGGTTACCTCACTTTGTCCTCCCTTCCTACCCTCCAAGGAAGCACTTTTCAATTACCCTCCACAACTGCTCCCATGATCCTCTACTCTCAAGGTTATAGCCTTTTTTTGAGTATTATCATTACATATTTATGTGTGTGTATTAATTGTAAAAATGTATTTATTATTATGGGGGAGGCTTACACACATATCACAGAACGTGTGTGAAGGTCAGAGGAAAACTTGATGGAGTAGCTTCAACCTTCTTTTGGGTTCTAGGGATAAAACTCAGGCCATCAGCCTGGGCAGCACATGTCTTTATCTGTTGAACCATCTTGCTAGCCTTATTTTAACTTGTAATTAGAGAGAGGGGGCAAATACATGTGCACAAATTGATCACAAATGATGAGCACCAAGAGGTTGAAGATCAAATGGAGTGGTCGATAGATGCTGACCTTCAATGCCATTGGCTTCACAGTCTCTGGCAGGGTACAAGTGGAAGCCAAATTTTCTTATCATCAGAATCCACTTTTGCTCACCCTGGGCGAGCCGTGGGTACGCGTACCCACACCACAGAATTCTGTTCAAACTAAACAAGTCTCTCCCCGTGCAGGCAGCAGGTGTTGAGCAAATGGGGAGTTTCTCAGTAGTCCTGTCAAGTGCAAACGATATTCATCTTGTGGGAACTAAAGCCCAGGAGAGAGGCAGGAAATTGTAACCCAAGGGGGTGCAGAGGCCTCAGTCTCTCATGTGTGGGATTTCCCCCGCTACGTTTTCTTGGAAACGAGAGATCAATGGTAAGAAACGCCAAGGTCACTTGTGCTGCAGATATAGCAGCTGCACTCCAGCGGCAGGGAGGGGAGACGGGGTGGAATGGCTCTTTTTTCATTCTGACTAATTTAATAGCTACCAGCCAACAGTTTGCAGTCTTAGTGGAGTCTGCAGCATTCTAGGACTGAACGCAAAGCCCTAGGGTTCTCTGCTATTCCATGGTGGCCAGTTTTATCCCCAGGAGACAGGTTGTGGTGTCTAAATATAGGGTTGGTTGTTAGGACAAGTGTGATGGGTGGGGGGAAAGAAGTGGTACTAGCAGGTAGTGGCCTGCTCCTCACCCACAATACACGAGGAAGGAAATTACTGTGGTAGTTAAGTCTGTCAACTTCATAGGTGCGGAGAACCACCTAGAAGCCAAACCTTTGGACATGTGCAGGAGTTTCTAAATTAAGTTCACTGAGGTGAGAAAAACCCATGCCAACTGTGGGTGGTACCATTCCCTGGGCTGGAGTCTCAGAATGAATAAAAAGGAGAAAGTGAGCTGAGCACCAGCGTTCACCTCCCTGCTTTCTGACTGCGATGCCATGGAACCAACTGCTTCTTATCCCGGCAGTCATGGCTTCCCCACCAGGGTGGGTTGTTCTTCCTGTGAGATAAAGTAGCATCTCCTTGAAGCAGCCTTTGCCAGGCATTTTGGTACAGACAAAAAAAAAAGCAACTAAATTGATTACCAGTTGTCAGTAGTATAAGTGCCCTGGGCTAGCCTCCAACTTAACAGACTTTGAGGCAAGACAGATTTGAATGGGATCTAAAGGGGATACCCACAGTAGCCTGCTTCCTCCAGTAAGGCAGCACTACCCTCGGCTCCCACCACCCATTCTGTTACGAAGCTTCCTGACTTGAAAACCTCTCCCCAAATGTCTCTTTTCTTAGTTTGGGTGGGATGCCTTCATCTGGGGTGTCTTTGCTGCATCAAAGACCTTATGTGAGATTCGATGAACTTGGATCTCATACCTGTTGTGACTCCTCATGGACTCTTATCATTGTTGATGTCATGGAAATAATGTGAAGTTTCTTTTAGAAAAGTATTTGTGGACCCCATGAAGAATCAGACCCCGGCTAACACAAAGCCTGTTTGGAGGCCTGGTGTGAGCTAGGGGAGCCTGAATATGGAATTGGACAGACAAGGTGAACTCTTTTATTAGGAGAAAGAGAGAATATGAGAAACCTTCGGCTCTCAATTGTGACAACTCAGGCCTTCAGAGACATCTCTGGGCATTGCCAGGAGATAATCCTGGAGGCTATAGGCAGGCAATTGCCAGTGGTTACTCTTACACCCTCAAGATGAGTCTTCACACATTACCTCAAGGAGCAAAATGAGAGAGGAAATTGCAGGAATTTATGTGTATATGAAAATACAGTCATATGCTAACAGCTCCCCCATCCATTGTCACTCCCCGCCATCCGTCTACCATGTCTGGCTTGGATATGAAGTACTATCCCCATGTGTTGAAGGCTTGCTCACCAGCTGGTCCATCCAGAGAGGCCACTGGGTCTTGAAGCACCCAAAACATTTTCAACAGAGTAATTGATTCCTGACTTCATAGCTTGGTGGCTGCCAGTACGTGTGAGCTAGTTGGAGTCAGAACATCACCATTGCCGAAGGGTGTGCCTCTGGAAGGCTTGTCCTGCCTTTGGCTGCTTCTTCCTTCCCTCCCTCTGCATCTGCCTGCCCATCAGCTGAGCCATCCTATTGCTCCTCACATTCCTGCCCCACCCCAGTCCAAGTACAATAAGAACCTATAAACCCGTGAGCCAAAGTAAGTCCTTTCTCCTTTAAATTACCTCTACTTGGGAATTGTGTTGCAGGGATGGAAAACTGATAAACACAGCTCGCATCTGTGCCAGAGTCATTTTCCATATGTTCTTTTGAATTCTTTTTTTGCCCATCTTAATTAGACTCCTCTTGTCTGTGCTTAATTTTCTTCAGTGTATTTAATGCCTTCCACTTCTCAATATAGGATTTTATTTGGAATCCTTCATTGTCTTGGGCACTGCGATCCACCATTGTCAATTCCTCCAGTGGACTGGGTTCTGTGAAGCTCTTTTCTCCTTTCTCTTGACTTCCTTCCTGTTATTAAAATGCAGGTTTCTTCAGGATGAAAACCCGAGTCATTATTTTTCAATATTAATGTTATTGTTTTTCTGAAGCTGCTGTTGTTCCGTAATTCAAGGACCCCTTGTCGAATCCCATATGTAGCGTGTTTATTAGATGTAATATTTTATCTCTCGGACTCCTTGCCTGACACCATCATTTCCTTCTTATTTCAATAAAAATGATCTCCCTCCTTGCAGTTCTGACAGGAGCTAATAGTTTTCTTTATCACAAGAGAAAGTAAGAGTGGGGCCATGCTAAAAGACAGAAGGAACTGTATATATTTGTGCCTTAATTCAATTTACAACATAAACTCCCATTCTAATAAAGTAACTTCCATAATATGCCAGGTAACAACAACAACAAAAAAGCTTAGGTGAATGTCTCAGGGCTTCAAATTTTTCTGCATTTGCCAACGGTGAGTTTGAAAGTCGTTCTCCAGGCATAAGCTCATGGGAAGAGAAGGAGCAGGCCACAGAAGGGCAACTGCTTTCTGCTTTCTTAACGCTGTTTTTCCTTTTGGTGTTTTGGCATGGTTTGAGATGATGCATTTTTATCCAGTGTAAATAGAACCTGGTGCTTGCATCACCAACAAAAAAAGCAACATTGGATGCTGAGATCTTAAGTTATTAGGAAACAAAATAACATATTTGGAGCACGATGAAAATTCTTCGGAGGAACTGGTAGTACTAATGTCAGTCAATCGGGAAAATAAGACACTTTTAGCATGCATTATATACGAGTCTGAATTGTCACAGGGACCTTATAAGCATGTTTAAATGCTAGGTGCCAATTAAAAGAAGAAAACCAGAACTTTCAAAAGTGCAACCTGCCTGCTGTGTACAGATGAGGATATGACAGAAGTTTGAATCCCTTGTGAGCAGCAGTCATGCACCTTCTGGCATAACAATCTATCTAGATGTTCATGCCTGTGAGTGGAGCCAGTGGGCCAGCCTACATGGTCCTTAAACAGACTAACTTTTGTTGGGGAAGGATTGTGGGTCTGCCAGTACTTAGTTGTAGAATCCTGCAAACATCTCAAGCAGCTGTTCCAATACAACAAAGGCATGAGAACCCCCACCCCCTATTTGAGTCACTGTCAGGATCAAATGATGTGTTCAACCAGCATTTAGCAGGTACCCACTCCGTGGTAAGATGTCACTAACTGGCATCTCTCCTCTGACTCTTACCCTGTTGCTGTCTTGGGTCAACACTGCTGTGACATTCAGCCCTAGAATCTCTGACAGGGAAGATACTAGAAGTGCCACTGAAATGTCACATTTCCTGGCACTTAGGCTGTGCCTACTTGGGGAACATCCCAAGGAAGGTGCTGTAGGGGATGGGGAGATTAGTTTGACGTGATGCTGACTGCCATGGGTTTAATTATTAGCTCCTGGGAAGAAGAGCCGTAGACACCATTAGTTACATAGAGCATGTCTCTTTGTTGACTCTAGGCACATTTCTAAGTCTCCTGTGTATTATTGTTTCGGGAAAGAGCACTATCTTGCAGAGTGTGTGCCCCTTTAGAACAAGAGCCATTTCCAAACCACCTTTTACCTCTCTCATGTTCACCGAAATACCTTGTCATTCGTGTGTGATGCGCTGGTTCGGCTGAGGACTTGACAAGTGGATGATTCTGATAGAGATGCAGTGACTTGATGAACAAGGCCTGGTCATGGTCCCCAGCTCACTGGCTTTGCTAGCTATTCCAAACAATAGGTTCTACCGTCACACGGAACATATGACGCTCAAACTCCTTATTGAATGAATAACTGAAGGTAAAACAGATTAATGTATGCAAAATCAACTCAGAAATAGAACCCACCACCAACAAAAAGAAAGCATGATTCAAGAACTCTAGCAGGACAGTATATATTGACTTGGGAGTGATGTGAAACTCCTAGACAGAAGGTTTCAGTGATGGAATCCCATAGACATTTTATGTGGAGCTTCAAGGATCTGCTTCAGCCTGCTCTGTGGGTCTTCCAGATTCATGCTTGCTCTTCTTGGGTAATAAACCTTTGATGCCTTCTCTGTCCACTAGGTATAGGAGCAGAAATGTGAGGCCATGTACTTTGGGAAGGCGAGACAAAGGGATCTGAATCCAGCTACCTGCTGAAGGGAACTGGAGCAGGAAGTCAGCAGTGAGAACTGGTGGGTCACACATGGAAACACTGACTCGTCCCCTGCTTCTACTGAGCAGGGTTCTTACCACACAGTTACTGAGTTTTGTGTATCTGGCTCTGTGCTAGAATCCGTGCTTCAAGGGCTTGAGAGAGGAGGCAAACAGGCATCTTGCTGCTTTGGCTATGACTGCCCAGAGTCACTCTATGACTACTCTGTCAGCAGGGAAATGCAAAGTCCCTGCCCATAGAATGGCTCTGCCTGCTGATAGAGGAAGGGGTACCAGTGCTCAGTCTCAGTACTCTGAAGCTACAGGTTTCAGCAAAGTCTCTTATTCCTTTTTTGGAAGGAGAAACAGCCAAATGGGGTTGTGAAATACAGAATGTGATGGGTCCCTTTCTGTTGCTAGAATGAGGAAGAACAGGAAGTGATGCTGAACATGAGTCAAATAATCCCAAGCTAACTCCAAATAGAGTATACTAAGGTTTTTCTTTATTAAAAGAAAAAACTCACAGAACAGGAATGGGTTTTAGCATCGATGTGTGGAGGGCAGGAAGAAGAGAGTGAGCTAGGCAGGACTGCAACTTTTTGGGTACCCAAAAGTCATGCCCCAACCTGGTGCAGCCTCTTAAAGGCCTTTGGCTGAAGGAGGTTTCCCATTGCCTCCTCTCTTTTGTCTAAATAAGAGTTTCTAAACCTAATACAAAGCTTTATACAATAAGAATAGATATCAAGTATAAAAATTAGAATTACAACCAGCATAAACAATATTAATCAAGAAGCATATGCTTAATGTTTTAATAATCATTTTATCCTAAGGAGTCTAAGTCTTATACTAGAAATGGCTTGACTAGATTATAAGAGGAAGGTAATTATGACTATCTAATCCTTAACCCTACTGAAGGCCCGAGAAGGGAGATTAATATTACTTGAGTAGGCAGGAAGTGCAGTCAAGCAGCTTCCAAAATGTACAGTAGACAGAGACAACTGGCTACCTGGGCAATCTTCCAAAGTCTCATTTGCAATGTTGAAGCAACCAACTTTGGCTAAGGCCTAGAGTAACTGACAGACCATTTTCTGAGGCAGGAAAAATTTTTAGAACTGTCTTACCCTGTCTTTGGCAAGGTTTGGCAGTCTTTTTTTTTGTATCCTGCTTGTCCTGTCCCGACATATGTTTTGTCAGTGGTCAAGGTATGGGCAGTTCCTTGCCCAAGACCAGTTTTGCCAAGAAGAAAACAATCTCCAAGTGGAGTGTCTTCAGTGCTCAACATTCTCTTGGGAATACTTCAGTGCTACCAGGAGCAATTATGTCTCATGTCAACAGAAATCTAAGTTATTTAAATGCCATATTCTACAGATCTTTGAAGTGGTTGAAGATTACCTATATATTCAGAATACAATCTCTATGTCCCTAAAGAACCTAATTAGTCTGACTATAAGTCTGACAAACATGAATTAATATTGACCTATAATATTTAATACCTATGTTACTTAAAGACTTAAGACTTCATATCAAAAAATTAAACAACCCTTAAACAACTGTGCAGTGGATGAGGACAATGACCTCAAAATGTAAACAATGTATAAGTGTCTTGAACAGAGGTATAAATATATAATGAATATGATAAATATATCCTAAAAATTGTATCAATATACAAAATGTATAAAACAGACATAGAAACATGCATGCATACAATCTGACAAAATAACTTTGCATAGGTATACAACTATTGTTAACAGAAATAGGAGCATATTCAATATAACAAATATAATTTGAATTTGTATCAATATATAAGAATCTACATCAATGTAAATTGTTCATAAATAATAGCTCACAAGTATTCACTCTATTATTCACTATTATTATTATTATTATTGTGAGTAAGCTCACACTAATCTACCTACTATCCCATTCAATTCCCCCCCCCCTTTTTTTTTCAAGGAGATCTCTGGGCCTACATAATTTCCACCCCTACCCCCAACCCTATACGAGTAATAATCAACCCCTAAATGATGTCCCTAACCCTGAGGACAAACATTGTTGGGAGAGGTACACATAGATATCTAACAGGTGCTATTGGGTTGCTAGGGCTAATGGACTGGGTACCACCTGCTGATACTCACTGCAGGAAATATACCTGCATCCCTCCTCTAAATAGCCCAACCATCAGTGGAAATCTCCCAACTTTTGGTACACTTGAGCATAAATCTGTGAAGCATTATTGGCACCGTTCCAACCTCCTCTAAGACCTTGAAGTCATGAACAAAACCAACTGAATGCCTTGACTTAAAGAAGTTATCAGGCTAGCTCAAGCATGGTTATAAATGAATTTGTCTAGGATCTCTTGTGGGTCCATATTTTCTTTAGATAAGTAATTCCTTCAAAGCAAGACTCGAAAAATAAAATTGGAAGTTGTCCTATAAACAGCCATTGTCTTGACACATATGACTTTGCCTGCTTATGATGCTTGACATGTCTTCCCCATCGACTTGAGCAAGCCACTGCATTCTTTGTGAGCTTTCTTTTGCTTGTCTGTATATAGGAAAGTGTATGTCTTTCCCCCATTGGGACCTTGGGTGAGGATATGTGTGATCATGTAAATGAAATTCGCAGCACAGGGTACCTCTGAAACGCAAACTCTTACACATGAGGATTCAGATGCTCTTAGGATGTCTAAAAATGCCTGGCAAGCGTGTTCCACAGAGCAAGTCCTTTGTTAACGATGTGCTTTTTCTCATTAAAAAAGAAAAAGGCATTGGAGACTACTTTAATGGCCTCCATTTTCAGGCGAGAAGGATTCCAGAAAGTTCTGAAATCATCTTAGTGAAGAGCTAAGTGGTGAATATTCAAAAGCTCACCATTCCAATATAGACAGAATTCTTGACTGCTCTTCATTTGAAAACTTCAGCTCTGTTTGCCTTGGTGAGGTCCAGAAGCCTAAGATCCTCTTTGTTCAAAAGCTCTACCAACAGAAGTAAGATATTGGACCTTTGTGCAGCATTTGCTAAAAGCATGTACTATTTATCAGTTTTCCCCATTTATCTGTGTTGTCTGCTCTATAATAAAAGCGAGAAGCGATAGGAGGATGATAACATAGGAATTTAAAAGAAAAAGAATGGAGTTTGTAGAAAGCCATCAGAGCCAATTCAATTAAATAATTTTCGTCTTTAAAACCCAGATATATATCAAAATACAATTTCCTAACATTTTCTCCCTAGTGACCTTGACTTTCTTAACTCTTTGTCAGAAATTTAATAATGATGTTCATAATATATTAATAAAACCTTAAAGTATATCTGCTGTGCAACAGGTTTCCTGGGTGTTTTCATATAAATTTCCTAGTCATCTCCTAGAGGTGTTTACCTCTAAATGGTACTGAGGAGATCAAACTATTGTTCCCCAAGTTTCCTCACCTATTTTTTTCTATTTTCCTAATCATAACAGACATAGTCAACTTAAACATTCTTAGAAAGTTCTTGGCACTGTGATTTGGTTCCTTTCTTGGGCTCTTGTATCTCTAGTATTTATTTATTTATGGATTATATGAAACAGTGAATTGAATACTGATCATCCAATTTTCCTTCTATTTTCAAATTTACATTCAACACAAAATATGAAGTGATTTATGTTCACAAGAATAAATAAACAAGCCGGGCCTTTAATAAATAAAGCACGCCTTTAATCCTAGCACTCGGGAGGCAGAGGCAGAGGCAGGCGGATCTTTGGGAGCTCGAGGCTAGCCTGGTCTACAAGAGCTAGTTCTCAGACAGGCACAAATGCTACAGAGAAATCCTGTCTCGAAAAAAACCAAAAAAAAAAATGGATAAACAGAAAACCTCACTTCTCCAGAGTGCTCCTATAAGAACCTATCACGGCAGCCCCCTTCCCTGACCCCAAGGATTCAATTTATTATACACAAAGGAAACTCTCCTCTTTGGTTCCATTCACACCCCCATTGACCTAATACTTCATCATTTGACAGGAGCATGGGAATTGGCCAAGGAGAACAGAGATGATGTTGAAATCCACTTCATCCCTGTTCCACATATGAAACCCCCCAGACCCACAAGCAGGAGAGAGGTAAGCCCACAGAAGAGGAGGAGGAGGAAAGGGAGAACATGAAGGATGGGAAGATTCAGCTCACCAGAAAAGAGTCCGCCATTGCAGTGACGATGGACAACTGAAGCGAAGGTGGCAGGAAGGTATTATTATGTGAATTACTAAGACAGTCAAGCCATGCTCTGGTGACTAGAGCGTCTGAAAGCCATGTGGTAGTCCCCAGACACCGATGAGCCTTTTTATTTTTCTTCCCTCCAACCATCCTTTGGGTGAATTCTTTCTGATCCTGGTCCCTGAGGGGAAAAAAAATCATCAAGAAATAGTATGTCCCTTCCCAACTCTCATGTGCCGACTCCTTCAGCCAAGGTAGCAGGGAGCAGGGATGTGGCATGTCTTTCCACAGCATCCTCCCCCGCCCTGGATGCTGAACAGACATCTTCAAACTGCCTTTTGTTTAGATCAGTGGAGCGTTTGACTTTATCAAGAGCCTTGATTGTGCCTCCGTTTCAAGGACATCACTTAAAGCAGCGATCGGCGGTGCAACAGAAGGACGAGGCACTGCACCCATAAGATCACAGACAATATCTCTGTAGCTGTGCCCCTTTACAGCTGTGCATGCTCACATATGGAAATTTTACAGCAGCTGCGTGCTCCCGGGGGGCTGAGAACGGACCTGTGGTATTCTGGCGATTATCGGTGAGGGTTTTAGGGGCTCAGAACCCATGGTCAGTCTCAACTTGGAGCCTCTGACAGATGATAACGAAGATGCCTCAGGGAATGCTGGTGACTAGCTGAGTTTCATGGATTTCTTTACTCATTCCTTAGTGTAAACAAACAAACAAAAACTTTTTTTGCCATTCAGTATATGCTAGGCTCTCTACAACGTTTTCTCTTCCCAACGATGAAGAGAAATGGTTGGGCCTCTGAGAAATCCTAGATCTAAGAAGAAAGAGTTGATGGGGCCAAACCAGCCCTTGCCTTAGCAGAGGTTCAAGATCATTGGAAGAGGGCTTTTTCCCATGGGAGAGATGGATATCTGTCCTTACCTCCTTTCCACCTATCAGTCTTCAGTAGGAAATGATGGTACCTGACACCCTTGACCCTGCCCTGGGTGTCTAGGTTAGTTCTGGGTGCCTGGGCTAATAAGACTGGGTGTTTAGAAGCATTTATCAGCCTGATAACATATTTACAGAATTGAGGAATGCAAATCCATTCTCCTTACCTTCACTGTTTAGCAGGTGGAGCACTGAAGACCCATGCATATGCCATTGCTCCTGAACTCTGTTTGCCACCTTGCCTAGCAGGTCCCACAATCTGTCCTGTTACTCAGTGGAGGACTCTGGGGCCTGGCTTACATGGTCAGAGCAGGGATGTAGCCAAGACAGAAGGGTGAATATACCCTTTCCTAACATCCCAGGTCTCAACTGTGGTAATAACCTCGTATTCTTTGTTTCCCTGGTTGATATTTGTTAATCTAATCTGATACTGATTTCTATTAATCCCAGTTAGCTATAATCATGGCACAGAAACAGTTATCTTAAAAGTGAAAGAGATTCAGAGTTTTTTTTCATTTTTAACCCGTATATTTCTTGAATAAGTCAACAATGGGCTCGGATAAGGAGATGAAAGAATTCAAATTCCACTCAGGCAAGAAGCTGAGGGACTAAAGCTGGTCAGGGGTTGCGTCCAAAGAAATGGCTCCACAAACAGCCTAGGGAATCATGGTAGCAAAGTGGCACGCTCTTTTCATAGACCTTGACAGAGAGCAACACATCCAACAAAATTATGAAGCCCAGAGAGGGTCAGGAGGCTTGAGACCATCATCGCTGTCACCGCCGGAAAAGAGTTAATCAATACTGCCTACAATTGACAGGACGCTAAAAAGAAAACACGACTCCAACATTTTCCTATTTGAAGAGATTTACCCCAAGGAAATAACCTGAAAACAAATACAAGGTAAGTTCACACAGAATTTTATTGAAGGGTTATTTGTAATAAAACAAAGGGAAAGGGGGAACCCATAGCAGTCAATCACAGAGAACAGAATAATTAAATTCTGTTAGAGTATAAATGATAATTATTGAAATGGTTGCAACATGGAAATGACAACGATGCTAATGTAAAATGAGCAAACAGAACTCTAACGATAGCTCCCACATCTTTGAACTATGAGGCAATCGTGCACACAGGAACACGTTTGAAAAGTGTGCATGCATACACACACATACACACACACACACTCACAACCCAAGTCACCAGTGGCAGTCTGGAACTTCTCTGTACTTTTGCTTCTGGTTTTCTTGGCCTGGGTTGAGCCAGATGGCACACACACTCACAGCCCAGAGTGGTTCCCCACAGGGATGGACTCATGGTGTTAGCTTGGGTATTTTCCCCGGTATGTCATTCCTCTTCTATTCACTCCTTGGTAATCATGGAACCCAATTGCTTTCTGACATTGCTCTGAACATTTTTTTGAGACCTCTGTTTAAGAAGTACCTGTTTTCCCTTCGGCAAATTTGGTGTGTTGTTTCCCATTGCAGAACAATTATTTTGAGGAAATCACCTTATAACCTCAGAGTTCTCTATCCAGCATTAAATACTATTGTACGTAAGCACATTATATAAGCACATAAATATTAAATTTCACAATCACAGACTTCAGGTGGGAACTCCAGGGAGATTGTTATTTTAATTTCATTTGCACTGATGATACAGACGCCACTTCTCGGAAAATCAAAAATAGACATTTCAGGAATGTGAAAGAGACAAGTCCTGACATTTAATCTGGTCCCATCATCTTCCAGGTAGTAAAGAGACTGAGGAGGTTAAATGGTGTGCCTAAACCTACATACTGTGATGGCAGGTTGAGAGCTTACCTTGTAAAGCTTCAAATGTTCTTGTCACATTTGTTTGGTAAAGGGAGGGATCCTTAAAATTGGATGTCCTTAGCAGCTAATCAATTCAGCAGCAGTAGAACGGAAGTGTGTCCCCAGCAGTAGGCACAGATAATGCCAGAAGAGTGAGGGCCTTTGGGATGGGCTATTACATGACGATGGAAAAAGTCAAACATGCTTTGGCGGAAAAAAGCAAGGGTCCAGTAGAGCATGAACATTCTGAACCAAGATGATAACACTGGACCCCCACCTCCACCCCCACCTCCACCCCCACCAACCAGCAGCTGACTGTCTTCCAGGAAACCAGGAGGCACAGGCCATCCTCCTACACAGGCATTTGTGGTCCAGTAATCCAGCCAGTTCGGTCTCTCTCTTGTCTGCAGTAGGTGATGGTGTAAAACCTGAGGCCTGTGATACATGGAGCGGGAGGCCCAGTCTGGCTTTCAGATAGCCAAGACTAGAAGCAGTGGAAGACAATGCAAAATCAATGGTCTGTGGACAAACAGCCCAACAAAAGCCAGTCGCCAACCCTGACATGATTCAACATATAAAGCTTATGCAGGCATAAAGGCTAGAGTGCGGACGTACAGAAGCATGTGCATTAATGTCACGAATGAGCTGAAACCAGCTGGCCAGTAAGGCTCACAGAATCTGTGAGCTCAGAGTTCATTTAAACTCTGTGTCATTATATAAGGGGAAGAACGATTGAAAAAGATACCCAATGTCAGCCTCTGGCATCCACTAAATACACACAGAGAGAGACAGACAGACAGGCAAACACACATACAACATACACACAACACACATTCATGTACACATGTCCACACCTGAGTATACACACACACACAAACACACAGACAACACACACACAGAGACACATACAGACAGACAGACACACACACCACACACCATGCACACATACATACACAGAACACACACACACATAAAACACACAAAATACACACATCCATGAACGCCATACACACACATACACATACCAATTAAGACCTATTAAAACTGAAAACTAATGAATCACCCTACAACACTAGGTTTATGCCTCAGCATCCAGCCAGAATTCTGGATTCCTGAGTTCATCAACCTTTGTCCTCACCCATCTCAAAATTTTAAAAATTATAGTAACTGCTACCTTTCTATAGAAACTGACTGCAGAAGTGCTACTTCTAAGTGTCCTAGGTGGATGGTGTTATGTGTATGTCAACACAGGCATAATAAAATTTAAAAAGCACACATGTGAGGAAAGGACATAGAAAATAAATCCACCTGCTAGGACCCAAACGCATGTTGGAGTTGCACTGAGTATAAAATATTAACCTTATTGCCGACTTTTATTTTAATAAGAATCTCTTGGACTAAATAATAGGAACCAAATACAGCAATATAGTTTCCAACAGTGCTGTGGGCACCCCCCTGGGACTATGGGGGACTCAGTGAGTGACACTTGTACAGGTTTAAATTTGAAATTGCATTTAATTTGTGTGTCCTATTACTTAGCTGAAAACACGCACCTCGGAGGCAAATGCAGACAGAAATGGGCATCAAGCTAAAAATATTTGAGAGGCAATAATTTGCCTTAATGGCATCCACACCTAGATGGGGAAAGTAATGAAGTCTCCCAAGGGAGCTGTTTCTTTGGCTTAATTTGTTTTCACGCTGTTAGCGAGTTGTCAACCAAAGAACTTTGCTGAGCAACTGCTCATGAACCTGTCTTTTGTTTCGGCTTCAGGTAAGCCCACTCTAGCTTCATGCCCTTTCTTCCATTTTGTCAAATTCTACAACCCCTTCCGATGGCATAGGAGGCATTGTTCTAGAACTAAACAGATGGGCCAAAGAGAACAAAGGGCCCGTTTGTGGATGTCCACATTTGCCTTATCCATGCCATCTTTCCTCCGTCTTTCCCACCTGCCATCCAGGTGGACTGAAGAAAGAGCTGGAGTCCCACAGCCTGTGGGTGGCAACACGGTCTCCCCAAGAATGGGGAGTGGTTGGGTTAGGAAAAGATATGTATTCTTACAAAATTATAAGAGTCCAAGGCAAGGAGAGTGAATTCTACAATCAAGTGTAAAGAACAAATCACAGATGACAAACCTCAAGTCCTACACAGAAGAGAATGAGAAGTGAAGAGAATGTGGGGGGCCTACAGGCCACAGATCACGTGGCTGCACAGTGGTCTCCACAAATGCCCCTCACAGGAAGTGGTGGAGGACCCCCAAACCCAGTGCAGAAACTGCTTAGAAATTTATTGGTCCCAACCCAAGAGTACCCTAGTCTGCTGGCACATCTAACCACACTGCCTTACTGTGTGGCTCTCCAGGCTGACCCCTCTGAGATGGTCGCTGTCCATGAAGATCAAGACTCAGTCTGCAGAATTCATTCAGAGCTCTTCAGGTTACACTGTGAGTGGTAAGAAGAAATTGGATGAACACAACATCTCAACAGCATCTAGCCATGTGTAGCAGGGACCTAAGTGCAGACGGACCACCAGAGTCCTACCAATGGGCTCAGCATGGGCTTTAAGCCATGAACGGGTAAGAAAATGAATCCAAATATCAGATAATGGAGTTGATGGGAGTGTGTATTTCATGATCTCATACACATGAATTGAGTTAAACATGCAAAAACGTCTGTCCACGGTGGGAGACACCCTCCATGGTACATATCCAGTATATACATATACACGATACAGGATGGGTATCATACACAGGCATTCTACTGAGTAAATATGGATGCTGGGCTTTCTTCCTCATTGAAACTTGAGGCTCATTGTCCATATACTGTCCTCTTTCCCATGATACAAATCATGGTTTCCTGCCTTCTCAGCCCTCATCCTCCATGACACCTGTGACATTTAATAATATGCATGACAAAACTATAAATTACTTCATCACTCACCTTGCATGGAGCACGTGACTTGCATGGAATCAGAAATGTCATGGCATCCCTGGGGCCTGATCACAAACTGATTCTGGCCTATGTGCTGGAGGTGGAATCTGGATTCCAATGTGGTCCGTTGTTTGTCCCTTTAGTTACTTGGTCATGGGAGGTGTGTAGTATGTGAGAACACCGGGGTTCACAACTCTTGGGAGATGGGGTTGTACTGAGACCTTTGTTTTCAGCTGATTTATAAATACCTAACCCTGTGCCAGAGACACTACTGCATCATGGGTAAATACAGACCTTAGCTATATTTCACAGCAGAAATCTGTCATTCTCAGGACCAAGACAGACTTCCCTCCCCATACCCCTTCGTGTGTGTGTGTGTGTGTGTGTGTGTGTGTGTGTGTGTGTGTGTGTGTGCGTATGCTGCAGAGATGGGTGTGGAGATCCGAGGAAAACCTTGGTTATCAGTTCTCACTCCCACCTATTTCAATCTGTGTGCTATTCTTCTCGGCCATGTTTGTCAGCCTAGTTGGCCTGTGAGCTCCTGAAGATTCTCATGTCTTCCCCGGCACATCTCACTGTAAGAGCTCTGGGATTACACATGCACAGGACCAAAACTTGGAGAGGAAATTGGTTCCTCCATTTTACACTTCCAGGTCACTGTCCATACTTGAGGGAAGTCAGGGCAGGAACTCTAGCAGAAACCATGGAAGAAGGGTGCTTACCATCTTGCTTTCTGGATTATGCTCAGCTATCTTTCTTACGTATCCCAGGCCCCCCTGCCTAGGGATGGCGCACCTATAGTGGGATGGGCCCTTCCATGGCTCTCAAGGCTATGCCCTACATTCATGTCCACAGGGAAATCTGATGATCAGTTCAGTTTTCCTCTTCCCAGGTGACTCTAGGTTATATCAAGTTGACAATAAAATTTAACCAGGATGTGTGGATTTGGAGGATTTAAATGCAAATCCCCATGCTTCTATGACAAACGCTCATCTTGCTAAGCCATGGTTCTAGCCTCTGCTTCATACTTCTTAAAAACTTCCATTTTGCCCCTTTTGCTTGTCAGCCATCTGAGGCAGCATGGGTCACTAAAGCTCTACTGGGGTCACCCGAGAAAGTTCAGCCAGGGTTCTCGCTCCTGCTGTGTCTCTGTGTCTGATCCGGAAATACGGGCTGAACATGTGTTGTCAGTGTTTCCATCAGGATATGAAGGACATAGGCTTCATTAAGTTGGACTAAGTGACCTTGAATGGACTTTTCAAGACTGTCTACCCAGTGAAACAGATCATGTTAGTCTTTGTACATAAAGCATAAAAAAAATGTGAAGACCTCCAAACAAAGAAAAAAGAAAGAAAAAGAAAAGGAAAAACCATTTCCCTTTTATCTTTTTCAATCAAGCCACCTCCCTTCCTAAGAATGAGCGCAGTGTTGTTGACCCGGCGATGGGAGCCAATGTCATGGGAGAGGAGAGTTACTCGGTCTGTGGCCAAGGTGTTGGCGACTGAGTGGTGTGGCAAAAACTGTCATCTGGAGAATCAGAGACTTTGTCTGCCCTGGGGACACTACCCCAATACTGCCTGCTTCAGTGTGTGTCGTGGTGGCAGCTATAACGCTTGCAATCCATGTGCATGAGGGTGGCATCTACCACTAGACAGTGCGGAAGTGAACACTGCAGATTCCGCCATGGAAGTGGATGGTGCCCGCCGTGTATGGACGGAAGATGCCGCTCTGTCTGTGGTCTGCACTGGGTGTCTTTCGGGTGAAGGCTCCTAGCCACCATCAACAGCACCCCAAGCTGTGATATATTGCTGTTGGGCGTGCCACCATGGCACACACTGAAACAGTGTCACGCACACGGTCCTCTGCAAGCTCCTGGACCCATCTGGGGCGTCCGCAGCAAAGTCTGAAAGAGTAAACAGATGCTTCCTTTCCAGTTAACTGACAAATATTCCCAGGTGGAATCAAAGCTCATTTCAGCTCCATGGGGACATAGAGGAGGAGGGAGGGGGTCCGGCTGAGAAGCCAGGACAATTTCACATCACAGTGTGGCAACATGGGTTGCAGTCAGATGTCAAGGCTCAGCCCTCACCCCGGCCCTACACACAGCAGCAGTTCTTACCAACGGAAAACTCAGTTTCCCCATTTCCGAATGAGGAGGACATTGCCAATACCTGGAGTGTGGATAAAATCCAAGTGAAGTCACCCTCTTCTGGGTCCTGACAGCACAGCACCCAGTACTCAAGAGCATCAACAGTATACGCTATTCAAATACACACTTTAAAGTTTGCCGCTCCACACAGGGCTCTTCTGTCCTCCCCTCCCCTTTTCTTCTCAGACTCTGCATACTGCCGGTGCCATTCCCTTATGACTTCTCCTTGGGAATCCACATTGGTACCCTGTGAAAAGGCAGCATGCCCTCTGCTGCTGACCTTACCCTCTCCATGACTGCACCTCTCTGCTATTCCATAGGAAGCAGACAGCCTGCTTCCCAGGACATGGACTTAACATTAAAAGTTGGGTGGGTGCTGAGAAGCCTTTTTTATAAAGCCCTGCTGTCTGAAGCAAGACTCCACTCAGATCTCCACATATACTAGAAAGCATTGGCTTCTAGTCAGAACAAGGGAGCATACTCATGCTGTCTGGTTCAACACAACAGAGTTGTGTTGGGAGGATGCTGTAGGTAGGCCGCTGTGGATAGCATGCTGTAGGTAGGATGCTGTAGGTAGGATGCTGTGTGACCTTTTGGATGTCTTTGCAGAGAACCCAGTTGTCTTTATAACTGTTAACTTTTAGTTATTGCTAAATTAGTTCAGTGACAATTTTTTTCTCCCAAATCAATCAATCAAAAGGGAACATGATGAGTTTTTCCTAAGAACATTTTGTGACATTTTAAGGGCACACCTCCAGGTTCTGAAAACCCACAGTGCACATTTTTAGCTCCCAGTATTCTGGTTTGGATGGCTTGAGTCTGAAACCCCAAAAGAAGTTTGCCCACTTGGGAAGACTTTGAGCTCTTTTTTTCTTCCTCTGTAAGCAAGAGTCTTGACTGAAACAAATGGAAATAGGTATTGGGATAGAAGGATGTATGCATTTAGCTCCTCTTTTTATTTCAATCGATAAACACTGTAATATATTAGATACAATAAACCAAAATTAGATTTCTGAAAAATACTCTTGTAAGAAAGTTATTGGTGTGCCCAACACCAATGCCGGAAGGAAATCTCAACAGAGGGATCCACAAATTCCTGCCTCGCGTGGATCTCCCCTGATGACCTTATCCTGAGAGTTTAAATCTCAGAATACTTTAGGAACTGAACTTGGAGATCAGGGGGGACATAGGAACAGACAAAATGTTCAGCTTGACTTAAAACATGGCTGAATTACAAGTATCAGCAATCTATTTGAAAGTGTGGCCCACAGTTCCTGGAGATGTGTGTGTGTGTGTGTGTGTGTGTGTGTGTGTGTGTGTGTGTGTGTGGTGATTTTACTTTCTGTTAACTATAAGATTAAATCTTTTAAGTTAAAAGTTTGACTTTGAAAAACTCATCCCCACTACCGTGACCATAGCAACTTCTCAGCATTTGAAGAGTCTCCTTGTATGATCCTCAGTAGCCTTAATGATAGTGGTGGTGATAATGCCTAGAAAGGTACATCAGCATTGGAAAGATTGGGCCATCTTGGTGAACTCCTGCTTTCCAAATGACAAATGCATGAGGTCATAAAGTCACTCATGCAGGACTTGACAGCACACTCCTTTAACACCAGCAGACAGGAGCCAGAGGCAGGCAGATCTCGGAGTTTGAAGCTGGCCTGGTCTACACAATGAGTTATAGGCCAAGCAGGGCTGTATAATGAGACCCATGTCAAACAATGAATAAATCATATGAATCACCTAGGAGTCAGTGACAGATTACAGAATTCAGAACGGAACAGTGCACCCTCATGTAAAGCAGCAGAAAGACTCCCGGACAAGGCTTTGTGTCACACACAACAACTTGTCTTTACGAAACTATAGCTGTCAACTTTCAGTGTCCCATCAAAGACAATCCTCAACTATCTGAAAAAGTTGTCGTATACACTTTCCCACTATATTCCGTTCAAGACTAGATATTCTCCCGTCCATCAGTCAGCGTAATCTACCACATCGATGTGAATACAAAAGAAGGCCAGAGGCCTGAGCTAGTCTCGGTTATCTCACAAGATTTCCAGTAATGTGGGGTATATCTCTTCTTAGCAGTGCATTTTGCACACACACACACACACACACACACACACACTCAAACCAAAAGCTCTGCCTTCAGCAGCCCCCAAGCCATGGACCTCGGTCAAAATCCCCTGTCTTTTCTTGGAGCCTCAGTTTTCCCATGAGCAGAGTTGAAGAGCCATGCCGGTTCACTGACTCTCGATCCTTGCTGGACACAAGAATCATGTCAAGACCCTGGAAGGCTCTCCTGAGGAAGCTCCTTGTCCAGAGACTCTGATGCCCTCAGGACCAGACTCTGTAGACCGCCCTCTGAGAGGCTCTATCATGTTCTACTGATGATAGCTCCTGACCTCTCCTGCGAGTCTACCTGTTTGGACCCATGCTTTTCCATATTCAATCTTCTTCTCTTGGCCACAGGGCTTGGTGCACAGCAACCATCTCCTGCATGCTGTTTATGGCTGTCACTTCCAGCAGTCTACTGTGTTCAAATTCAACCAGGTGCCACCCCCTCGTCTCCATTTCATGTCCTAGTTGTGCCCATGTCCTCCCATCTCAGGGGCATCTTGAGCTACACCCTAGCTCACCTATCCTGCCACATGTATACTTACTTACACCATGAAAAGTGAAGCTATGCTCAGAGTACAGTTTTGATTTGGCTCCACACTACTTGCAAGGCTTAGTCAACGCTGCCTATGATATTGTCTTGAGGACTGGCTCTCGTACAAGGTACTGTTGTCCATGAAGCTCAGACACATGCATGCATGACCACACTTGGCATTGACCTGCCCCAGTCAGTTGTGGAACCATTATCACATAGTTCATTTTTATTAATAAGGGTTACTTTTGGAAAAGATGACATCATACGGCACCACAAAGAACTATGACACAAATACCCTGAGCTGGTGGCCAAGGGATGGTAGTATTCTGAGAGGGTGAAATGCAGCAGGCTGCTGAGTCTCACACATTTGCAGGATGTGCCCACCTCTGCTATCTGAAGGTCCAGATAAGGATCTGACTTTGGAGAGTGGTGTGTACCATGGCTTCTAAGTTGTGGAAGGGGATCTGAGCCCAGAGACCAGAGAGTCGTAAGTTCAAGCTTCATACTAAAGGGGAAAGCTTCACTTAGAAGTGCATGTGTTGCTAAGAAACTCCACGTTGTGCAAAAAGTAAAAATTTCAGTGGACAAGGCACTGATAACACGACCTGTGTGCTCCCCCACAGAACCCCAGGTTCAGAGAACGGTCCTTCCGTGACAGCACCATGGCTGCTGCTTCATACCAAGAGTGGAGCTGACTCTCTACTAGACCAGCGGCTGATGTACCATTATTAGGAGAGCTAGACTCGTGAAAGAACATTCTGGCTATTCACAAAATCATAGATAACCATCGGGAGATAAGGGGCAATAGTAAGACACAAGGCAAATTCTAGTTCAGCCTACCCTCAAATAAGAAGGTAACCACCCCTCTTCCGAGCTGGGAAGTCTGTGCTCAATTCCCTTTTTCAGTAACTAAAACCACCATTCCATGGCTGCTTTTTCTTATGCACTGCCCCAGAGTCCTTGCTGAAGATGCTGCTATGCCTGTCAATTTCAGAGTCAAACCAACAAATGTGATACGAGTACCTGCTGTCTAGACAATCCACCAGCCTGCAGAATCTCTCTGATGAAATCACATTCAAACTTCAGGTGAAAACATCTTCATTGCATTACTCTATATGTGCATGAGGAAGAAAGAAAGGTCCATGGAAGGCCAAGGACACTTCCAAGGTCTCAGGATTTAGAACGATGGGCTTCATATATGGAATTCTGCTCCAGGAACCATCCATAACTGTAGGGTCTACCATTACTATTTCAATAATTCTCTGTCACTAGAGCAAGCTTGCAATGTCACTCAAGTTCCTTTGGAGTCGATTGCCAAGGTAGACATCACCCTGTGAGCGATCCTCATTTATGAGAACAGCTGGATCACTCAGCTTCAATCCTGAAACCTCTTTGAAATGAATATCTGACCTCCCTTGATGACTCCTTTGCAAGGCACAGAGTCATTTAGACAAATCCAGACAGAAGCAAATGCCGGCCTATCCACTGCTCCACCACAGTGTGGGTGCTCAGTATCTCTGCTGTCCCAATGTAACCACCACCAGCCATGGGAGGCCATGAAGTTTCGAAATTTGACTATCAAAAAGCAAAACTCCATCTTTTTAGTTAATTGTATCAATTTATGTAGTCATCTCTGTCTATCAGCTACTACACCTGTTACATACAAGTCATGTGTTGGCAGAGAAAAACAACATCAAGTCTTCTTGTTTTCCATTATGTCATTTGGGCTTTGTTTTGTGTATGTGTATATATATATATATATATATATATATATATATATATATATATATGTGTGTGTGTGTGTGTGTGTGTGTATACTTTATTATATGTTATATATAAATGTATTATATAGTAAACATAATAAATTATATGTATTATATACTCATATAATGTATGATTGATTATATTAAATTTATTATATCGTATAATTTTATTATGTGTGTTATACATATACTTTTTTAACCATACCATGGTAAGAATATCTGACATGGATCTACCCTATTAGCAAGAGTTTAAAAGTACAATATGGTATTCATTCCAGGTTCCATAGTGCTTGGCAAATTTCTGGACCTCCTTCATCTTGATTAGCTGAGACTTGATGCCTATTGATCACCAACTTTCTGGTTTCCCTCCGAGAGGCCATCACAACTACCACCATCCACTCCCCATCTGCTATCTTGACCATTTGGGTCCTTCGTGTGAAAGCTGTTCATACCGCATGTCTCCTTTGCTATCTGGATTATCTTGCTTGGTTTAGCACTGTCACAGCTTAGTGATATCGTCACAATTGTGTCCATTTCCTTAGGTAATGCTCCGTAGTATTCCACAGTGTATTTCCACATTTCCTTTACCCATGCATCTATCTATGGACCTTTGGGCTGTTTTTATGTCATGACTACTGTCAACTGTGCTGTGTTAAACATGGCAGAGCTAAGGTTGCTTCAAGATCCTTATTTTTGTTCTGTGGGATAATGATCTGCACAGACCTTTAGAACACAGAGTTTGCTATTGGCTCATTGGTCAATAGGTGTGTATCTTGTGCAGGTCTGACCCTGCCAGCTATTGCCATGAACTCCTAGAGAAACTCAGTCCTTCCACACTTTATTAGGACTGATGAGAAACTCCAGTGCTATGGATGGGAGAGCAGTCCTGGCCTTGGAAAGAGAAGAACAAAGAATCAGAACTCTACTCTGGGCCAGCCAGAGCCCCTGGGGTTATGGCCATTTTCCTCCTTTGTCCCAGCACTTCTCTGAAAGCTTACTCAACACTCCTGGGTCCTGGTTAGTTTTTCTTTGTCAAGTTGACCAAACTAAAGTCATCTGAGAAGAGGGGACCTTAACTGAGAAGCTGCCTTCTGTATTCAAGCCCGTGGAGTCTTTTCTTCATTGATAATTGGCATGAGAAGGCTTAGGCCACTGCAGATGCTGCCCTCCCTGGCCCGGTGGTCCTGAATTACATAAGAGAGCAAGCTAAACAAGTCAGAAGAAGCAAGTCAGCAAGCAGCACTCCTCCAGGGCCTCTACTTGAGTTCCTGCCTCTGGTTCCTGCCTTGAGTTCCTGCCCTGACCTCCGAGGATGATGAACTGGAAGCTGTAAGATGAACTAAACTCTTTACTCGCTGAATTGCTTTCTGTCGTGCAGCTGATCGCAGCAGTAGAAACCCAACGAGGACACCCTGCTTTGGCTCCGAAACAGCAGTCTGTGACTAGATGCCAGGGAAGTCCATGTGTGGTCCCTGAGCTAAGAAGCATCTTCCATGCACCAAGAGATACAGGGCTCCCTGTGATCCCACAGATGTGTGGAAGGGAGGGTCAAGGCTGGGGAAGCTCTCACCCCCCCCCCCATAACCTGCCTGCACCCTTCCATGCTAACATACTGTGAACGGATCAGAAGTGACAAAACCAATCCATCACCCCGGAGCCAACACAAAGAGGAATAGAGAGGTTAACAGAAATTGATGACACCCCCGCTGGATTCTTACACTGATTCGGCCGGCCTTCGGATTGAAATAGACAAAGATTTATAGGTCCGAGCGAGGACGCAGGCTCCTCTTGATTGCCTTGATTTTTTTATGTGCTCCTGCATATTTATTCGCAAGCTCATCACCGGCTTGTAGTGTTAGAATGCTGATTTGATTGTACATTGCGAGAGGAGCTGGCATTATGCAGCCATTTGCATGATGCTAGCGAAATCACTAGAATGGTGTCTGATGTCGTTGGCCAGGACGATCACTCCTTCTCACCTGCCTGCAAAAGCCGGATTGGGTAATATTTTTTTTTTGAAAGTCAGATTTCCTTTTGCCTTTCTGAGTGTAAAAATAAAAAAGGGGAATTATTCCGTATCCTGCGGATGAAAAATTGTATTTTGTCATGCCTCCAAGGGCTACAGCGGTATTGGGCTTTTATGAAATCGTTTGATATCGGGGGCCTTGCGTTTCGAGTTCTGACACAAATTTTTCCCCCCATGACATTATTCCTGAAAGTTTTTATCAGTCCATTGTGACAGAAAATTGATTATTATCCCTGACATTTGATGGATAGCTTTCATAAAAGTGTCTTTTTTATTTTTTTTCCCTAGGATTTCACGTTGGCCTCTAAAGTCCTTCCTGACCAAAGGAGAAGGGAAAAAAACGAAAAACTTCCTCAAGACGCAAAAAATGATTTTCCTCAGTCCAATTGTAAACCCTCCTCTGGTATCCGAAGTATGGACCGATGTCTCAAAATGAAGGAAATGCAGAGGTCTGAACTCGCCTTTTCCACTTGCTCCTGCCAACAAGAATTCAAAGAGCACCTGTGTGGCAGTCCCCGGGACTCTCAGAAGGCTGAGCTGCATCCGTGTCCCAAATCCATGATTTATCACAAGACAGCCCATTGGTGGGTGTAAATGAAAAATCCTAAAGGCAACTTTTAGACGTGTTCTGCATTCAGATGTTGCTCGGGGACCCTGCTCTCTTGGACTGTGTCCAGTAGAGAAAGGGACACCTCTGCTAACTGTTCCAGTCTCTCTGGGGGCACAGGGGTTATTATTATCTGTTATGTAGTCCACAGCCAAGGTCCACCGCTTCCATGTAGTGTATCCATCCGCTCAGTTCATCATAACACATGGTGCTGCGACATGGATGATGGTCTCTCTGTACTCAGAGAAATGTCTGGAGGGTTGTTACCTTGACATAGGTTCCCACACCATCACTTCAGTAATGTGTCCTGTCTCTCCCCCCACACACAGTGCCTATAGAATCCACAGGAGGAACCTATAAGACCGTGGTTTCTATAGGAATAACAATAGCCTACCCCTTTGGGAATATGTTTTTAACATAATTATTTTCTCAAATAGAAACATAGGTACATATGCAAAGTCATCTGTCAGAAACCCAATCCTGGGGTCAGAGAGATGGTTCAACAGTTAAGAGGAGAGGACCAGGATTCAGTTCCAGGCACCTACATGGTGGCTCATAACTGTCCCTAACTCCATTGTCTGGGCTTCTGACATGCTCTTCAGACCTCTCTGGGAACCAGGCATACAGATGGTGTACAGACAAACATATAAGCAGAACACTCACACACAAAAACTACAGTAAATAAAACTTAAAAACAGATAAAAGTCAGTCAGACCACAGTGAATTCCCAGCCCCAGCTAGGGTCTTATCTGATCTCTTCACGACATGCTGGGGATCCAAATCTAGTCTTGCTGGAAGTCCAATTCAAAATGTCCTCAACAGCCTCATGTTCTGAATTCAGCTTGCGTCACCTTGAAGGCTTTGGAGCCTGTAGGAGGCAGGGCCTGCCTTTAAGAAATGTTCACTAGAGGTAGCTCTTATGCTTTGTCCACCAGCATGTGGGGAGCTTCCCCGACAGGCTCCTGCTGCCCTGGGGCCTCTGTGCCATGTCTCAGGTTGAAGTGCCTCTGAAACTGTGATCTAAAGCGAGCCTCTCCTGACATCGCTGGGAGACATTTTGCCACAGCGACGACAAACATAATACAGAAGGCTTTTCAGACATGGCTCCAGCAAGATCAAGTTCAGTCAGGCAGGGGAGTTGAGGGACTAGCTTCCGTAAAGTGTTAAAGAAGCCAAGAACTGCACTGACATCGGGGAACAACGATTCAGATCTTGAGCAGATCCTCCAGCGTGAAGATCTGTCAGGACACTCTGGGCGTGCATGTGCCTTGAAGAGGAATTCTAGCTCCCTGTCACAGACGAGGCCATTTAAGCCCTTAGCAACTATTTCAAACTTCACGAGGAAAAGAGACAGTGTCAACCTCACTTCTCCAGGAATCTTCCTCAGGCCCTAACTCACTCCTCTTGAGAGTTGGGCTGTGTTAGACATTGAAATTTCTCCCTACTAAATACACCAGGCTCTTTCTCCTTTAAAATAGAAAGTAGTTATTATATGAAAGCTCAGCTTCGCGGACTGTCCGAATGTCCCAGTTGGCCACCTGCCAGCGGCGCTCTCCTCATTCAGGGAAAGGTCTCGTGGCCACAGGGCAACTAGAAAGCAGCCGATAGATATCTCCTTCCTTTGCCCCTGACCTCACTTCAGGCCTGGTGGAGTCTTGTCCCCACAGTCCCTCTGGGGTGTTCTGATGAGCATGGACGGTTACTGGAATAAACAGGAGCAGTAGGGTCTATGGGAAAATGAGCCTCAAACAGCCCGTTGAGCACAGGAGGGAGGAAATGCAATTGGATGACTCAAATGGGACTTGCTAAAAGTGAGCCTATCATGAGAACTAGAGATGGTGCTTAAAATGCATATTCTTCTTATTAAGGGAGAGAAATTAATATCTGCTCATTATAGAGACTTTAAAACATAATAAAATTATACCCCATATGAAAAAATCATGTGTAACTCCCGAGTCTACATTAACTCCGACATCTGTGTTCCTGAAATGGCTGGGTTTTTGTTTGTTTGTTTTTTGTTATTATTTTGTTTTCAGTTTTTTTTTTGGTTTGTTTGTTGGTTTTTGTTCTTCCTAAATGCTCATGGGCAAGTATATGAATTATCAAATTGGCATTGTTTGCTGTATATTGTTTTTAGACTGTCCTTTTAAATTTAACTAACATCACATTCCAGGCCTAGGCATGAACTACTCCTTGAAAGCGAGAGATAAAATGGCAATTATTTCTAATCACCTGTTCATAGATCAACATATTTTTATTTTGTGCAGTATGCCCAACTATAATAAACAACCAAGTGGCATCTAGCTTTTTTGGTCACAACGAGAGCTGTGGCATCTTCAGGTACTCACGCTGTGTGAGCCCATTGTGAGGGAGACTCTGTAAGCCTGTGCCACAGAGGAGGAGGTGGGGGTGAAATGCTTGGTCTCCCCAGGGCCATAGACTACGTAGCAAGAGAAGAAGAGAGACTGTGCCATAAGATAAAAGGCAGGTAATGCCTTTCGGAAGGAATTCTTCACACAACATTGTGAAGCAAAGCGGGAGGGGGGGTTGCTTCCATTCGTCCATTTCTCCATCACCGCACTGTGCTCATGAACACAGCCTTTCACTTTTGGCTACCTCACCATCTAAGGAGGAAGGGTTTTATCTCCTGGTGTCTTTATGAGGCTCAACTGAAACCGACGAGCACCAGAAACACGCAGTGTAGACATCGCCAGCCAATGACAGTGCTTGTTGTTGGCATTTGCCCCAGGTAGCCCACAGCAATCAGACCAGCATCTCATCTGGGATATCCAGTGTGCAAACACTCGGGTTCTGTCATGCATTTCCTTTAAAACTGATGTTGCCATTGAGAGCTGGCCACACAGTGAACTTCAAAAGCTGAGTCTACTACAATCCTGTGGTCCTTACCCAGGGTGACAGCAGAAGAAGGAGAAGAGGGGCTAGCACAGTTCCTGATGCTAGGTTTGCCCTGGGCCTTCGGAGCCCAGGTCAATGGCAGAGCCAATGAGGGCTCACCTTGGAAACCAGAGAACAGGATAGAACTTCTATACGTCACCACTGAGAATCCTGAAAAGGTCGGCATTTTCCTCCTCTGTGTAGAATAATAAATAATAATCGTCAATAACTTTCTCTCTAGACCTCCTATGTGAAGCCACACTGTTGAGGGCATTCACGCTGTATTCTACAGCCTATTGGGCTTGGAACAACTGAGTCTCCACTGAGATGTGTGGTGAGTGCCAAATCATACTTGATTTAACAGCAGCATGATTCCACGTCTTTCTTCAATGTGAGGGGAAGGTGAGTGGGGAGGGGTTCACACACCACAGTGTGCATATTTGTCAGAGAACAGCTTGAAGGAGTAGATTCCCTTCTTCCACACTAGGAGCCCCAGGAATCGAACTCAGGTCATTGGCCTAGGCAGCAGGTGCCTTCACCAGCTAAGCCATCTCCTTGGCCCTTTTAATACTAAAGAGGCCAAGAGCAACTGTGTAAATATCTTATTATATTTCTCCCACACAGCAAGAAACAATGTTAGCCTCTGAGCCCAGGCTCTGCCATGGTCACTTTAAGTGAATTCTACCGGCCAACACACAGTGTAAGAGGAAGGCCTGAAACCCTGTATGTGCTTCAGACCGCATAGACATTCTCAACAGAGAAAGAACAGTGCCTATGGCATCAAGACCACCTTCCTCTCGCCTTCCATTGCACTGGGGCTCATAGCTCAGGGGTGCAAGAGGGAAGAGAAATGTTCTAGAGTGGTTTCTAGGCCACTAGCATTCTGGGTGAAAAAAAAAATCTTTCTGTATATTTTGGAGAAAAGGATGTCTTTCCCCCACCCAAGAATCTCTCAGAAAAGAAGGAATTTCTTTATATGCATATATTTCGGGGGACCTAGAAAAATCCCTCTGGCCAGAGCTAGTAATGTTTGCCTGAAATCTCAGCACTTGGGAGGCAGAAACAGAGGGTTAGGAGCTAAAGGCTATTCTTGGCTACATAGCACGCTTGGGGCCAGCCTGAGCTATATGAAGCTCTGTCTCAAGTAACAAAACAAATCCATAAAAACAATTTTAAAAAACCTCTCTACCATTCACTACAGACACAAACAATTTATACATAAACATATTTGTTAGCTATTTGCCTGGATTCTAATCTAGCTTGACAGTCCAAAAGCGTTCTTTTGTTTTGGGTGAAATGGTGCCATGTTTGACAGTAATCACTTCAAATTATTCCATTATTTATTCATCTATATGTGTGCGAGGGGGTGTGCTTATGGAGGTCAGAGGACACCTTACAGGAGACCGTGAGCTCTCTCTCCTCCCATCATGTGGCTCTCAGGTCTTCAGGCTTGGCAGCAAGCCCCTCCATTTGCCGAGCCATTCTGCCAGGCTGGAAGGTTTTCTTAAAGAAGTGGCAAGCTTTCCGGAACCCAGAGGCTGTGTTGCTCTGAATCTTTCTTTCTAAAATCCTTACTGGTGGTCTAAGAAGAAATGAGAAGTTCTCAGGCACTTCATGATCACCTTCATTATCTGACGGATTGTGTTTCTCGAAATTAAAGGGAGTAGAGGAGAACTCTTAAATGAGATTCTGAAAGCATCCACTTTCCTTGGGCATTTTCAAGGGGATAATTCTAGAGGAGGGTCGCTGAAGTGAGTGCTGTTGATACGATAGCTTTTTAAAGATTCCTGATTTTGCAAAATTCAAATCAAATCCGAACCAAAAAAAATTAAATAAATAATAAAATAATACAAAACAAACCCACTCAAACTGACGAAGTGATTATTAGATCCTTGGTTGTCTGTGTGGAATGCTTCTATTTGTAAGATCTGTTGTATTCACACTTTCCTGCTAAGTGCTGTATTGCTGGGTACTTTAAATATGTATGCATAAATGTATTAATGAGATAAGTATAAATACACATTTAATGCTTTCATCTTTATTCCTAAAGTTTGCAGGTTCCACTTGACTGAAATTTCTCAAAATCCTCAATCTTCTCACTTGAGAGAAAGAGATCCTAGACAAGGAAACCTCCGGATGGGATGGAGGAGGCCACAGACAAAGTTGGGAGAAGGTAGATTCTGAGGACAGCTGTCTTTCCCTCTGGGTTCTCTAGAGAAAGCAAGCCCGTGTGATGAATGTACCTATGGAGATTGGGGTGTTTTATCGAAGTGACTCCCATGTTTATGGACCCTGGTGAGTCCAAAACACACATAGCAGGGCATCACTTAAACACTCAGGATTGCTGTCGGTGCTAACAAAGCCTGAGAATGCTGTGGAGTTTTCTCTGTTTCAGCAGCACCCATCCCCTGTTCTGTACGCACCTCCAGCTGATGAGAAAGAGCCCAGCCACATCAGGCTTACATGTCAATCTCATGCAAAAACAAACAAAAACAAACTCAATCAAAGAAACATCCAGGATAAAGTTTCACCAAACATTGAGGAACTGTGGGTCAGTCACACTGATGTATTAAAGTGGAATTTCAGGATACCTTTGGGATTCTTTGGAGACCCATGTTGTGGAATCTGGAGAGCAGATACCAGGGAGAAGGAGAAAGTGGTTCCTGTCCTCCGTTTACTAAAACCACTGTTTCCACGGTGATATCCTAAGCTTCCGAACCGCTCTCTGTTCCTGTAAGAGCTACTGTTTCGTGTTGACTGTTGAAGCATGGAGTGTCTGCAGAGGAAGAACTCGACCCCAAGCTCCATAACACAGATTTTTAAAGAGCAAAACAATCAGCCCGATACCAGAGAGCGATTTCTTGAGATGGAGGAAGCTTTTCGTACCCTATGATCCACCACTAAGCTATAGTCCCAGCCTTGCTTGCTATTTGGAAAAAGTCATACAGAGGACTGCAAGGGCTCTCTCTATGCTGGCTGGGTGGTGTGGTCCGACATTTGTCATCCTCTGATGAATATATCAAAACTTCCCATGTCCTGCAAAATATTAAGAGGCAGAGGCTTGTGGGGAGGGGACTAGGTCATGAGGCTGCACCCTTATGAGTGAGATTAGTGTCCTTGTGTCCTAAGGAAACCTATTTGCACCTTCCTCATGAGCACAGCAAGGAAGTGTCATCTTTGGGGCAGAGTCCTTACTAAACAACTGAACAGTGCTGTGGTCTTGGACTTCCTGGCACCAAGGGCTATGAACACTGTAAGTCAACCAATCTAGAGTGTTTTGCTATCACACAAGGAACAGACTAAGACACTCACTAAGGAAGAATACTCCCAGATCCACGGTTGGCCTCCACTCTCAGCTTCCTTGACAGTGTGAGCATGTGGCCTCACTACAGAATGTGAGTAGATGTTCAAACCCATTTCAGGCCTATAAGTAATTCTTGTTCATTAAAGAACTGGGGAGAACAAGAGTCACACTGTCTGAGTCCTCAAAAGCGACACCAAGCAGAGCCGCTTTCCTCATGAGTGAGTGCTTTTAGCCTTGTGCTAAACCATTGAGTTTGTCTGGTTTGTTATAGCAACTCATCCTACCTGCTACTCAGGCACTACTACAAAAACAGCATCTTTGTCCAGATTCATCCTGGGGAATACACTCAGAGGTGTGTTTTATTATGGCTGGTTATAGGCCAAAGTAGAATCAAAGGCGCTAACAGGCTATTCTTGTTCTCACCTAGATAGGCTCCAGAGATTTCTCGAACCCTTAAAAGGGGATACAATCACTTATCCCTGAGCTGATTCTCTGTGTGAGTATTGCAACATCTAAGGATGGGGATCTGCAGAAGATGACACAGAGCAAGTATTTGGTAAATGAGAAACATATTGAGTCATCCTGAGCAGCTCTTAGACAGGGCCACTGGGAGGTGTGAGCACTCAGCTTTGGTCCCAGATCAGAAAGAGACAGGCAAGCAGGTGGCCTATGGGACGTGGATTTGAGTGAGTCAGACAGTCGGTGCAGACACAGTGATGTGATTTGAATGAGGAATGTCCCTCCTAGGCTCCTGTGTTTAAATACTCGGTCTCCAGTTGGCAGCACTGTTCGGGGAGCTTCTGTAACAGGTTGGAAAGGCAGCCTTGCTAGAGGAAGCACATGACCAAGGGGTGGGCTTTACGACATTATAGCCCTGTCCCACTGGTAGTCTGCGCTCATTACTTCCTTAGTGTAGTTGAGATGGGACTCTATCAGCTCCCCTCTCCGCCATTATGGAACCCACATCTAGAACTATAAGCCCCCCCAAATCCTTTCTTCTTTGAGTTGCCTTTGATCATGGTATCTTGCCACAGCATCACGAGGTGACTCCTACACACAGGAATATGCAGAGGGTGCCTTCCCAGCTCTGCCCATCAGCGTTCATCCTACCAGCTCTTTGTGGAGGCACTGAGACACCTCCCCTTTCACACCCAACCCCAGGCCCGATCCACACACAGCTGGATCCTGTGGCCACCAGACCTTGAAATCGGTTATCCAGCATATTATCAAATGCTTGTTCAAATTCATGGGCAGCCCCAGAGCTCTCTACCCCTTCTTATCCACAGTCCTGTGGGAATGAAAGGAAAACAATAGATTCATTTCACAAAAATCATCCCATTTACATATTTTTATCATGAGCTCAAGGAATGATTTTAATTAAACCGTTTTTAAAGAGGGTAGAGAGGAATAAAGGAAAAATGGTAAATATTTAACACCTAATCAAGGGAAGAGAAGCGTGAAGCCCAAACCCTCATTACGCTACGTGGATGGAGGGTGAGCCTTGGAAGCTGCCTGAGTCTGTGCCCCACCCTGCCTTATCAGGGGAGTGACAAGGGGCCAGACACGTCCCGTCTCTGAGATGCATCTGAGAAGAGCGGGGAGGATGCCAACCTCGTGGGATTGTTGCCAGAAAGGCTTAATGGCATGAGAGACAACAGTGGGCAATCTTTCAAGATTGGGCATTTCTGACCAGGCACTTTATCCAGATGGCAGCAGAGAGTCAGTGTGTTCCGACCCTATAAAGAGAGCACTTGGGGGCTGGGGAAATGGCTTAATCGTCAATGGGCTTGCCAGGCAAGTGTAAAGATCTGAGCTTGGGGCCCTAACAGCCATGGGAAAATCCAAGCAATGTGGCCCATACCTGGTTCTCAGCTCTGAGCGATTACTGGCCATCCAGACTTGTAAGGCAGCCTGTCTCCTATGTTAAGGAGAAGAGTGATTTAGAGAAGACATTGAACCTTGACTTCTGGCCTCCATGTTTGCATGCTCACACAGGCATGTACACAGGCATGCATGCAGGAACATGTATCTGCACACGTTCTGTACATGTACAGAAAGAAGAAAGCACTGCTCAATTTGTCACTGTGCTTAGGAGTAAGCGCGGGTTGAAGGGACTCAAGTGTCTTGCCCAACATGGCCCAGGAATGGACAGATGGCTGGCCTTTACAACCTGTGCTGCTGGAGTCTGGAAAACTGTTTTAGGTCTTGGTTCATCTTGTCTAATTCCAGTTCTTGGAATGCACGTGTAAGATAATCTATTTCTTTTAAAAATATTTATTAAAAACTTTCATAAAATAAGCCAGGCAGTGGTGGCACACAGCTTTAATCCCGGCACTCGGGAGGCAGAGGCAGGCGGATCTCTGTGAGTTCAAGGCCAACCTTGTCTATAAGAGCCAGTTCCAGGACAGGCTCCAAAACTACAGAGAAACAAAAACAAACAAACAAAAAAAAACTTTTCTAAAATAGATTTTGATCATATTCTTTCCCCTCCCACAACTCCTCCCAGATCCTCCTTTACATATCCAACCTCATGGTCTCCCTATCTCTCAAATAAAAAAGAAAATGAAAAGAAAAAGGAAAAAACCCACAAAAATTAACACACACTAAGAAAAAAACGGTAAGACAAAAATATAAAAACAAAACAAATCATATACAAATAAACATAGAGTTTGTTTTGTATTGGCCAGCTTCTCCTTGGCATGAGGCCTGCCCCAGAGTGTTATTGGTATGCCCAGTAACACTCCACTGGAGAGCAATGGTTTTCCCTTTCCTAGCAGGTATCAATTGCAAATAGCTTCTCAATTAAGGGCAGCATATTGTGTCCACCTCCTCTTCTCAGTTCCGGGACTCTGTACAGCTTGAGTCTGTACAGGTCGCACATTGCCAAAGTCTCCATGATTTCACGTCTGTATCAGCCCCCATGTGTCTGGAAGACACTGTCCCTTGGAGACACACCTGGTACCTCTGACGCTTACAATCTTTCTACCTCCTCTTTTGCATAGATCTCTGAGCTTTGAGTTAAGAGTCTTGCTAAAGACGCCCTATTTAGGGCTGAGTGCTCCACAGTCCCCCACTCTCTACTAACTGTCCTAGTGTGTGTCTCTCTGTTAGACCATCTACTGCAAGAGGAAGCTTCTTTGTTGCAAGTTGAGGGGTGCACAGACATGTCAATTTACTTCCCAAGTAGATGCCAAGAGAAAGTCCATCCAGCTGTCACTCCAGATAACTCAGTGTGATGGTTGACTTTCACTGTCAACTTGACACTACCAAGAATCACTTGAAAAAAGAGTCTTAATGGAGGATTGTCTATATGGAGTTGGTCTGTGGGCTTTCATGTGGGGGATTGTCCTAAGGTAACTGATAGGTGAAGACCCAGTCTACCGTGGGCAATGCCATTCCCTAAGCAGGAGGCTCTGAACTGTTTACGAGTGCAGACACTGAGCTGAACACAAGTGGGTAGGCACACATACATTAGTTTCTCTCTGCTCTTAGCTCTGGCTATGAGGTGCCTCTCTGCTTTAAACTGCTTTCACCGTGATGTCCCTGCAATAATGGACTGTACCCCGGAACTGTAAGCTAAAACAAACCCTTTCTCTGCTCAGTTGTTTCCTCTCAGCATATCTTACCATAATAATAGAAATGAAGTTAGAAGACCCCACAGTGGCTTCCGCCTGCCCCCATCTACCAATAAAGTATTTGCAAAGCATACTTGCAAATATTTTCCATCAGGGACATTGAGAACCTGAATTATAGAAAGTTAGATGATGTTCAAGAGCCCCTGCTCTAGAACAGGACACCATGTGATGTCTGCTTCCCACCATCCAGGCACCTGTTTCAAAAATTGGACTGCAAAGAGAGGGAGGCTGTGAGTAGCTGAAGTGTTTTAGAGCCCAAGTACTGGGAAGGCCCTGAAAGCCCATCGGCAGGAGGCACCCTGTTATCTACCCCATTCCCAGAGGAAGGGTCTGAGGCAGGTTGCAGAAGTAGAGACAGATCCTCAAGCCCAGCCCTCCCCATCCACCCCCCGGGTGGCACTGTGCTCTGTGCTCCGCTGAGATGATTGCACGGCTGTTCCTGCAATCAGTTCTAAGAAAATTGCTCCTCCCCAATTAACTTCCCCTTATGCAATAAGTTTTAGTTGATGGCATGGAATTGTTGGGAAGGAAAAAAATGTGTGCATGTGTGTGCATGCTTGTGCATATGGGGAGGTGTGAAAGTATGTATGAATGTGTGAGTGTATGTGCATGTGTGTGTGAGAGAGAATATGTGTCTGACTGTGTGTGCATGTGTATGAAAACACTGTAAGATTGGACCCAAGAACTATTAAACATATATGTTGGTTTATTTTCAAACATATTTGAATTACACTCTTTTTTTTTTTTTGAAACAGATTTTCTCTGTCCTGGAACTAGCTCTTATAGACCAGGCTGGTCTTGAACTCACAGAGATTCATCTGCCTCTGCCTATTCAGTGCTGGGATTAAAGGTGTGCACCACCACTGCCCAGCTCTGAGTTACACTCTTAGTGAATAACAAGTTTTTCTTTTTGCTTTCTCTTGTTTCCTTCTTCCTTCCTTGCTTGCTTCTCTCCTTCCTCCCTTCCTTCTCCCCTTTTCTTTTTCCTTCCTCGTTTCACTTCCATCCTTTCCATTCCTTCTTCCCATGCTTTCTCTTCACCTCATCCTTGCCCTGTTGCAAGTACCATCCATCCTTCATTTTGAGTCATCGGAGAGGAAGAAGCTCCGTCTCCCAGGCAGGCCCCTGGAAAGCTAGTTCTTCGGAAGCTTCATATTTCGATAACTCTTACTGCTCCTCTTCTCATCTCTCTCTCTGTGTCCAGTTTCCTTTGACATTTGCAGCTACTACGGAGGCTTCCCCAGGGCCCTTTTCTTCAAGGATGAGGGAAAGCAACTGATTGACTGGAATGGAATCTCCTTCACATTCTTCACTAAACCCCACACTGGCATCAGGGGGTCTCATTGGATTTTTGCAGTTAGGTATCAAGGATTGGAAGTCTCTCAATGATGCCATGTTCTGTGATATATAGGGATCAGAACCTGGGAAAGCAAAGGCTTAGTTGTGCCCATGTACGAGCATCTACAATGAGCATCACCTTCAGAATGCCTGCCTCTATCTGTGACTCTTATTACAGAAAGGAGCATTCCTAGTGTCCCTAGCAGGGATCACCCCAGCCAATGACTGAACCTAATAAAAGCTTTGCAGGACAAAAGCAGGGTAAAAAGCAGAGAATAGAAGAGATTTGTTGTAGGAGGGCTGTTTGTTTGTTCCTAGCTGCTCAGTCTCGAAATAATCACTCAGAAACTATATTATGTAAATCACTGATTGGCCAATAGCTTAAGCGTATTTCTGGCTAACTCATATCTTAAATTAACCCATCTCAACTAATCTGTGTATCCTCATGAGGCTGTGTCTTACAGGGTAAAGTTCCAGCATCTTTCTCTGGCAGGGATACATGACTTCTCTGACTCCGCCTTCTTTCTCCCAGCATTCAGTTTAGCTTTCCCCACCTAATTCTGTTCTGCCCTGCTATAGGTCCAAAGCAGTTTCTTTATTAATCAGTGGTGATCACAGCATACAGAGGGAAATCACACATCAGAGATTGTTCTCAAATGTCTTTTGGTGCAACAATCTCTCAGACCTCCAGGTTCCCCCTCCATTCTCACATACATGACACTGGGTCTGCACCCACCTGTCACTTATGCATGTCTGAGTTTGCAAGCATGGATCTGGATTGTGACCCCCGTACTAAGAACTCAAGTTGTCCCTTGCAGGTCCCCCTGGATTGATCTAGCAATTTATCCCCAGATATCCAGGAACCAGAACCACTTACAGCTCAACAGAAACAGGCCATAAGATGGATGTCTGCCACTCAGCAGCATGAGAGAAGGAGCTGGGAACACCAAGTGAAAGTAAAGGTGGAGGCTGTGAAATAGCCAGTGTCTTGGATGGGAGAACTCCAGGGAAGTGAAGGGGCTCACAGAGGTCTCCAAGGAGGTAAATCATCCAATGAAGTGATCCTCATCACTCCCATCATACCTCAGATGGCTTCTCCTCTGTGTGGGGGATGCAGCTGTTAAGTTCACAGTCCATATTCACGGAGATGTATAAAGGCTAATTTTTCACAACTAGAAAAATTATACACACACACACAATTATATATATGTATATATATACATACATAATTTAAAATAGGGAATACTAGCTGTATGTCTCTCCCTTTCAATTCTAATACAGACGGGTTTTGCCTCTGACTGTTTGTGGGTGACAATAAAGAGTCTGTTGTTCAAGACCATCTCTTATATCTCAACATTTCTCCGTGAAACACCTCCTCTGCCAGAGCCTGAAGTTATGACTAGGTAGTCACATCTGCGCCAGGTGAGATTTGTCTTCATCGGCTATCCAATCTATTGGCTGTTGCCTAGCAACACGTCAATCATACTGAGTATTTGCTACAATAAATTAGCAGCATAGTTGCCATAACAACTACCTTTTTTAGTTAATTAAATTGATTTGACTCCGACTAGGCATAGGGGAGCTATGCTTGTTACGTGAAGTAACAGTACTCAATACTAAGGTACTGATTTTCACTATGGTGTTAACACCATCCTCCGAGGTTGAGATCTTGTCATCAAAAGCTGTTCCTTGAGACTCCAATGTCCTTAAGTCATCTATTCTCACAGTCTGAGAAACAAGGACTCCATAGATAGAAAGAAAGAAAGAAAGAAAGAAAGAAAGAAAGGAAGGAAGATAGATAGATAGATAGATAGATAGATAGATAGATAGATAGATAGATGTAGGTACAGCTATAGATATATAGAGAGATATATAAATATAGATCAGTTTATAGAGATATTCAGTATTTTATTAAATCACTCCACAAATGCCTACTGAGCTAAAAGACTTCTTTGAAGTGCATTGTATATAAGAGATACAAGTGGATTTCAATCACCTAACATGACTATGATGGGAGATCCACAATCCACTGGTACAATGAAGCACCAAAGTTGAAAACACAGAAGTGTGGAACCTTTTAGTTCTCGGGATGAACAACTCCAGTTTCAGGGGATCCAACTTCCTCTGGTCTCTTGGGGGCACCAAGCCAAATCTTGTGAATTAAAAATATACTCCAAGGCCCAGCAAAATTTTCATTTGGGTCAGTGTTCCAGTTCTTCCTTGACTTTGGTTCTGTAAGGTGTCATTGCTGCTTGAGGGTGGGAGGGGGTAATTAGCCATAAACTCTGTACTATTCTTTAAAGTTTTTGTGAGTCTGCAATTATTTCTAAGGAAGAAAATAATTTAAAAATTAAGAGGGGTTGGAATGATGGTTCAGTTGGTAAAGTGCTTGTCAGATGAGCACAAGGACCTGAGTTCAAATCCTCAGCACCCATGTAAAAAGCTAAGTATGGTGTTGCAGGCTTTTGCCTTTAATATGGTTGGTGAGGATGCTAGTGACCTGAGGCTTCCTGGCGCTTGCTGGCTACTTAATATGACCATTTGGAAAGCTCCAGTGTCATCGAGAGAGCCTGTCCCAAAAGATAATGTGGAAAGCAGCTGAGGAGGTCATCCCACACTGACCTATGGCCTCCACACACATGTGTACAATGTACCCAGAGATATTGAGATGTATACTAATACACAAAATGAAGAAACAAAGAGAGAGGGAGGAAGTCTTCATGGGTGTATGACATGGAGCTTGTTTCTAAGCCCAGGATGTGCTACGTAGGTCACTGACCTGAGCATGCATCTGGGTGATATTGAGAACCTTTGACTTCAAGAGGATGTACCACTTGTTTGGCAATGCTGCTCCTTGATTTGAGGGTGTCTTGGCCTCTCTGGCCTCCATCCACTAACCCGTAGCATTGTCCCCTGACTACAAACATTGGCGTGATCACACAACAGGACACCTATATTTCCAACACACCTGCTTTAGCCTCTGAGAGCTCCATGGAACCAAGCATTCTCAAGAACTCCTTAAGAGCAGCCAACAGGAAGGGTAAAGTTGGTGACCTTACTGCCATGCAGATGATGGAACTGGGACCCATGGAAGAGCCAGAGTGAGAATCCAGCCAGGGCCCCTCTTCAGTGCCCATGGATTTCTCATGAGGCAGCTGCTGATGAATTGGTTGGCATAAACAATAATGGCACAGTGCCACTGTGGTCTTATTTGTGCTCCTTTATCATTGCGTGTGTGCGGAGAAAGCCCCATTCGGTGCCACCCACCCCCTTCATCTCTCACACTGTCAAATTCCCTTCTGACACGGAGCCAGCCTTGAGCTTTTGTTTGGATGGCACTTCATTCTGCAGTGACCTTGTACATAGGGTTTCCCTTTAAAATGGATGTGTCTAGGCAGTAAAGAAAAGAATCTTGGGACTCATTCTCTGCCCAAGCTACATATGAGTGTGACTCAGAGGATAAGATATTCTAGTTGAGCCTAGGAGAGCAAGGAACAGCAGCACTGCAGACAGAAGGAAAGACAGCAGAAGTTCAGCGGCCTGGCAGAATGTGTGCATGTGTGTGCACATGCATTAGGACCTCCGCAGCAACGCGGTGAGACAGATGTGGAGGTGCGGAGAGGGCTGTGGAGAAAGAATGTCTGTACCCTGTGCAAAGTAATATCAGAATCAGATCACTTTCCCCTTGAAGGTGAGGGACAAGAGGGGTGATGGCGGCTAGTGAATGAGATAATTTTGTGATGTTTAAATACAAATTGAAAGTTTACCCCCTGCTTAAAATTCAGTTTGATGATTTCTACTTAGTGGATTGATAGAACTTGGGTACTGTGTGACTGATTCTGAAAGAAGACAAAAAGAAATAGAGCCTCAGGGATACAGGATACAGACCAAAGAAGACAGGGCTTATATTCAAAGAGCGTCAGCAGAAGTCAAACAGATTTGGGCTTTATTAGGAAGGCTAGATGTGCTCTAAATCTTTGTCCATGTGTAAGAGCTCATAGAAACACCCGTGCCAGTCCTGGGTCCCTATTCTGATGACTCGGGTGCTGTTTATCTGTTTAAACCCATCAGTTGAGTGGTTTTAATGTAAAACTTCTTATCATACACAAGGATAGAAACATCTCACAAAAAGAGGAGGGGAGTTGGAAATCCCACAGCATTTTAGTAAGCTCCCACCTATTCCTAACCAAGTCTATCTTATTTCCATTTTTAAACTAGAAAAAGGAAACTAAACACACGTGGGGAAAATGTTCATTGAAAGGCCCACCATTAGGTAGAGACAGAACCATGAGTTCATGACCAGCACAGAATAAATAGGTAGCTGTCAGCTACATAAAGAGACCCTGTCTCAAGATAGATAGATAGATAGATAGATAGATAGATAGATAGATAGATAGATAGATGGGACAGACAGATAGAAAATAGATGGACAGACAAATAGACAGATCCTACCGCTGACACTCAGCATGTAATAAACTTGGACTTACGAGTTTGTCAGTATTATTTTAAACATATGCGCTAACCTGTAGTCAAGGCCATTGTCTCTAAGACCCAGAGATGATGTCTTCAGGAGGGTATTAAAATAATATGGTTTACTTTAATTGAAAACCAGAATTTTAAAGATTTTTTTAAAAAGAAACAGTTTAATATATGATATTGAAATAGTTGTCTTATGACTACGACGGTCACCACACAGGTGATTTTAAGGGCAAAGGAGCCCACAAATACCACAGAGCTCACACCAGGGCTCATTTAAATAGTCCCCTCTTTGCAGTATGTCATGCTCGGAGTACAGTCAAAGTAAAAACAGTTACTCATGTACATTTCAACATAAACTACCATGCAAGCATGCTGGCTTTTCTATAACCAGGCAGTCTTGCCACGGGTGCACTTAATTTTCTAATATTGTTTTTTTCCCTGTGTGTCTTGGTGGGGTGGGTGTCATGGCCCTTCACTGTCTCACAGGCTGCAAGTACATTGGGGATGCTGAGGCTGCCACTGTGTTCTGAGAATAAACTCGGCCCCTCCAAGAATCAAAATTTGCTTGCCATCAAAACTCCTGGTTTTATTTGGTTTCTTGTCCCCTCTACCATCCCTCAAGCCCTAGCTCTTTACCAAAGGAAACAGAGATAAAGACACAAATCTCAGCAGCTTTGCCCCTCCAAGCCCATTGCTTTTCTAGCCTAGAATCAGTGTATGTATCGCTGCCTAGAACCCAGCCTCCACCATATGGTCTTTCTCCCGGTGGCTGGATTCCCTCCACTCATCCTGAACAGGGTTCATCAAGTGTCTCCTATGCACACAATGCACACTGCAATTTCTGTGCTTGGAATCATAAAGTCTCCCTCGAAGCTACTCTGCAGACTGAAAGAAACCACATATGATGCACACAAGAAGTTGCTGGGGATGGCAGCATGCTAAAAGACATTGCTGTGAACACGAATATTTGTATTCAAAATATCACACGCATGTCACAGTAATTCTTAAACTTTGTCTTCAATTACAATAAAAGAGTTCTGCAGCCTCCTGCATGTTAGTCAGCTTGCCATTGCTGTGGCGCAACTGAGATGACAAATTAAAGAGGGGAAGTTCATTCTCTCCACCGTCTCAGAGGCTTCAGCCGTAGTTGGCCGCCTCTGTTGCTTTAGGTCCGTGGAGCAGCAGAGACTCACAGCAGTGGAGTGGAGCTGACCCTCTGGGGGCAACGGAGAACCAGAGCCAGGAGAGAGCCTTCAGAGGCACATCCGTTCTGTCCCTCCAGCTGAGACCCACCTCCCCAGCCCACCACTTCACAATAAAGCCACCATCAGTGGTGTCTAGCAGTGAATTGCCCTTTTGATAACGTCACAGCCTTTATGATGCAATCGTTTCTTAGATGCCCATCTCTGAACACAGCTGCAGTGGGGACCAAGTCTCCAATACATGAGCCTTTGAGTGGTAACTTCACATTCAAATGGTAACCCATCCTTAAGCCTATAAGTTGGATGTGGTCCCGAGTCTGTCTTTGAGATTCCTCAGCACAGAGGAAGATGGAGATGGAAGAGAAGTTCTTATGTGTGTGACATGGGGGTGACATTGTGATTTCTGCCTATCTTCTTTTTGTCTGAAGCCAATAACATGGTTATCTGCTGTGAAAAAAAAAGAAGGAACTGAGCTAAGGATGAGCTATGGACTAAAAGAGAAACAGAGAGGGGTCTTAGTAAACACCTAATGGTCTCTGTACTTGACCCGAGAGAGAGAGACAGAGACAGAGAGAGACAGAGAGATAGGATACAGAGAGACAGAGAGAGAGAGTCAGAGGGAGGGAGAGAGGATACAGAGAGACAGAGACAGAGAGAAAAGAGAGAGAGAAGAGAGAAACAGAGGGGAGAGAGAGAGGAGACAGGGGAGAGAGAGAAGAGAGAGGAGAGAGAGAAGAGAGAAAGAAGAGACAGAGGAGAGAGAGAGAGAAAAGAGAGAAAGAAGAGATAGAGGAGAGAGAGAGGGAGAGAAACCGAGAGAGAGAGAGAGAGAGAGAGAGAGAGAGAGAGAGAGAGAAACCAAGCACAAACCTCCCAATCCTAAGATGAAGGTTGACGGACAGTCCTCTACTGACCTTGCTCAGGAGTTGACCACCAGAAAAGCTCCCCACCGTGTTCTTGCAAAGTGCGCCTTGATCTGGCAGTCCCTTGCCCTCCTTAGGATGCACTACTGGAGTGAGGCTTGGGGCCACTCTGACCTCAGCATTTCCACATTGCATGCATGAGTCTAATAATCAGAGTGCTCTGCAGATGGAGTTGAATTAGCAGTGGGTGTTTGTTTGCTAGCTGTCATTTCTCTTTGGCCTATGGCAAGATGCCATGTTCCCTCACCATGCTGGCCCATAGGAGACCATAATAGACTATGTTGCAGCAAAGAAGTGTGAGGTCATGGCCCAGTTTCCCAAGAGAGTTTAACCTATGTGTGATCTCAGGAATCTTATAAATTGATAGTGGCTGTCTCCCTTCATTGTCTAGAAACTTGCTTTGAAGAAATCCTAATTATATTGTCTGGATAAAATATTAAACGAACGGCTTAGACTAATGTGCAGTTTCTCGGCCTGTGATTGATTTAAGACCCAAATATAGCAAACTGGGTTGGGTTTCGTGCTAGGAGCTGGTTCACACAAACAATGCAGGGAAGACAGAAAATGGAATGCTGAATGCAGACCTAAAGGAACCCGGGAGCCAGGCCCGGCAAAAAGCTAGAAAGAACTGAATGGCAATTTACAAGGTGCCCTGAGTGGCTGCTTGGTTCCAGTCAATTCCAGGTCCTATCATAGAATGCTAATTTTGCCCATTTCCATGCCAATGAAGGGCGACCCTGGAGGAAAAAGGTCCCACTTCCGCTGGCTTCTTATCACCTTTTCCTATTTTAAAAGCTTGTCTGGGGCTGAGAGGAAGGCCCAGTCAGTGAAGTGTGTGCTGTGCCACCGTGAAGACTCGAGTTGAGCCTCAGAATCCATGTAGAAGAGCCAGAAGTGGTAGCAAGCATTGTGACCCTGAATGGGAGGGCCTGAGACAGGCAGATCTCTGAGGATCACTGGTCAGCCAGCATGGCCTAATTGGTAAGTGCCAGGCTAGGGCCAGATGTTGTCTGGAAACAAGGTGGACAGCCACAGCATTGTCCTCTGGTCCCTCACCATGCATGTGTACACACACATACTGTTGCCATCTTAGCCATTCACTTAGCCTCCCCCACTGGCTCCCAGGATGCCCCTCTTCTAGTCCCCACCCCTGAGACCCCAGAGATGTATTTATCTTTTCCTGTCTCCTGAGCCAGCTTGCTTCAACTGCACCACTGCACCCCGTCTTCTCGCTGCCTTTTCTCTTGCCACCTTCTAAACCTATGACACCGTTGAAGCAAAGACCAAACCCCATCATAGCCTTCCTGGATCTGGAGTGACCCAGTGGCTTCCTCTTCCCCTGATGCTCCAGTGGCTGGGGTCACACCGAGATCTTCTCTAGGTACATAACTGGTCTCTGGCTGTGACTGGGTGGGTTTGTCGATGACGTCTGCAGTCCCTGTAGCACTCAGCCCTCAGCCCTCTCCTCATTCTTGCCCTGTCCACCCTCTGGCACTCTGTCAGTGATGAGAGGGCGGTCTGCATCTTCCTGGTCCAGGTGACTCATCCCATTTGGAGTACCACTGCATCCAAATGCGGTGACTCTCAGCCTGTCGCATGACTCCCTTCCCTGCTGACTCTGCCTGGATGTCAGGGAATCATCACACATGCATTTTAAGCATTTGCCACACTGGTTTTTTTTTTTCAGTTCATCATTTTCTTCTTTTTTTCACTTCTTACATTTTTTATTTCACAAGATGTGTATTTTTTTTAATTGTTTCTATTGAGCTCTATATTTTTCTCCCCTCCCCTCCCATCCTCTCCCTTCCCTTCTACTCTCTCCCATGGTCCCCACACTCCCAATTTACTCAGGATACCTTGCTTTTTCTATGTCCCATGTAGATTAGATCCATGTATGTCTCTCTTAGGGTCCTCTTTGTTGTCTAGGTTCTCTGGAATTGTGTATTGTAAGCTGGTTTTTCTTTGCTTTATGACTAAAAGCCACTTATGAGTGAGTAGATATTTGTCTTTCTGGATCTGGGTTACCTCACTCAATATGATGTTTTCTAGATCCATCCATTTGCCAACAAGTTTCAAGATGTTATTTTTTTCTGCTGTGTAGTACTCCATTGTATAAATGTACCACATTTTCCTTATCCATTCTTCGGTCAAGGGGCATTTAGGTTGTTTCCAGGTTCTGGATATGACAAATAATGCTGCTAAGAACATAGTTGAGCACATGTCCTTGTTACCACAAATGATTGAGCATCATTTGGGTATATACCCAAAAGTGGTATTGCTGGGTCTTAAAGAACATTGTTTGCTAATTTTCTGAAAAACCACCACACTGATATCCAAAGGTGCTGTATCAGCTTGCACTCCCACCAGCAATGCAGAAGTGCTCCCTTTTCCCCACAACCTCTCCAGCAGAAGTTGTCATCGGTGTTTTTGATCTTGGCCATTCTGGCAGGTATAAAATGGAATCTCAGAGTTGTTTTGATTTGCATTTCTCTCATGATTAAGGATGTTGAGCATTTCCTTAAGTATCCTTAAGCCATTTTAGATTCATTTGTTGAAAGTTTTTTGTTTAGGTTTTTTTTATTGGATTGTTTGTTCTTTGGAAGAACAATATCTTGAGTTCTTTGTATATTTTGGAGATCAACCCTCTGTCTGAAGTGGGGTTAGTGAAGATTTTTTCCCATTCTGTAGGCTATCATTTTGTCTCATTGACCATGTCCTTTGCTTTACAGAGCTTCTTAGTTTCAGGAGGTCCCATTTGCCACACTTGACAGGTACTATATGACATTTTCTGGGAAGATATGAGCAAACATTACTTCACACTAGATTGGACATTGATGACAGACCAAAGAGATGAATGATTCCACCCAAGCCTCCTAAGGGACCCAGTGGGGTCACTTAGAAGAGGATGTGTGACTCAGAGGGGGCTGTGGCACTGACAAGCATGGGTGACAACTCACGGAAAAGTCAACCTTGGAGCTTCCTCCACAGCTCACAGGCAGCTTACCCTTGCCCGTCCTAGTGTCCTCCCAACAACTGTGACTGCTTACATGACCTTAGAGGAGGGGCCTTGGGAATCTTGCAATGTTCAGGAGTTTCCTGAATCTTGTGAGTTCCATTTAAAATAATTTTTCATTTCATTTTAGTGTGTGTGTGTGTGTTTGCATATGTATGCACATGTACACTCAACATACATGGGTGCAGATGGATGAACAGGCACTACAGGGCATGTATGGAAGCCAGAGGACAGCTCTCAGGAATCATTTCTATCCAGGTACTTAGTGAGATCCAGGAACGGAACTCCACTCATCAGGCCCAGACACAAGCATCTCAACCTGCCAAGCCATCTTGACAGCCCACTTGCATCCTGTGTACGCATTTCCTCTCTCCAGGAGAGCATGTTTCATTTAGAAGTAGTTGCGCATTAAAAAGACATACTTGTTTTATAAACCCCAGCACATCCCCTCCTCTTCACAGGAGAGTGTGACTGATGAATGCCTCAACCTAGAAGCACCATGGATTCTACTTGTGGGTGTCACTCGATCTTACACATGCAGGATGCTCAAGAGGCATCAAGAATGTGGGGCGGCAGAAGAGTAAAAAAGCCAGATGAATACATCGGTATAGGAAGTTGCGTAGATGAGTTCTATCTATATAGCTTCTATACATGGGGATGTATAATTTCATGAGGATACAGCTTTCCACCTCCAGGACCTATGAACACAGGCATATGCACACAAGAAACTTACCTAAGACTCTAGAAGCAAGTGCACAAATGTGGAAATAGGAGAAAGTGTTTATGTGTGTTCCCAGTTTTCTCTGTACCCTGAAAGAGCATTCATCTTCATCCATACACCTCCCACACTTCCAAGTCAACGTCTTTCAAAGTCAGTCATATCAGCTCAAATAGACTTAAATAAATAGTAGATAAATACAGAGAAAATCCCCCACTGTCCTGCTGAGCAATCTGAATTTTGGCTTCTACATCTTGCTGGTGCACACAGCGACATGTTTAATGAAGAGTAACTTGGCAGTCCTGGAGGGGAGGGGAGCCATCATGGGAGCTGAGGGGAGGAAGAAAACTAACATCTGAAATTAGCACAGATCTGGCCAGCAACAGATCCTGTGTCATTGGAATGATCCTTGGGCAGACTGTTAGTCAAAGAAACGGTGAGTCCAGCAGCCCATTCCCAGCATAGAGCAGGACTAGTTCTGAGGATCAAAGACTGGGACTAAGCGTTTGTCTTTCTCAGGCTACAGAATGTATTGAGCAGGGGTGAAGTGGCACCATCCTGGGTTGTGAAGAGGTGCTCCCGAGGCTTGTGAATGCATACAGATTCGGGAGACTTCTGCTCTTCTCCATCTTCCTTGGTCTCTGTGTCATGGTTATGAAAACTGAACATTTTATTCCGCACCCAGTGTCAATCATCTGCTTACAGATGTGTGTTTTATCTTCTCTGAATTTGTTGGCCATCATCTTCAAAGACATCAGAAACCTTCATGCAATAAAGATATAGAAGTCATGAAGAGTGTCAGCAAAAGATTCGGCCATGGTGTATGAGTCACAGATCGGGAGACTCTTATTTTACATGTAATGGTAAAATTTTAAAATGACTATAAGTGAAATATCACTATCTAACAATCGTCTCCTTCATTATTAATGATTCTCATAATAATAGCAATAATTTAGCAGATTCTCAATGCCACTCTGTCCTGTCTGAAAAAAATAGTTGATATCTCACCAACTCAAATTCTTCATTTCTTTTGCTTTGATCTAAATGTTCATGTTCAGATTCTGAATTCTCTTGTCTTCTTGCTTTCTCCCCACCCCTTCAAGTTCTAGCCTCCTATCTCCGTATTTTCCTCTTAAGTTTCCAGTATGGTTGACTGCAGCTCTCAGGGTTTCCAATGAGAGCGGAACCATCTGTTTCCCACAGAGATCAACTGGAACTGAATCCACATTGCCTCTATACCTGGTAAGGCACAGTGGCAAGCAACACACCTGGCTTCTCTCGTCTGTACTATTTACAGTGATCACAGAAGGGACTCCATGATATATTAAGGCTCTGGAACCCCACTACCAGATGTGGAGGAGATTCTGTGTTGGATCAAATCATGTGGCTAAGAAATTCACCAGAATCTTAGCATGAGAAAGTTGGACACTACTGAAGAGTTGAGTTTCCCAAAACAGTGTCTATCCATAGACTCCTGGGTATGGCCTCATTGGTCACCAGGGCCTTTCTAAATGTTACTATGATAAGTTTCATAAGATGAGGTCATTTTAGATTAGGGAGGGCTCTATAGCCAAAGACAAGAGGTCCTTTTGAGAATCAGGAGACAGTACACACTGATGTTGAAGTTCCATGAAGAGGGAGACAGAACCCAGTGAGGCAGCCACAGGCCAAGAAAACCTTAACTCAAACTACTGGCGAGATTACGGAGGGTTATTTATTAGGGCTTTGGTAGGGACACAGTCCTGGTGGCAATTGGATTTCAGACACGGAGTTTCCAAAAGGACAAGAGAGTCACAGTATATTGCCTTAAACTACTACGTTCTCTAGACAACTGCCACAGCAACCTTAAGAATCGTATATAGTTGGGGGCAGGGGGTTGTAGAGACTGAAGCAGAGTTCTGGAGGCACCCACGCTAGAGTTCACATTCATAGATGCAACCTTCAGAGAACCAGCTAAGAGATGGCTAGTCACCAGCCAGGTGACAAGCACTTCCAGCACACCAATCATGCTAACAAACACTCTCAGTAGAGCAATGGACCAATAAAGCCCCTGTCTTCCAAGGGACCGATATTCAACCGCTTAAGAAACAAACGAACAAATAAACTCCACAGTGTGTAGGAGAGGTTTGGACACAACTCAGAACAAGGGGAGGAATGGTTTCCTGAGCCAACCTTGTAGAGGACCAGGTGACAAAACTGGGGGAAAAGATGAAGGCAGAGAGATTCATGAAGAAGCCAATGCAAGTCTGAACCTGACAGAGAGAGAGTAAGAGAAAACAGAAAGTCTCCATGGCCTTCAATTTTTCCAGGACCTTCCACTTTTCCAAGGAGAAATGTGACAATTTTTAGACTCTCTGGGGCACCTTTCCTCCCTTCCCTCCTTCAGTGAGAGCTTACACACCCACCCCAGGAGACCTTCAGTCCCCCGGGCTTCTCCCTTTCAGAGGTAAACTTTCCCCAAGTCTGCTGTCCTCCCACACCGCCCCCCCCTCCTCCCACCCCCCCCCCCCCCCCCGCATCTCTGTGTACCACCAAGACAAGAGCCTCTTTCTCCCCTTCCATCAACTAGAGCCGTTAAGGCTGGTTGCTTCCTTTGGCCTTGGACACATCTTCTGCATATAGATTGATGAGTTTAATCCGCGAATCAGGGGAAAGCCTCGGGCATCAATCACTGTCGATTTGCCTTCTCTCTAATTTCTGATTTGCTGCGCACAGTTATGAAGGCAATAACACAGTTTCTCTTAAAGGTAAAGCTGAGACGTGCAATGTTTGGAATTTGTATCTGGCAGGAAAGTCCTCACGGTCTCACTCAGCTTAACGAGAGAGAGGCAGAGAGGTGGCAGGTTGGGGGCGGGGGACAGAGAGAGATGGAGATCCTCCTCAGGACTTGTATTTCTCCAGAGTCATCACTCCACTGACCGCATCACCCGCAGCCCATCCGGACAACACTCGGGTTAACGAACGGGTCATTTAGAATATTCAGGATCACCTTCCCTGCCCCTCTCCTCGCCACTCTCACATCTTCTCACATTCCATTCAGGAGGCATCCAGGCAGGACATGGGAGAATTCATTTCCTGTTTTTTTCTCTTGTTGGAATAAATGCCAGTCTCTCCATTCATCCCTCTGAAGAGAAAGCAACACCCTGCCCTGCAGGATGGGACAGCCTGGGTCACATTCTGTAACTATGCAAAGCCTCCAAGGTCCACTTGCCACGCAGCCGCCTGTTCTGAGCATTCAGTGTCACCGCGCAAAAGCAGAACAAGGGGCTGATGGAAACTCCAGCTGCAGGTCACTCCATCTACCTCGCAGCTACCTAGGCATTCAGTAAGTACACAGTTAGTGTCTCCCTGGTGGCAGACAGTACTCTAGGCTTTGAATAAACAACAAACTGTTCTGCAGTTATGGATGTGATAATCTGGCCTAGGAGGGATTTTACAGTGTGGATCGGCATAACTGTTCATTACTGTATTTGAAGGGCAATTTGCATTTAAAATGCATGCATGTAAGCACAATTTGGGCAAATTCTAGAAAAGGACAAATGGAATATTTTTACTTCTCCAAACTATGACTTTTCAACCCCCTCACCCTGTCCTAGGCAGCCAGACTTTCAGTGTCTACACATATAGATTATTTTTGGATATTTTTTTAACTTAAAAAAAAGTTGTTACATTGTACCAAATAAGTCTCTCCTGGAAAAGTGTCTTCCTTTCTCTTCAATACATTAGTAACAAAGGGTGTGTTGCTGAGTAGGGTCTTAACTGTGGGAAGCCTAGAGAGCACCTTCTATGTGTGGATGAAGGAGAGGTAGCAGTCCCTGGCCCCACCAGCACTTGGTATGAGTCTTAATTTAAGTCATAAACATTCTTGTGAATGTGTTGAGGCATCTCTTTGAAACTTTAATTTGCATTTTCATGATAAATTGTGCTGTTTGTGGCTCGTTTCTGAGGAAGTTAAACCTCTGTACCTCTGCAGTGTGTCTGTTTGAAACTTCCAGCATTTTTGAAGCAAATTAGTTGCTTTTTTTTTTTTTTTGGTAATTCCCTTGTAAGGATTCTTTATATTGTTTGCACAGCAATTCTTTGTCAGAGGTGTGTGTGTGTGTGTGTGTGTGTGTGTGTGTGTGTATGAGAGAGAGAGAGAGAGAGAGAGAGAGAGAGAGAGAGAGAGAGAGAGAAATCCTCCCCAGAGAGCACACTGCCTTCTTGTCTCCCTAATGATTTTCTTCAATATAATAGGTCTCTATTTCTTTCCTTTCTTTTTAAAAATGATGTGTGTGTTATGGACATGAATACAGGTGCACACATGTGAGAATATATTGCATATCTTCCTCTATCATTCTCTACCTTATGTTTTGAGATAGGGTCTCTCACTAAACCTGAAGCTCACTGTTGTGGCTAGGACAGTTGGCGAGCAAGCTGTTGGGATTAGCCCATGTCTGTCTCCCAGTACTGGGGTTACAAGCGTATGTGGCCACACTTGGTTTTTATGCTGGTGCTGCGGATTTGAACTTAGAGCCTCCTGCTTTCCCAGCAAGCGCTCTTGACCCGTAGAACCATCTTGTAAGCCCACAGGTTAGCACTTTTCAAAATGTTATGCTTTATGCTTTGCGTGTCTGTTCAAAGAAATGTTGGTTTGCCCTGTCTGTAAAGTGTTTTTAATGTTCCTTCTAGATGCTTCCTGGTTTCGAACCGTGCGCTGATTTCTGTAATGGATTTTTCACGTACTTGCTGCTTCTCGCTTGTGCTACTCACCATGTCCCCCACCTCCGCCTCATTCCAAAGTTATTTGAACATCACAACAACAAAGTCCATCCTTTCCCACATGGGGTCATGGTTGGGGATCAGTTTGAAGAATGTGTGTGGGCTCATTCGGGCCCATCTATTCTGTGTCATTGATCCAGAATGCCCTCCTCCCATTTTCATTCCTGCCTTTTTTCTCCTCCATTTTAAGGACTGTTTTCTGTTGTTGTAGACCTTTGGGTGATTTATTTTTTCCTTCAGCATTTAAATATTACTTTCAGTTGTCTGCAAAGATTTTTACAAGAGTCCCACAACTGCTTTTAAATTTGTGTCTTTTATTTCTATTTTCAGTTTTGTAATATATAATGATAATCATTTCTTGAGAATGTCATGCCTGCAAACAATGGATTTTAAGCCTATCCACCCCTTACTTCTGCCCTAACTCCTCCAAGATCTACAGCCCACCCTTCCCTAGCACCGTATTCTCTATTCTGTTATAACCAAGTGAATCCAAATAAACATACAAACGTAGGACCACCGCCATGGAGCATGGTGGACCTACAGGACCCCTTCAAGAAAACTGATTTTCCATTTCCTAGAAGGCAGCAAATCTCAGTAGCTCCCTAGCTAGGGGTGAGAGCTTGGGAGCTCCTTGTCTACCCCACACTGGCATGTTGTCTGGCTGGATCTTGTACAGGTCTTATACAGGCAGATACAGCTGTGGTTAGTTCATGAATGCAGTGGTCCTGTCCTGTCCAGAAGGCTCTGGTCTACCCTGACTTCACAATTTTCCACTCCCTTTTCTGCAGTGCTCTCTGGGCCTTGGAAAGAAAGGGTGATACGAAATGAACTTTTGTTTGAAATCAGCTTTAAATTTATAGATTTCTTTACCTAGCACAGAGTGTACTTGCAATCTAGTCCTCCATATTTTACTATCATCTCATATTAAGGCAGTTAATTGTCACAAATTAACTGAAGCTGAGATGCGGCTGTTAATGGAAGTCCACATTTGGCTATGACGGGTCTCAGATATTCTTCGATTTAGATGATGGGGACATATTTGAAGGATACAAGTCAAATGTCTTGGAGGCCTTCCTTTGGCTGGGCTCAGTCTGCTGCTGTGTTTCTTGATCAGAGAAGGCCGATGGTCTTAGGAGGGGACACATGGGGATCAGGTGCCATCTTCATCACAGCCCATCAAGGGTGCAAGCTGGCATTTCATCTATTCCATGTCCTGGTCAACATCAAATTTGATGCCCCAAATGTAACAGGGTTTGTCAGTGGCCACACTGTCCCCCATCCTCTTGTCTATATGTCTATATCCTCATGTGCATGCCAAGATGCCTGAACATCCCTATAGCTGTATGCCATTGACTTTCCTCCAGCCTAATCTTCCAAGGGGCTATCATTCTTCCTACTGTCTATGGAGATAACTGTTCAGTGTCTGCTTCAAGTGCAAATGCTACCATATGTTCTGTGGAATACCAACTGACTCCTTGTAGAAAAGCCATCTGGGATACTGGCCTATTTCACAACCTTAAGGGTATTTCCAAGTGATGGGTACCATAGCGTGTAAGCCCTGTCAATCTTATCTCCAATTATCTCTCATTTCCCACAGTATCTGTACGTCTCAGGGACCTGCAAGTGTCACAAGGGCAGTGGATGCAGTCTCTCTTCATACTGCTATGAACCTAGCACAGCCCACAACACTGTATATAATGTAAGTAATAATGGTTGGTAATGAACCTGACAGTAGGTAACAGACAGTGGCTTAAGTCAAATGAAATATACTCTTTTGTAATCATTTGGAAGGCAGACTGTCTTACAATGGGAGTACCAACTTAGTGGCAGAAAATCTTATATGTGTCAGCATGATGGAATTCCATGCTTAGACTCATTGCCTCATGGTTCCAATATGGCTACATAAACTGCATATAGTATATCCTCACAAAGATGGAAATCAAGGAGTGACCATGGGCATGAGAAAGAGGCATCCTCATGAGCCCATCTCCTTTCTGAAGGAAGACTTCTCCTCACTCCCAGAAGGTGTTCAATGTTGCCAAACCTCCCTTTACCATGTTATCATAACTGCAAGCATCTATGTCTGGGAGGGCAAAGGGTGATTCTCATAATCTCATCTCTATACTTGGATGTAGATGGCAGGGGACATAGAGTATTTTCAATTGGCGCATTTTCAAACAGCTGCAAGAAATGAATAAGCTAGCCTGTTAGTGATGTGAGTCACTGTGTGTCTGATACTGAGTACAATACTCTATGCTCATTCATAGTTGAAGCTCAAAAATGTCCCCAAAATAGAGATAATTAGAACTGAGATCTGACCTAGGCCCCTGGCTGGCTAAGTCCAGGTTAATACCAAGCACTTGAGACCCTCATTCCTGTTCAAAGTCCCAATGACCCCATGGAGAACTTATACACACACCCCTCTTTAAAACTTAAGCTGGTAAGATTCTCCCCTCCTTGTTTCCCAAGTCTGCCGAAGCTGGGACATTTGTGTGATAGAAATTCACGACTCCAAACCCTCCAAGCACCCCAGTTCAGCAATATTAGTCCACTGTAACAGATTTCTGGCATCCGCCATAGACTTATGAACTGTAACTTGCTGTGGTAGCTCATGCAATTTATGTTTTTAATTTTGTAAATAGTGCCTAGCTGTTACAGTTAGAAGAAGGATGTGGGCTGTGCATCAGTAAATATAGCATTCTGGTTACATCATGCCAGAGCTGTGAACTGTGGCTTTGTTCACCAAATGGCGGTGCTGAGAGCTGCCCTGCAATGGCCACTGAGCTCCAGGCTCCTTCATAAAGGGGGAAGTAGAAAAGAATGAGGACCCTGCGCCACACGACAGTCACGCATACACTCACAGGCGGAGCCACAAACACAAACCCCTGGCAAACTTGATCATATCCCAGCCCATACCCATCCCTAGAGCCCCAGTTTGGTCACAGCCTCCCTTGTACTCCCCCTTACTTCCCATGTCTGTTCTTGACAAGTCGGAGCAACTGCGGTCCCAAGGTGATGCGGATTCCATGCCAAAAACCAAGGAAGGAGAGAATAAAGGGGAAAGAGGCACTGTTGTGCAAAGAGCATAATCTACCATCAAATGAAGCCCTCAGTGCCCCTCCCTTTACACACTGTGCATCCCTGAAAGTGGGCAGCTAATGCTTGGCATGCTATCAGCTCAGGGGAGATGTGAGGTACAACTTGGGAAAAACCTGCCTCTTGTGACTCTGACAGCCTTTCACTGTGACAATAGACATCATTCTTCTAGGTCCCCAGAACCCCCACTGGGCAACTCTGGTGTCTTTCCATTGTTGAGGCTTAAGAAGCAGGAGTTGTTACTTTGAAAAGGGAGATGCTGGACAAAGAGAAGCCTAAATTTTTCCTATGTCTGTAGCTACTTCTGCCTCCTCCCTTCCTCCCTTGGAGTTACACAGTCTGCATGGCCACAGGCACAGAGCCAAGGGGATCAGTGATGTAGGCGGAGGGCATTAGAAACAAGCTGCTGATGGCAGACCCTGGCCTGCCTCTGATGACAAAGGCTCCCGTGAGCTCATCTGAGAGCCAGAATAACCCAGAAGTCCTAAGGAAGAGCAAGTAGCATTTGTATCCATCAGGTCAGAAGGTGTTTTGAAGCCATAAGCTCAAACACAGACATTACTGGTACTGGAGAGAGGGCTCAAGGTTAGCATGCACACTGCTCTTAGAAAGGACCACGTGTCAAGTCTAGGGCATCTGCTTTGGCCAACATATAACTAACTCCACTATAAGACCAGCTCTTGGGAGTGTTCTTCTGGCCTCCATAGGCATCTGAATTCATGCACACATACCCTTTAGCCCAAACACACACATGCATGCCCCCCACACACATGTACACACACACATGCATACATGAACCCAGTGGATAGAAATCTTTTTTTTTTAAAAGAAGAAACACTGTGGGTTATAGACTGGAACCAACTTCTTTGAACTCTTGATATCAAATGAGTTTCTCCTAACACTCCAGTGTCATAGAAGGAGACACTGATGCAATATTACCTGGTCATTTAAATCTATGCAAAAACAGAAAAAAACGTTAATTTGGAAAACTGGAAAAATTAATATTTCCAAGAACAGTATCCACTTTCCACCATGGCTTGTAATAAACAAAAGCTCTCCTTCAGCGTTCCAGGTTGAAGAGAATCCCATGAACCCGTCCTCTACTGGGCAGGATGACACTTGTTCATTAGATGCCTCTCCCCCTGGATGGGGAGTAGACTTTCTGAAGCCACATCCCCTGTCGCTGCTCATTCTCCCAAGTAGTCATCAGGAATCTGAGTCTCCTCTCCACCCCGTCGGTCAAGCTGCCCGATTGTCTTCCACCTGTCACTCACTCTGCCCTTCTCCTGCCTGCAGGACCTGAAGGTAGACTCTCTTTACCTCATCTGACTGCAGTGGGGATGGAGCACTGGGCAGGGACAAGATGTGGAAGAATGACACAATGCTCACCATCCAAGGCTGTCATGATTCAGGTTGCTCTTCTCGCCATGGCCTGCCTGCCTCCTGCAGCTGCCTTCTCTACCATGGACATCAGGAAAGGACATATCCAGATTCCAGGTACAATCCAAATGCCACCCTCAGACTCAGACTCTTCCTGGCAGGTCTCCATGCTTGCATCTGCTCACAACCACTCTATTTTAATGCCTGTCTTCAAACCAGTGATGTGTCCACCAGGGTTCCCCTTCCCAGAGAATCAAAACCCTCCTGTTCCTGAGATCCTACTGGCTCACCCAGGCAATGGAGCACACATAGCTTGGCCTTGCACAACATTACAATATCCAGATCCCTAACATTGGCATTTTAGGCTAAGGTCCTTACCTTATAGTCTACCATTCCCACCCAATTGATGGTGAGTAACAGTGGACAGGACACAAAGCGACATCTAGGGATCTGAGGGACAGTGGCCTTTACTGAGGCACAGCCATTGGCTCAGCTCAAGAAGAGCCTCTGTTCACAGCCTGCTCCAGCCTGCCCACAGGCTCTGCTGGCCTCTGCCTCTTGTTGGCCCTCCCTCCTTGTCCCTGCATCTCCCATTCTCAAATACCAAAGTAAAGCCAAATGCAAACAGAGATCAACCATCCCATCTCTTTCTTCCTACCTGGCGTGGGTGACACTGCCACCTCTCCAGGGAACAGGGGGAACATCTCCTTTGTTGCCCTGAATTCTGCAGATCCACTCCACTCCCGAGCATTTGAGCAGACTCAGCCACAGAGACTTTTGCAGTTCCCAGCGCCTTTCCAGCCTGGTGAGTGTGTTTTCATCGAGTGCTCCAGGCGATTTGTGCTGCCATTTGATGAAATATATATTTAGAATGCTTAATATGCATATTAATTACCCCATAAATGGCAGTGACTTTTTAAGAGCAATCTCACTCCATTGTATGGGAAGCATTTTTGAGGGTTCTGAGGGAAAGTAGTTGAACACATGCTTTCTTTTAATTCCATATGCCGGAAATGAATCCTGCCATATCAGAGAAGGGTGACCATCCAGATCCTGAGTTCTATGTCACGTGACTGCAGATCATCAGCCGCCCACATGAAGTCGTTTTGATCTCATGCCCTAAATTTCCAAGCAGCTAAACGCAGACATTTTTTTTTTTGCACAGTGAATTCAAGTTCAGAGCAAATTTTAAGGCCCTTAATTAGGAAACAGCGCGTTCTTGAACTCTGAAAGCACCAACTACTGTCTGCATCATGCTCATTTCTTTATCTATCTAAAATCATCTCTAGAAGATGCCACCATTCTCTTCATATAGAAACTGGATCTTAGGATGTTTACCTGACTTACAGGTAGCCATATGGTTTATTGATAGCATGGTCAGGACTTAAAGCCAGAACAATTGAACTTGAAACCCCAAAGACAATGTTGGGTTTGACTCTATTTAGTGCTTTGGAATAAAAGATAGCACGAAGGAGGTTGGAGCTGTGTATCTTGGTGTCTTAGCTAGGGTTTTTACTGCTGTGATAAAAATGATGAACAAAAGCAGCTTGGGGAGGAAAAGGTTTGTTTCCCTTTCTTGTGTGATAAAAAAACTTTTCCTAGGGAGATGCAATACATACATCTACTCAGCTCAGATAGGAAGCCCACAACAGACCAAAATGTGCATACTATCCAAGTCCAACTTGGTGAATCAATGAGGTTTTTGGGGGGTGGCTTACAGGAATATATGCTAGGGGTTACTACAGGAGCAGATATAACTCAAAGACAGCTTCATCACCAAAGCCTACCCCAGCATGAGTGACTACTCTCCAAAGCTAGAAAACCTGGAGCACACTGCCCAACCTACAGGGAGCTCAACAGGTTGGAGAATATCCTTCCCAGTGATTCAGTTGGTCTAAACTTCTTCCAGGCAGCTCAGTTAGCTTCTGTTTCTTGCAGGCAGCTGGTGTGGTCTCAAAGGTCTTCTCTGCAGCTGGGCTTATTTGAGAGACTCTCAGCTTTTATTGCTTACTCTGGAAAGGAGAAGCCTAATGAATCTGGTAAATTTCAGGAACTTCCTGAAACTATTGTTGAGTTGTTCACTTTCTTGTTTAAAGAACTTCTTTGCAGGATGGAATATTTTAATTCTAGACGACACTGTTACCCTTATACTTTCACGTTCCAGCCCATGATCAAAGGAAGTCAGGGCAAGAACCTGGAGGCAGGAATTGATGCAGAGGCCATGGAGGAGTGCTGATTACTGGTTTACTATCTTGCTCATCATGGCTTGCTCAGCCTGCTTTCTTGTAGCATCCCAGATCACCAGTTCAGGGATGGCACTACTCACAGGGGCTGGGCCCTCCCACACCAATCATTAATCAAGAAAATACCACTCTAGAGAAGTCACTCTGGGCAGAACGGTCTCAGCTTTTACAGACAAAACTAATCAATCCAGAGCCAGTAACCTCAGACACCAGAGGATGAGCCCAGTCATAGTTTGCTCACTGATGGAAAGCATGTTCTAGAGTAACCAGAAAGATGACATATCATGAGCTAACTAATTCTCACTCTTATGATGTATGACAGAACACCTTCCTACACTAGCATCCTTGCTTGATTTCTATGGGTGGGATAAACCCATGACTGAAAGCAACTTGGTGAGGCAAGCATCTGTTCCATCTTAAAGCTAATGGTCTATCATGAAGAGAAATCAAGGTCTCGAGGCAGGAACCTGGAGGCAGGAACTGAAGCAGAAGTCATGGCGGAACACTGCTTGCTTGTTTGCTCTACATGACTTGCTCAGTCTGATTTCTTGTACAACCCAGAACACATGCCCGAACTGGAACTACCCTCATAAACCATCAACTGAGAGAATGCCAACACAGGCATGCCCATGGGCCAGTCTGATATGGGCATTTCTCAACCAAGGTTCTTTCTTTCCAGGTTGTGCCAGGGTAACAAAAAGTGCCCAGCACACCCACTATGTCTTGTCTGCCTGCCACACGCTGAGCCTCCTCAGAATACAGTGGATTCTTTCCTTTCTGAAAAGAGCCAATCACTCCCTCCTCTGGATTTTATCTGTGCTCCTTATAGACTTCTATTTCTCACTATCACCTCCAACCAATCTTTTTCTATTTGCAAGTACTTATTCCCACTAGTCTATCAGCTTCTTGAGGGGAGAAGGCACAACTTGTTTGCCTTAAAATACAAAGTAGAAAGTATTTAAGCCTTTCAACTAACCACTTACCTCTGAGTTCTGGGAAATAAAACATGGAAACTCACAGATGTTCCTGCCCTACACACCTCCAAACTTGTTACCTGATCCCGAAACAAGTGAAAAGTCAATTTCGAAGAGTTAATATTTGTGTATTTATGGTGTGCATCTGTGTACATGAATGTGTGACTGCACATGCTTATGCACACATGTGCATGGGAAACCAGAGGTCAATGTCCAATGTCATCCTCTATGACTTTCCACCTTGGTTTTTGAATATAAGGTCTCTCTTAATGAAGCGGGAGCTCACCAATTTACCTAGACTCACTGGCCAACAAGTTCCAGGAGTCTTCCTGTTTCCATAGCCTCAGAGCTAAGGCTACAGGTGAGCATTGGCATGTCTCAGTTTTCATGCATTCTGAGAGTCAAACTCAATTCTTCATGCGTGGCAAGAACTCTACCAACTGAGACATCTCCCTAGTTCTTGGAAAGCTAAAACTAATGTTAAATTGCTTTCTTTGGGGCCAACCTGGCCTCTCTTTTATGATCACCACACAGAGACATCAACAGAAGCAAAGTTCAAGTGCTGGTGTAGCTCTGTCATGTGCTTTTTAACTTGCTAGTAACATGCTAATTTTGAGATTATTATAAACGCAACACCCACATGCATATGTGTTGTATCTCACAAGTTACTATTTTGTGACAGTGAAATTTTCAAGATATTCATATGGTTGGGGAAAGAAAGCTTGTAGCAAAATGGAACTACAAAATGTTCTTTGGTGGGGATTTCCCTAACCTCTAAGATTAGAATGAACGATGGCGTTTCAGCACCACAGACAGCGACTCCTCCCTTGCTTGTTCTCCTCTAAGGCCACCTAGGAGAACTTCAGTTTCATTTGCTAGTGTGTGGAAGAAGAGAAAGAAATATGGAGGGAAGGAAAGTAGAAATCGTTTTCACTACAAAAGTATCTGACTTCTCAAATTTGAAGAAGGGTACATCTGAGCTGGCACCAAAATATGGCTCTTATTAAACCCATCGTTTGAGACATAGAGCCTTTTGTTATGGGGTTGCTTGACTGTAAGCACGTGCTTGTCCTTTGAAAGAAGCCATCAGTTCTAGAAAAGGTCGGCATAGTGAGTGATGCATTGTGGGAAGCTCCTCGGAGACAGGAAAGAACAACTAAAGCTGAAGGAGGACAAAGAGGAAAGGTGTATTTCCTTGGGAATCAGAACTTAGAAGCACATGAGAGCTCTTTCATCCCTCAAGAGATTACTTCCCACAAGGATCATGGTGAGCAGAGCTGAGCACAAAGGCGTCCTCTCTGGTGTCTCTCTTTTCTCATCTTACCGTGGCCTAAGGTCTTAGATTTCTTCACTGTGCTATGTGGGGCCCTGAATGTTCCTTCAAAAACATGGGTTTTATTCCTGCACCAACTGAGTCACTTCTCCTACTTGCTGAATAACGATGACTCTCCAGGTCCAAGCAGTGAAAGTTTGTGACATAAACTAGAAAATCTCCTAGGCTTTTAAATGTTCCATAAGACACCAGAGTGTTGTATTCATTACTTACTGAGCTATTCATTCAATACTAATTCAGTGAAGTGTGTGACAGGCATGAGACCAGGTCCAAGGGTCAGAGAGATGAAGGAGACATGATTCTGACATCGGAGATATCGTAATCAAGACAGATGTGTGAGAAGTTTCCTGGCAGATTCGGGTGTCAAGGGAACCAGGGAATGAGAAGCCACTGTCACCTGTGGAGGGTTCAAAATGTGTCTCAAACCATGAACTCACATTTAGTATTTAATATGTCACCTCAACCCAATGCTAGGCTGTCTGCCCCAATCCTCTGACAATAGGTAAGCAATGGGAAACTGAGGCTTGCAAGAGAGTCACTCCCCTCCCCAGGTGACAGAGGTAGTATATGACAACACTGACAGTCTATTGTTTTTCCCTAAGAGTGAAGATTTTCACCCAATCCTGGATCCACTCCAAAAGAAGAGGCATTTGAGTCAAGCCTGGAAGAGCAAGAGGGACTTTGTCATGATGCCACCTGTGAAGTGGTTGGGACAAGAAGGAAACCATTCCAGCTGAGTGGCACAGGGCCCCTCACCAGGTGATGATCAGTCCCCAGGCACCAACCTCATGGGTGTCTGGGTATCTCTGTGTCGAGACCCACTTACCCCTGGGTGGTTTCCATGGTAGCATGAACCCCCCTGACGCTCTGACCCATCTCTGCCTGTCTCATTCTTCATCATAATTGGACCGGTTGCTGCTCATTGCTTACCTGATTAGTGGGTTCACTAACCCAGCAGAAATGGAATCTAAGAGGATTAAAAATGTGGAGTGGGGGGTGGGTGGGTAGATAATACAAATTGAAAACAGAGGTTTCTCCAGCTGAGCTTTGGATTAGAAGTTGAGAAAGTGAATCAGAAAATTAAAAAACGTGAACAGAGGGGTTCAAATGGTGATTGGGATGAGTCCCTTTGTAGCCAGGCAACCGGGCATACTACTATTTCCAGACTCCTGCAGGTTCTCCAGGGACAAAGGTGGATGCCTTTGCCTGCTTTCCTCAGCCTCATAGGATCTTGGTAGGCCCTGCTGTCTGATCTCATATCTCCAATCTCTTTTTCTGCTTGCTGTAGCTGCTACAATGTCTCCAGCACTGCCTTTTGGGACTTGGCTCTCTCCTTCTGCTTTCTTCCCTTCTCCCCCAGAGTCTCCACTACTGTCCCTGTTGAGTCTTGTTCCTTCCACATGGAATCACCACCTCCTTTCAAACCTACTGCCTCTCTCTACTGAAGTCACCCCTATTACCTGTATCTGTTGAGTTTGTCAGCTACTCAGAGCTGACATGGTTTACATCCTTTTCTCCCTGGTGAGCTGAGAACTCAGGAGGGGGACAGCGCACCTGCTATGAGAACGTGACCTTCTCCTGCTACCTAGATGTGGGCTGTGGGAGCGTTTGGAAGATTGAGCAGAAGAGTCCATGTGACCGACTGCAGTGACACACCATGCGGGCATCGCTGGAGCACTAGAGCATGTTTCTACTCAACTTCAAGTCACCCTAGGGCCCTCCAACCCCTCAGAAGGAGTCTGAGATTCCACCACCCTGAGGGAGAAGCCCTGCCTCACTCCTCACCATCCCTGAGCTCTAACTCTTGCACCAGCAGGCTCTGCTCACACCTGGTTCTCCCGGCTAACATCAGAATCTCAACTTTCCCCCTCTTCCTGACTCCATGGAAATATTTCACTTCCATGCCCAGTGCCTAGTTTCTCTGTAACATTCCCATAAAGCCTTCTCTGATTGTTTCACAGCAAATCAACCCCCCTCTCTCTTTTTCCCTCCCTCCCTTTAGCCCTCCCTTCCCCCATCTGCATGGTTGTGTTCCCTTCCCATTCATTACTTCCTACATTAACAGCAGACTCTCCTAGGGCTGAGTCCCTGTAAGGTATCACTACACTGGCTGGTATTAATGACTAATCTCTCACTGTCTGCTAAGCCCTGTGTTCATGTCCGTGTGTATGAGTCCACAGAACCTTCCGAGCCAGGCGCCTAGTGTGGTGGTGTGCACATGCTCCCGCATGCACAACAGGCAGCCTGCACAGAGCATGTCCTGGAAATCAGGAGTGCATGAGGTGCCACCCTCGGGCCGTGTGGCCACAGGGCATGTGTTGACCTGTACTGCATTATGTATCCTGTCTTTTGGCTCCTCCTCCTACTGCCTGCCACACAACTGTGCAGGCAGACGCCAGGGATGGAAAACCAAGCACCTTTCCCTCAACCATGTGCTCAGAGCCTCTGACTCAAACTTCAGAACGCTTATGCAAGAAAAGAGCTGTTCCTTCTCTCCATGTAGAAAAGAGCTGTTCCTTCTCTCCATGTAGAAAAGAGCTGTTCCTTCTCTCCATGTAGAAAAGAGCTGTTCCTTCTCTCCATGTAGAAAAGAGCTGTTCCTTCTCTCCATGTAGAGACGGGGAAACTGGTGTTCAAGGGAGGACTGATTAAAGCAACCACTGTCCCTCAGCAGTAAGTGTAAGTGAAAAGGACAGATCCAAACTTTACCTTTCAGGCTTTAGATCCTAGATTTGCACGAACCATCAACCATAGACTGTGGGGATATATGTGTGTGAGTAGATAAGTATGTGTCTGCACATGCACAGGCATGTATCTTTGTGTGTATCATATACAGTGAGAGAAAAACAGAGACAGAGATGGGGGTGGGATACTGAATCCCTGAATACTCTGGAAACTTTATGGCTTGTCTTCAAATCAGGTCCCAGAGGCATCCCCAGTCCACCTACCAGAGGTAAGGCACTCTGACCCCTCCCCCTTGAGCACCCATCCCATCATTCAGAGAGCTCTCACCCAGTGGGAGAAGGTTTGTTCATCTGTGCCTATCCCTAGGCAGAGATCAGGACCACTCTCTGCTTGGTACCAAAGGGAACCTTCAAGGTGAAGCTGTTTGGTTTTCTCGTGTTGTGGCGGTGCTAACAAGGCTGGCTTTAGGAAGGTGGACAAACATCAGCCAAGGCAGACGGGGAGGGATTTTGAATACAAATTCAGAAATGTTCCATTTTTTTTCTGGTCAAAGTTTGTTTCCGGTTACAGAAGGACCATGTTCCCAAATACTCGTCTCTCAAAAGTCATTGCCTCCCCCACAGCAGTCTTCATGGGTTAAGACTGTTTTAGCATCAGAGACAAAGAGCTCCAAGTTTTTGGCATGTGTAAATGACACCAAGTACTGGGAGACCAGGGCTAGTATGAGGGGGACCCTTGCTAAAAGAATGGCTGGGGCCGAGGAGGATAGGCATCTTCAATCACGTGAGGACTAGAATATGGCTGACCAACTCTGGAAGACATTGCAGGACTGGTTCCAGCAGTCACAGCACAAAACTGGAGTCGGTGGACTTCTCTGGGGCTCTGGGAGAGGGAAGACAAACAGAGGGTTGGTGGTCAGAGCTGTGGCTGGCGGGAACAAGATGGTGTCCAGAAGAAAAAGATTCATGGTGAGGTGATGGAAGTGTTAGATCTTTACTTGTGTGTTGGAAGCAGGGCCAACTGTACTTCCTTTCCTCACACCCAGCTTAATTAACTCTCTCTGGAAAAGCAGAGCTTAAAGGATTATTACCTCCTATAGTAAAGTAGAGGAGAGGCCTCTTGTCCCCAGCGGACTCATTTGAGGGCACCAATAACTTCATTATGTATTGTTAGATCTCAGACTCAGGCTGTGGAGAGGGCTTGGAGATCATGTATCTAATGTTCTCGTTTGCTCCTCAGACATGTAAAGCCAAGTCCTCGGGGAAGCCCTCCCCTTGGAAGAGCAGAGACCAGCCTCATCGGGCATTCTTGTTGCTCCCAGCTCCTCTTTGAGGCTATCAGAGGGAAATGGACACTGAGGCCTGAGCATACCATGAGACTGCGCTCTTATTATAATGTATGCATCAGTCACTCACCCCACACAGACTGCACGTCCGAGAATAAACATACCAGGTCTGGAGCCTGTACCCTCATTGAGAGCTCAGGGAGAGCCAGTCATGTGATCAAACAATGGGATTCTGGATAGAGTTATGTAAACTTTGGTGTCATGGGAAGGGAAAGACAACCCATGGTGAGATTCAGAGGAGCACCCATTCTCTCCAGTACCTGGCAATCCCTTCTAGACCTTGATCTAGCCACTGTGTAAGAAACAGAATGGCACTGGGGGTGGTGGTGGTATAAAACAATTCTGAAAGATTTTCTCTCACCCCTAGGTTGCAGGTTGAGCAACCCCATGGAGCGGATTGCAAGGATCCCAGCTTTGAGACCATAAGAATGACCAAGGGAGTGCAGGAAAGAGGCGAGGAAGGCATGGGGAGGGGCAGGGCATGGGAACACAGAGACGAAAAAGCCACATCCGCTGCAGAGTGCACTGCTCATGAGACAGGGGGGAAAAGGGGTAATTTGAGAGCTTCAGCCTCCATCTGCTCAGACTCACTCCCGGGATAAAAGCAAGGAAGGATTAGGTGACCTGAGGGGCCGTGGCGGGGCCTCCTGCCCCCACAAGTACACACAGGAGAAGAATGTCGGTTATTAGCCAAACCCACGGTAATTATATTTAATACTGACCCCGACTCTTTTGTCCTAGGAAGTTATAAAAAGCCACTCTGTCTGAGTTTAGGGGCTTTTAGTGACCCATGAGTGAATCCTGCTCTATCTCTTCCTGGCTAGCGATCAAAAGGGGGCAATGGAGAGTTGTGGGATGAATTGCTACCCTCAGAGAGAAGGTTCTAGAAGGGCATCGTGGAGTATAGGAAGAAGATGTAAGCAGAAAACAAGTCTAGAGTAAGACCCAGACCCTGCCTGCCTTAAGCCCTTTAATATCTGAATTGTCCTGAACAAAATAATTTCAGGTTTCTAAGCCTTCCTTTCTCTCTCGCACACGTCCATCCCAACATGCTATAAAAGCATTGAATGGAAAACACATTCCTGGGACCTAGGAGTCCCTCTGCCTGGGCCGCTTACTCGAATGGTTAGATGTGTGTTCGGGGTTTCCTGAGTTTTAGGAAAGGGCAGTGGTGTGGGTACAGCTGCGTGAGGTTCTAGAGGGCTCTCATTCCTAACATCCTTTCCACATTCTCTTTCTCCTGGCTCTTTTGTAAATCACCCAATGGCATGGCATCATACTTTTGTTATTGATTTTCCTCCTCCTTCCTTATGTTCATAAAAGGAACCCATGTACCATAATGTTCTGTTAGTTCACGAGTCTGAATTAACCACCCTCGCATCCTGAGGCACTGGGGAGCTGGAGATCAATCGGACCCAGCTGACTGGATCTGTTAGCATCAATACCAGCTCATGTGCTCTGAGATCTAACCACGGGCCAGCGGGAGGCTAAGCACATTTCATGGATCGTGTTTATTCCTACCCACCAACAGCCTTTTTCTGTGGCTGTAATGTTTGTCCCCATCTTACAAAGCTGTAGAGAAGAAGCTGGCTCGAGGTGGCTCTGAAACCAGTGCGGCCTCTCCAGATTTTGGTCTCCTGCCTGAACCTGAACTGCTCCAGAGTCCAACCAATACACAAAGAAGTTAAGTGAGCAGAAAAGGAAGGTGCCCGACAGGAGGCAAACGGCTGGTGGTTCTTGTTGAACAAGAGACCAGAGTCCCCACCATTTACAGCACACCAGTGATCACATTGCCAGGCTCCACCAAGCCATCAATCTAAGTCAACTAAAATGGCTGCGTTAATCAGGCCCAGATATTACAATAAAATTGGATGCCTCCTTCCTGGGGTCTGACAATGGCTCAGCCTTCACAGCCAACATTTCCTGATATCTTGCAACTGGAAACTCTATTGTACCTCAAGGTTACAAAACTCAAGATGGGTAAACTAAATATTCTTGAGACTAGTAAAAACTGGGCCAACCTACCTTTGTACTCCTACAGGCCAGGTACTCCTGCATATGGAGATGTTCATAAGACAAAAATAAGAGGCCAGTCCTTCCCCAGGTCCATGTATTAGCTCTGCAACAGGCCCAGAGGACCATTCAAAGACAGTTCAAGAGGCTGCATCCTTGCCTGTATCTGAGTCTGCCCACTCGTTTCAGTCTGGTGACTTTAAACTGGCAAAGAAAATCCTGACCCCAAACCTGGAGCCTATGTGAAAAGGACCTTCCCCTGTGATCCTAGCCACCACCACAGTGCTGAAGGTTACCAATGCCCTCCACAGACACTCTCCACCCCAGCTAAAGGAGGCTACAGAAGATATTAACAGATAGGTCGTCACCAGGTCCTCCGGGCCCCTAAAGATGAGACAGACATGGACCTTAGATTACAGTTGTCCTATTTTGTCTGCTTTTGCTTTCCCATGGGAAAGGCCTCAAGCTCCCATAGCTAGGATTTTGGGTATAGAAATTTTCAAAAACCAAAACTAGGGAGCTTATAGTCATAGGGACTAAACTTTCATTCCAGGTAGATTTCTGCAAAATATTGCATTCAGAGGCTAGTGGAGGATAACCGGCTTGCTTGTAGGAAGAAGCACACCCCCAGGACTGTGAGCCCACTAGTGAAGAGAAGGGGCCCTGTCTAATGGCACTATGCATGACCAGCTGATGCCCTGGAGCTGCCAGAAGCCAGGGGAATGCCATTGTTCTGGGTGGGGTTACAACCTGAGTCCTGGGGTAGGCTGTTCTCTTCACCTTACTAGAAAGGATACCATCATCACTCGTCTGTGATCATGAGTGATGAGACCCCATATCCACGAAGGCTGGGACCTGGCAGGGAGCTAAAAAAAAATCATTCTGTGGAAAAGAGAAAACCAGAGGCAGAAGTTAAAAGAATCAATGCGTTGACACCAGGACTAGTATTTGTATATTTTTTTCTCATCTTTGAACATTGTTTTGAACTCAGATGTTGTAGATAAATGTGGAGTCTACTTCTGTCACCTAAACCAAAATATTTTATATTTTAAGACTGTTTTTATATCTTACTCTTATTTATCTGTATCTATTGGCTTAATCCAAGATAGGAATGAGCATTGCAACCTCTTTAAAATGAAAATTTCTCTTAATTTTGGATATTTTATTGAGAACATATATGTAACTTTATTACTGCCAGATGCAAAAGGAAGAAAATTATTTCAAGACTTCTGATAATACTTGAAAGCATTAAAAAGTCGCTGCGTGGCAGCCTCCATCACAGTGAGAATGTGTCCACATTACCTCATCTAATCACTCCCTGGGGAGGGCAGTATCCTTGTGTCCCTGTTAAATGCAGAGACACTAAGACTTAGGGTAGTCATGGAGCCACCAAGAACAGAGCCCTCAACTTGTCAGAGCTGGGGCCTGGAGCCTGCCGGATCCCTCAAGCCTACCACTTTCCCAAATAGGATCACCCCACACAGGACTGCATGGGAATTACCAGCGTTACTCAGAGCCTTTCCCGTTGGTTCCCTTAGAAGAATCTTAGGGTTAGAAACTTCTTTGTGATAACATATTTTTATCAGCCTTTCTTCATGTCTGGTCAAAAGAAAATTCTAGGTATATTCCTGAATGCAATCCTGAGGCCAATGTACTTTCCTAGAGGTTTCTGAGTAAGAAGATTTTTTTACACAGAGCCTCTAATTCTATCTGCCGGTTTTATAGGAGGAATGCCCAGCTTCATTTTTCAGACTTGTCTTCGACTATTCAAGCAGGGTTTGACCTGTGTTTCCTACTTTAATTCCAAAAGTACAAGCCCAATATTTATGCAAAGATAGTTAGGAGGGCTAAGAAGATGACTCAGTCAGTAAGGTGCTTGCCTTGTAAACATGAGGAACCAAGTAGAGTTCCCAGAACCCACACCAAAAAGCCAGGCAGAACAGAATGTATTTACAATCCCAACCCTGGAGAGGTGGAGATGGCTGAGTCCCGGGGGCTCTTTAGCCAGGCAGTTTAGCTGTATTTCAATAATAGCTCAGAAAACAAGGTGGACAGCAGCCGAGGAATGACACCCAAGGCTGGCCTCTGGCCTAGAGCACACACATGCATGAATACCTCCATACGCAGAACCGTACACATATGTGCCTCCTCACACACATACAAAGATGCAGTAGAAGTCACTGGAAATGAAAAACCTGTGTCCACACAAACTTCGAAGAGGAACATTCACAGCACCTTTATAATTGCCCCAAGTTTGAAGCAATCCAGATCAATCCAGATCACCTTTCCACGGATGGATGGGGAAGCAAACTCTAACACATCCACAGTGTGAAATACTTCTCTAATGTTGAAGGGAAACAAACTACCACGCACAGTGGGGGAGTCTCGAGGGAACTGATTAAATGAACTTATAAACCCGAAACATTGGTCCTATATTTACACAGCATTCTAGAAACAGCACAAGTAGTGAGTCTCAAGCTGGATGACGGGGCCACGAGGCAGAAGGGAGGATGCTGGTTTTGAAGGTCTGTGAGAGGACTCCCTAGGATAACGGGACGTTATATTGTCCTGACTGTAGTAGCCACCATGAATTCGCACAGGTGATAACACTGTATAGAATCTGCGACACACAGGAGTGTGAACGGGGGTGGGAGAAATGGGTTAGAGGGTGAGGAAGTTATGAGGCTGAGCAGGCAGCTTGGCTCCATGGCTGTTTATTGAACTGGGCTCATTCTGTGTTCTCCAGGACCGTGAGTTACAAGAGGAAGACCAGGCTCGGTTTCAGGTGCTAAGAACTACCTAGAACTTGGCAGGACCCTTGTATCTGCAGCGTCCACCATCAGCGGTGAGCCAGATCTACATCTGAGCCATGGAGAACTCCTAACTACAGCTCTCAGTGCCATGGGTCAAGTGCTATAAAGATGCTAGGCCCCGAAGGAGAAAGAAGAGAAAGGGCAGGTAAGAAGAAGCCTGGTGAGGAGAAGGAGAGGGAGACAGGAAGGGAGAAAACCAGGAAAGGCAAAGGAGAAAAAAGGAAATGGGAGAGGGGACACAAGGGGATGGGTGGGCGGGCCCTTCTGCCTTGTAGGCATGCCTTTATTCTCCCAGCCAATCCTGAGAGCCCTCTCCATTCCTGGGAAAGTTCTACAAAGAGTGGGGTCCAGTACCAGCTGCTCCTCCACTTCAAGAAGTTCGAGTGCCCTCTGAGTCCAGTGTGAAGTCTCAGGACAGCACTTGAGGGCAGGCAGTGTCTGCTTCCCTATGGTAACAGATGAGGTGACTAATCCAGAAGGCCTCAGGGCATCAAACAGCAGACCTAGGATGGAGTCCACGCTGTCCACTGTGCGAGATGCCTTCAGGCACAGAGGTCATTGAAAATCAAGTCCTGGGGCAGAGTTGAGAGCCTGGGGAGAGCCGGGTGGTGGTGGCAACAGGAGATGGCTGGAAAACAGAAAACCCCAGGTAGCATTTACCCAGGACTTACCTGCTGTGTCATCCGCATCCTCCCTGGATGGCTCAGAGACAACAGGAATAGCATCCTCATTTAGAGGTGACCCGATCTGCAGCTGGTGGGAAGCCCACATCTTGACTCAGAACCACTGATACAAAAGCCCACGACCCATCCCCTTCGGTTAAATCACAGTGGACCCTGGAGACTCACCGAACTCTCTCAATCCTGTATCCACTGAACACATTTGCTGGTTCAATTTTCTTCTCTCAAACAGATGGGTACCAGCTGAGGACTTGAGATACTGACAGCCAGGAGTAAATGCCAGGTAGAGGGCCTCCCGGCACGTGGAGACTAAGGTGGCACCATCCAGTTTCAAGTGGCTAAGTCTGTGGAACAGGCTGGTTGAGACTCTCAGCCCCGAGGATGAAGTCGGGCACCTGCTGAGCCGCCTCTGGAGCTGGTGTGATGCCTGGCCTCTGTAGGAGTCACACAGGGCACAGGTGCCATCTCTACTGTGCCATCCATCAACCTCTGCTTAGCACAAAGGCCTGCCAGCCCTGTGGACTTCCAGAAGACCCAGCTTCTCTCTGATTTCTCACCTTCTACAGCCATTCCAGCTGGCCTTTCCTCCTAAGCCCTAGCCCCAGGTTTGGGTCATCTGCCACACATCTGACCCATCTCAGCAGCTAAGAAGTTTGTACAGGTCAAGATGTCGCTGTGGCCATGAGAGACTTCCAGGGATTCCCTGCCCCCAAGCTGGTGTCTCTGTTTCTCTCACAGCCCACATTGCTCTCTCCTCTCCTATTCAGTGCCTGTCACTTTTGTTTTTTCTGCCCACCATCCATTATTCTTTACCCCATTCCTCCCCGGCTTGTCTCTGCCACCCCCCTTGAACTACGTTCTCTCTGTCTCTAGCTCTTCATGGCTGCCTCCCTTAGAATCTCAGCCCTGTCTCACAGTGGCTCTATCCTGGACATGCGCCCTCCTCCCCAGCAGTTCTTTCCCACTGCACAAGGCAGAGCCTTTCATGAGCAGAGGCCTGACCTTGCACAATGTTTGCTTTGTCCTGGGGGTTCAGAGCCAAACAGAAACAGGGGCAGGAGTGTTCCTGGTGGCCTTGGCTTGCCTTCACCAAGCCTCACATTGTTCTGTGAGTCTGAGAGTACAGCCCTGCCACAGCAGGCTAAACCCACCAACAGCAAACCCTGCAGACTTCCAGACAGAACCAGAAACCACAAAGCAGGAGTCCCATGGATGGTCTTCGAAGGAATGCCATTTTCTTTGAGAGGAATCTCGGAGTGGAGGAAAAGCTAGGCAGTCCACTTACCCAGTCCTCACGCAGCAAGCATCGTGCTAAACAGTCGTCAGCTGCTGATGGGCTCGACTCTGTCAAAGGGAAGAGCTACAGCCCTAGACCAAGGACTCACAGACAACTGCACTCAAGCCATTCACCGGGAGGAAGTAACAGGTGCTGCCCTAGGGCCTGGCAGTAGGAGTGAGAAAGCCGTGAAGCTGAGGATACAGAAACCAGCTGCCAGCTCTGTGTCTGCAAGATCTGTTGCCATGCCTTTCATGGCCAATTCTCTCGCTTTTGCCAGGTCTGTGTGTTTAATTCAAAACAAAGATGGATCGGAGACTTGTCAGTCAAGAGTCCATTACCTCTGTGCCCTGTGCTGCCTGCATCCTATACACACTTTCCATTTCAGCCTCATAGTGCAGTCAAATTCCTGGTCCAGCATGAGTGTTCCAGAGTGAGGACAGGTGACATGATGCTAGCCAACTCCTTCCTACCGTGAAAACACAGCAGGACTCCCAGGCCAGCAGTTGGGGACCTCGTGGTAGCTATACACCTAGCCAGGTGCCCCCACAGAGAAGAGGCGGTTTTGTCTCTAGCTCAGATCCCACCACCAAGGAGCCTGGCGTTCCTGTCCCGAGGGATATTCTCTTTCCCCTTCTCGAGTTGAGTTTTTCTCCTCTTCAGTTATCAAAACATCAAACCTTTGATCCTCTGCCCCATCAGACAAATCCAGCTTAATTGCCTCAGTGGGCCCAGGCATGGAAATCAAAGACCTGTTTAGGGAGGGTGTCTGCCACCTGGCAGGCTCTCCTCCCCAGACCTGGAACACACAAAATCCTTCAGCCATAGGATTAGGGAGAGCCCTGCACCACGGAGAGCAAAACCTGGCACCCTGCCTGGTGGAAGGATGGGCAAGAGGGGCTGGAGGGATGCAATTTGGGGAACAGTCTGTCATGTCTTTGAGAGACAACTCGATAAAGGCAAAAGGTACCAATTCTGTCTCCTTCTGTCATTTTACTGAGGTAACCCATCAGGAAAGAACAGAAAATTTTCTTGTGGTCACGGAGTTCAGTTGGAAATGAACAAGAGAAAACAATAATCTGGAGACTGTAGTGCCAAGAAAAATAAACATAAACTACCAATAAATTCATAGGAAGACAATGGCTTCTGATAGCAAGCACAGGGGAAATTTAAAAGTTGACATACATTTTTCACTCCTGGATAGGTGTCACTATTTTTTAATGTTTGCTGTTTCTTTTTGTTTGTTTTGTTTTGTTTTCCAAGACAGCATTTCTGTGTGTAGCCCTGGTTGCCCTGGTTGTCCTGGAACCAGGTGTGTAGACCAGAAATCTGCCTGCCTCTGCCTCCCAAGTACTGGGTGAGAATCATCGCCATCTGATTGGCTAGTCACATTTTAAAAATATGATCTGCAAACAGGTCAAAGAGATATTTCTGAAATTTATTAGAATAAAAGGCCACTTGGATTTTGCATGAGACTTAAAGGGTGAAGTTTTCCCTGAAAACTGTATTTTCTTTTGGGAAAATGTGTATAGAACAATACAAAGTTTGCTACACAATGAGGTGGTGCGTGGGACCCAGAGAGATGGCTCAGTGGGTAGAGTGGCTGCTGCAAATGCGTGAGACTGAATTTCCATCCCCCGAAGTCACAGATCCACTGCCAATCACTGCTGAAGCTGAGACTGTAGGGTCTGGGGGTGCCCCGGCCAGATAGTCTACCATTTGGCAACTTCCAGGTGTAGTGAAAGGCCCTGCACCAAAGAACAAGGAAGGGGCTGTAGAGATGGCCCAGCAGTAAAGAAATCTTGTTGTTCTTACAGAGAACCCAGGTTCGATTCTCAGCCCTCACGTGGCTGCTCATGTTTCTCTGTAACTTCAGGTCCGAGAGCTCCAGTGCCCTTTTCTGGCCTCTGATTGCACTAGGCAAGCAGGTTGTACACAGACATACACAGGCAAACCACTCATACACATAAAGTAATAATATAAATAAGGAGATCCATAGAGGAAGATATCCAATGCCAATCCCTGACTTCCACACACACACGCATTCAGTCCTACAAGCCTGCACACACACACACACACACACACACACACACACACACACACAGTGATGATTTTACTAACATTTGTCAAAAATTAGCAAGTAGGAGAACAGTTCTTTTTTAAGTGTTTAATTTTATTTGTGTATGTAACATGTAGCTGTGAGCACACGGACAATGGTATGTGTACCTGTGTCTTCATCCCCGTGCAGGCCAGAAGTCAAAGTCAGGACTTACTGGCCAGCAAACCCTCAGAAATCTGTTTCTGCCCTCCTAGGAACTGGGGCCACAGGCCCATGACATCACATCCAGCTCTTATCCAGGTGGTAGGATTTGAACTCAGTTCTTCATGCTTGTACAGAAGACAGTTCACAGGCAGATCCACCTCCTCAGGCCCCAGAGAATAGTTAACCCTTAACACTCGATGATCAGTAAAGGATTCCTCTTAGGGAACCTCTTGCCACCGTTATATGAATTGTGGTCGCCCACAGGGAAAGACACCTGTGTTGTATTTTAAGTGGGAAAAAAAAAGCAATGAAACAAAAAAATAAGCACTTGTGAGAAAAATAATTTCAAGGCAAATATAAAATATACATAACAGTCTCTCATCAACATATATTGGCAAAGGCACGTTCATGCATGCATTGATAATTACCACTCATGCATTCACTGTATATAATATTAAAATGCAGGCACATAGCTGCGCAATTGAAACAGATAAATAAATGCTAATTTATTTATAATAAATATATGACAGTTTGGATAGCAAAGTGTTTTGCATTTTGGTTTCTGTAGAAGTGTACAGAATTACAGATGGGGGGAGCACAAATGGGAAGGGAAAGGGTTTAAGGAGGTTTTATTCTGCATGGTTCTCCTCCTGTTTCGTTCATGTGGTAACAGTTAACTTCAGTGCTGCTTTTGAAGGTTAGCAGTTCTGTATGTCTCTGTAAAGAGGTCTTGCACACCCATGGGCATTCCTGACGTGCACACAGAAGGGCTCCTTCCGTTTTCTCAAAGGTCTCCAAGGAGGGATGACACCTCATCATAAGTAATTTTTCTTTTCATGCCCAACCTACCCAGTGTGCAAGAAAGCTCTTTCTTTCCTCAGAGGTCCCAGGTCCCCTTCTCAGAGTGAGACATGTCACATCAGGAGTCAATGGGGCATGGAACCCGGGTCTTCCCCTGAGTATGGCAGGGGAGTGCAGGTGAGTGAAGATACAGGTGAAGACCCTTAACCGGGGACAGTCTTCTCTCAGTGACTCAAACCATGGCCATCTAAGGAAATGTGTGTCTCAGGTGAACCCAAACTTTTTTGGGGAACTAAGAGTCAGGAGTTGCTGCTCTCTGCTTCTAGAACATACCTTGAAAATTCCAAACTCACTTCAGACCCTGCCTTGAGAAGATCTCCATGTAGCCAGTGGCTTGCTGTTCCCATGATTGCAACCCTGACTACTTGAGCAAGCAAGTCTTTCCAGTGTGCGGAGGGAGGGAGACTCGGGCATTAAGATTAACAGCACTGAAAACAGTTGACAGAGGAAGACGGAAGCCTTTCCACACCTGTCCAGGGTTCTACTAAAGAATGCAGCATGTGATGGGGGGGGGACCCAAGATATGCAAAAGGGGGTGCCACGTGACTAGATGTCATGTGGCATTTCCTCATCTTTCCAGCTCCCCCCCCCCTTCCGCGCTCTTGGGAGTCATTTCCTTTCTTAGCAAACTGTCTCTCTTTCTGGCCACACTCATGTGTCTGGTGCCATCCTTTTCCTGGGGTCCAAGAGCCTAGCGAGGTGCCCTCTGACCTAAGATCTAGAGCTCCAGATTGTGTGGCAGGCTTCTCCTCCCACCCCACAGACCCCACTCTTCCCGTTGCCTGCCCTCTAGATCTAAACCAAATGCTCTCACTTTTTCCTCTGTAGCCCCTCTTAGTGGCTGCTGGGATTTTCAGTTTGTCTGTGTTGTTCTTTCTCCTTGAAACACTAATAAAATGATCCTTGAATTCCCTTCTAGAAAAGATCAGTTTTAAATTCTTTTATTAAGGAGACTAAGAACCCAGAAGGGGAGTCTCAGTTTCTCCACTAACACAAAGACCTGACCACCCCATGTCACCACCACAAAAGCCCTTTCCCACATATTCTCCTTGACACCCAATAATTTCAAGGCAAATATAAAATATTCAAAGGGACACCCATGCGTGCGTTGATAATTACCACTCATGCATTCATTATATAATATTAAAATGCATCTTATTATTTTTAAATATAAATTTTTATTATATTTATTAAAATTAAATGAAAATGCACCTTTACATAGCCATGCAGTTAAAACACAGATAAATAAATGCTGATTTATTTATACTAAATACATGACAGTTTGGCCCACAGAACAAAGTGCCTGCCCCTCTGTCCTGCTTTCTAGGTCCTTATCATGACTCTTCTGCCTGTCTCTCCAACCCTCCTGCCACTACTGCAGACCCTGCTCCACGCCAGGCGAGCCAGCAGCAGGCTCCTGACACCTTCATCCCATCTCTGTGGTTCTCCCACAATGCCCTCCTCTGAAATCATCTCCATTTGGCTTCACCCTGCCTGATCCCAGGGATTCAGCTTAAATGTCATCTCTTCTGGCCCTAGCCTCCCCAGGGTGGATTAGAGGTTCTCGTCTGTCCTCCGAACCCTCTGTCATGCCATCTGTCACCTTGTCAGTTTCAAACACGTGACCAGGAGCTGTGTGAGGAGAAGGCCCCACCTGGCTCTTCCCAAGTCCCCTAGACAGCCTTCCTATCTTGTCTGACTCACCTTCATGGAAGATGTGTATAAAAAGAAAAAGCGAAAGGACAAGAAAGAACCTTGGGTGGGGGGAGAGACATGTCCTCAAAGGTGAGCAGCAGACACCAAAGAACACTTTTGCGTACCAGAGAAGGCAAAACTTGTACAGTGTGGGGGCCCAGGAAGTCTCAGGGGGACGCTGTCACGGGGAAGAAATGATTAAATTTCTCTCCTCCCCTTGCACCCTGCCCCGCACCTGTCACCTTTACTCTTTCTTAGGTGTAGTATTTTAGTTTCCTCTTGAGCCAAGTGTTGGTCCCAACATGTCGCAGCAGCTGCATGAAGGTACTGGCCCTCGCCATTCACCCTCACTCTTGTCTCAATCAATCTTGAGTTCAGCTGGGTCCCCTCTACGCACAGTATTGACTACCTGCAAGCATTATTTGTTCTTACCTTCAGCCCCGAGCCCTGAGGTCAACTGGGTCCACATGCCTGGGTATTCTCAAATGCAGGGGGTTCTTCCTGACAAGAGATAACAGCTATGAAGCTCACAGTCTGTGGGAATCAGAGAGGAGTAAACAGAACTGGGATAAAAACAAGATAATACTGACAAGAAGACAGAGAGACTAGGACTCACTGCTGTGGGGAAGCCAGGACTCCTCAAGGAGGAAGTGACACTAGACTTCAGGGGAAAGGTGACGGACTGCACAACCAGAGCAGTGACAAAGACCTTGGAGCACAGAAAACGTACAAGGCCCCCAGGAAGATTTAAGCATGGATGCAGAGACAACAGGGAAATGTGGGCGGCATCTAAAACAAGTCTTAGAAGGGACAGACGGAGAAGGGCAATTGGTGTCACTCTCTGGAAACGGAGTTGATCCCCTGTTAGAACAATACAGAAGAATTCAATGGTTAGTCAACCTAAAGCCAATATGAGAACATCCAGGAGCCCACAGTGTCCTGACAAGTCATCAGAATTCTGGGAAGGCTTTCCGTGGCCAAGAGCATCAAAGCTGGAAGCAGTGTGGGAGGGGGGCATTTGTCATGAACCAGGGCCTGGCTCATATTTCCTGAAGGCTCAAGCCTTGCTAGAGAAATGTCTTTCAACATTGAGGCGGTGTGGATTGTAACTCTGGGTTTGTGATGTTTATAAACTGCCTGCATTATCCTATAGCTTGAGTTATTTCCCATCCTTACCCCATGAATAAAACAGACACGCAGTACAAAACTGTCTTCATATCGTGACTGACTTTTACAGTTTGAGTTCACGTAGCATGATATAAAAAGACTTTACAACTTCAAGTTCTTCGGCACCAATTCTTTTGTTATACTTTTTTTTTTTCATTTTGCTACGGTGCCTCTGTAAGGGGTTTTACAATCTAACTTAAAGAAGAGTCAGCAGCATCTTTAGGAACTATCTAGTTACTGTCTAGTAACGATCTCTTTTCAATTCATGGATTCTTTTGTTTTCTCTCTCTTCTAAATTTATTCCCTGCTTTGGTGATGAGCCCAGGCCACTTTCCTCCCTGCTAGAATCAGACGTGATAGTAATACGATCAAGGGTGGCCACATTCAGTAGGAAACCCACAGATTACTCCTGGACCTTCCAGGGAAGGAATGATGACACTAGCTGTACATGTTGAACATATTTAACATAAATTATTCTGACAATCAAGATTCAACACGAACAAAAATGCATCTTGTTAAGCATTTTGAACTTCATGAACTTAAGCACACATTCCAGAACATTCAGCCCAGTGCAGGATTTAACCGAACATAACATGATTTTGAAGAATTCCTTGAGCCTAAAGGATTCAAAAAAAAAAAAAATAACTTTCCTGGAGGTCTGTTTGGCCAGCTGCAAACAGAACACACCCAGAAAGAGAAAGCTTTACTTATAAGTTGTTAATTCCAACAGCGTCCAGGTGAGCCTTGTGTCTGTCTGCCCTCTGTCAAACTTCTCTCAAGAGGAGGCCATGGGATGTGCCTGGGGTCAGGAAAGCACTTCTGAGATGGCCTCAGAGGATGAAATACAGTTGATTATCAGTTGCCTCAAATGCTTGAGATCTGAAGTGGTTTATGTTTCAGAGAACTTGCTTATAGTCAAATCTTGGAGATGGAACCCAAGTCCAGACAGGAAATACATCTATATTTTAAAATATACCATTGACAGTCATCTTATATGCTTATTTTCTGGATTTATTTCCTTTTGTTTTATAATTTCAAAATGTACTCTTTTGTAATTTCACACGTATTTATAAATAAGTAATATCCAGCCCCCCCAGTCTCTTCCATTCCATCCTCCCAAGCCTGAACCACACACCCCTTCCCAACTTCATGTCCTTAAATATCTACCCTACCCGTGGAATCCAACAAGTGCTGCCTGTATGTTCACGGGTGTGAATTTGGGGTCTTGCACTGGAGCCTGGAGAACCCGCAAGAAGTCACACCCCTAAAGAAAACGGACTCTTCCTCCGGAGCAGCCATCAGCTGCCTGCAGTTCCTGAACCTTTGGCCCATCCATGCTGGAATGTTGGCGGCTGGATCTTGTAGCGGTCTCGTGCCGGCCATTACAACTGCTGTGATGTTATGAGTGCTACAACCCTATTGTATCCAGAGGACACTGTTTCTATTTCACAGTTGTTCTCCTGACCTCTGACCCTTACAATTCAGCCTCCCACTTGCAGGGTGCTTCATGAGTCTTGAGGGCAAGAGAATGTGTATTGCAGTCCCATTTAGGGCTAAGCATTCCACAGTCACTTATTTTCTGAAATTTGACTGACTGTGGGTCTCTGTGTGTCTTGATGACCTTTTTATTGTTGTGAGATGACACTATGACCAAGGCAACTTATAACAGCAAACATTTAATTTGGGGCTTAAAGTCTCAGAGTGTTAGAGTCCATGGCTAACATGATGGGGAGCATGTTCATAGGCAAATGGCATGATATTGGAGTAGTAGCTGGGAACTTGCATTCTTATATATAAGTAGGAGGCTAGGGGGCAGAGAGAAAACACTAACTGGCAATGGCAGTGGCCTTTGAGACCTTAAAACCCACCCCTAGCAGCATACCTCCTCCAACAAGACTCTACTTCTTATACTTCTTAATCCTTCCCGAACAGCTCTACCAATGGGGGATCAAGTATTCAAATATATGAGATTATAGGGACCATTCTCTTTCTAACCACCAAACTGTTTATCACCAACCACTGCAGAAATATACAGCTTCTGTGATGAGGAATGAGAGTAGTATTCATCTATAGGCATAAGGGAAAGTACTAAAAAGGCAGTTTGATAGTTTAATATTATGTCCCTTTAACAAAATATTAGTAGTTTCTCCTCTAGGGCTTAGGACCTCTCCAGCCATGGCTTCTTTGCTAGATTTGCAGTCTCAAGCATATATTTCCTCCTAAGAAGTGGCCCTTAAATCCAATTAGAAAGCTGTTGGTTACCGCGTAACATTTGTACCACTGTGGCATCAATAGGCACATCTTATCAGGCCAGTCATTACTGTACAATGCAGGGTTCACAGCTAGATAAGAGTTTTCTCCCCCAGTAGCCCGCTGTATTGGAGCCCTTGGCATGATGGAAACTCACCATCAAGGAGGTCACTGCCAGGTCCATACCAGTTTGACTTTTCAGTGTCCCTTAAGGAAAGTGCTATACATTGTTTTTAACAACCATGTGCTCTCAACAAAGACAACCAAGTTTCACGGAGAGGACTCCTCCCCTTGTGACATCATGTCAATACTAGGGGAAAAATAGATTTCAGAGTAATTTTTATTCTGTCCTTTGGGTATTGAGATGTTAAATCTTGATCTGATCATTTGAGATGAGCAGTGGAATGAATAACCTGTGTAGGGAAAAATATAAACAGGAACTTCTCCATCAATACCCTGGAGGAAGCTGGGTCTGGATGAGATGAAGATGCCGATTAGAGAGGATACGCTGACACCAGATGCCTAGAATCTGAGACACCACAAGTGTCCTGCAGCAGACAATATCTACATATTCTTTGCTTCTAAAATCAGGCCAAGGTCCGGCTCAGATTTTGGAGTATCTCCATCTTCAACATTAAGGAGAAGAATTCAATGGCAAGCTTGCTGAAGGACCAAAAACGGGACACTCCGTAAAAAAAACTCCTCTCCCCCACTCCCAGTTGGTTTCCAGGATGCATGGTGGAAGGACAGACATGTCTGAAGGAGCTGGAATTACACAATGACAAAGACCAGCCCCTTACCATAGAGAATACTAGATAACTGTGACCACACACACACACAATATTTTTCTGAGCCTCGGTTTCCTTCTCTGTCCACTAGGAATCATATAACTTCCAAGAGTTCTGATGAGAAGCTAATGAGAACAAATGTGGGCAAGGACCCATCAATTATAAAACACCCACTGAGAGGGGAGGTATCATGATGATTTATTTATAAGGACCGAAGGGTTGTCCCAAGATGTATTTTTCTGCATCTCGATTCTTCCATCTCTTCTTTGGGACAGCTCATCTCCCCTTAATACCTCCCTTTGCTGGTACAGCCTCTCCTGCTGATCTCTAAATTAGCGCAATCCTCCTTCCACTCCCCCCCGGAGAATTTCAATTCCTTTAATCCAATGAAATGAGGAGTTCAGGCCATCATCTTCAAAGAATAAGAATAAAATTTGGGGACCAAAATTATACCCATCGGGATTGCCTCTGTAGAAACACTTTGGAATTCTTTTTCATGCCCTATTAAATAATTAAAATGTTTCTTTTCTGAATCTAATGTTAGTTATTTAAACCCTGGTCCTAAACTCCGTTAGCAACCTGATTAGCACAAAACTTTAGATGCCAGTTGGATTAGTTTTATAGATTTTTTTTTTCATTGAAAGGCAATACGTGAACAAAGATAAGTGCATGGTTATGGTTTAGATGCTATGCTCTCAGGAAACAGGTTAAATTTAAGCTGACATGATTAATCTTGCTCTATTTATTAGCTTGTTAGTGTAATCAATGCCCTCCATTTGTGTTAGGGGCAGCTAGTACATCAAAGTCGCTTCTGTGGACTCCAATACATTGTCCTATTCTCCAATGGCATTCCTAATGGATACTCAATGCTAGTGATCTTATATGTCATAAAGGAGATATTCGGTGTTCGGGCTGGATAAAGTTGAGACAAAAAGCAGAAAGAGAGAGAGAGAGAGAGAGAGAGAGAGAGAGAGAGATGAAATTACAATTTGGGCCATTTCCATCTGCCTCTCTCTCCAGTCCTATTCACCTGGACCACCCTGTCCGAGTAAGCTACTGGGGAAAGCCAGATGCCAAAGAAAGGATCTGGAGGGAGGAGAAAGCAGTAGGAACTCAGGAACACAGCCAGGGCTAAGCCCACCTGTCAGGCAGAGGCTTCAGAAAGAGGCTAAGTGAGGTGCCTGGGAGAGGGGGTGAAGCATAGTTGGCAAGGAGAGCAAGTCCAGGGAAGGCCTCTTTGAGTCCTAACTCAAAGGTTAATAAAACACCAGGCCAAAGTAAGAGGCAAGAAAAAAGCTATGCACTTTTAGACCAGTCCTGGAGGAAATGACCAAACAAAACCAGTGATCACTAAGATTTAACACAGTTTGTGCAGCAGCTTAGCTCATCTTACACCTTGTGCAGAAGCAAGTCCTGGCTGCACACGTCCCCAGAAGCCTGGGTCCTGCTGCTTCCAGACTTTGCTTTCTACCCTAGGGGATCTTCCAAGGAAGTTCCCATCCCTATCTCCTGCTGGGTTCTATCTCCATCACAGAAATGTCTCTCCCTTCAGGGCATCATTGTGGAAAAAAATGCCCTACAAGCTCTTCATTTCAAATAACATTAGCTTCTGTGTTTGCTAAGAGGTTGCAATGCTCTTCCAATGCCATGTACTTCTATAGAGGCCATCTGTGCAGGGCATTGAGGAACACGGTGCCTGGATTAGGACAAAAGATTGCTATTGGTGCACAAGCTTCCTAGGAGCTAGAAAGATCCTCTTTCAGGAATTACTTGATCTAAAAAGGACAACTCCTTAGACTCTCCAAGTTGGGTCTGGGACTCCATGAAATCATGAAGACAAGGACCAGGCAAGGAAATGCGGTCATGCCACGGATGGCCACACAGCACTAGGCTCGGGGAGTGCATGCAGATACACTGACTCCATGGAGGAGCGAGCAGCCATAAAGACCCAGGACACATGTATTTCTCCTGAAATCCGTGCAAGTCTACATGGGGGTTTGGGGGGGAAGCTAGTGCTAAGCTGTGACTGAGGATCAGAAAACAGGGTGGGATATAATAAAGCTAAGATCAGAAAGAACCAAAGGCCACCCGGAGATGCAAGGGAGCAGGGACTGGTACCATGTGGTCAACCCTGGAAGACCCTATCTAGATGCTCTTCCTTCTTAAGTTTTCTTTGGCCTGTTTCTGAGAGTTCTGTGGATGCTTCCAGAATTTTCTTTGCTGCCAAGTATTGTCTGGCATCTAGTCTAAGTTTTTACAAGGCCATTCCTTGCACCTACCAGTGATCAGTCACAACATGAGTACAAGCAAGACTACCTGGGACTGTCCTGGTACCAGAGCAAGGCTGTGCAATGCCCTATCACAGCTGGGCATTCTCTGAATCCAGCCTACTGCAACTCTTTCCCCCTACAAGTGTTCCATGGTCCCCCACTAAATGTCCACACCCGCTAGCTCTCTGGAGACCAACCTTGGCGGGTAAGGAGAGGAGCCACTCTTGGATGTGACCACCTAAGTCCTACGAACAAAGTGCTATGTACCTCTCCCAAGAGCAGCAACGTCATAGAGATACTCACAAGTCCATGCATGACCCCAGCACTCAAACTCCCAGCAAGGGACAGAGCCGAAGGGCAGAGAAACCATGCAGTAACTCGGTCACCAATGACAACAGCGGGTAGTCTTGGGTTATTTGTCCCTGTAGCTTTGCTAAGCACTTGGTTTTTGGTTTTTTGTTTTTTCATTCAGTTCTCCAGAATCTCTGGAAGTATAGTCTTTGCACTTGAGAGAGAGGGACTGGACCTCACAGGGATTGAGTGACAGTTCATGGTCCTAGACAGTCTCAGTATGTAATGGTTTAGCCTCCTAAATCAACCACCCTACTTGGTCAAACCACAGCTAGGAACTCGCTGTGGTGAGCACTAACTTGTAGCATTACCCCTTTAATTTTAAACTAATTTAGCTCTTCCTTCCTTCGCCCTCTTCTTTTCTTTTTCCCTTCCTTTCCTCCATCCCTCCCCCTCCCCAGTCCCTCTTCCTCCCTCTCTTTTTCCCTCCTCTCTCCTTTCCATCTTCCCCTCTCTTTCATTTGAACAAGAATGCATGAGGCCTCCGCTACCATGGGGGGGGGGGGGGGAGCTGAACTGCTGTCTTTGTGCCGTGGGCTATAATAACCTAAATAGATTGCAGTTTAATATAAGTGCCCCAAAATTATAGTACAAAGCTGTTTGCTGAGGTTTATCATTAAACAAAGATCAGAAGTCTCCTCTGTGCTCCCGTGGGTGTTACGCAAACGATGACGGATAACTTTAAGCCCACGAAGCATTATGTAGCACTTAGAATCGTGGCCACACCGCGATGATGGTGGTTTTCTTGGGGTTATGGATGCCTGAGAGGTTTGTTTTTTTCTCCAAATGTTTGGTTTTCAAATTTGATCCGAAACACATGCATTAATTCTGTAATGAAGAATAAAAAGGAGAAGTCAAATACGGGGCCCAGGTGGAGACTCAGGAAAGTGTGCAGCTATAAAGGAGGTTACTGGGAAATGGAGCAAAATGTGGTCAGATGAGGAGGACTCGTGGTCACTCAGGAGACTAACGCCAGCCACAGGGTGACTGGAGAGATGTGTTGTCAAAGAAGAAGCTGTGATAAGGTCAGTGGCCTGAGATGCCATCTGAAAACTTCCTGCCATGGCAAAAATGTCCCTTCCACAAATTCAGTGCATTTCTCACTCCTTGTGCTGGGTCTTCCAGCATCATCCATCAGCTACATGCCCTCCTAGGTAAACATGACAGGCCTTTGCAGACATTCTGGGAAGTCTTATCTTGGATTTCAGAGTGTAGTGATTAAAATTATTTGTAGGTATTGTTTGTGTGTGTGTGTGTGTGTGTGTGTGTGTGTGTGTGTGTGCATGTATGCACACATACCCATGCACACGTGACTGTATGCATACATGCATGAAGGGCAGTGGTTAGCCTCAGGTGCTGATCCCCAGGTGTTGGGAATATTTGTGAAAATAAGGACACCTTTTTTTGAGACAGGGACTCTCGCCACCTTGGAGGGCCAGTGAACCCTGGAGACCTACCCAGCTCCATCTTCACAGACACAGATTACAGATGTCTTCAACCATCTCCAACCTTTCCCGCGGCCTCTGGGGATTTAATTCAGGTTCTCACGCTTGCCTGAAAAGTACTTTACCCTCCAGAGCAGTCTCCCAGCCACGAAGTAGGTAATTTCTGCAAAATGCCTCCTTGAACTAATGCTGTCATGCCTGGTTTCAAGAATGGGCCGCATGGCATAACAGTAGTGACCTCCTGGGGCCTTTGAGAGAAGCAGACAAGTGTGGGCAGTAGTTCTCTCCTGGGGTCCCCTGGTTACTCCCAGTGGCTCTTTGCAAGGCCCCCCATACCCTCTCCCTCTCTGGATTCAGCAATGTGTGCCTCTCTGTGCCCACTTCACCTTAGGTGCCCTTTCTAAGGGAAACATTTGGTGTCCTGTGTACCTGTCAGATCCCTTGTCACACAGCACCACAGAGCTGACAGAGCTCCTAGGTGGGCTCATAAGTGTCCTCTCAAGCACCCAACAAAAGCCTTGGCACGGTGTACGTATACCATAAACAAATGAGCGAGGAGTGAATAGGTCAGTAGGTGGGTGAGTGAGTGGGGGAGTGAGTGAGTGAGTGGGTGGGGGAGTGAGTGGGTGGGTGGTTGAGTGGGTGGGTGGGTGGGTGGGTGGGTGAGTGAATGAGTGGGTGGGTGGGTGAGTGGGTGGGTGAGGTGATTCCCCCCTTACAGTTGCTTCATCCCATGTCTAAGATCTCACTGCATTGTTTCTCCTGTGGCGTGAATGCATGAGCTGATGGTTGTGTGAATATCACTCTTCTCCAGTTCCCTCCTGCAAAGGCTCAGCTGCTAGGGACCTTAGAAGTATAACAAGATACTTTCAACAAACTGCAACCAACTTGAAAAAAAAAAACACTACAAGTGGACACAGAAATCCTTCCTAGCACCACGAGACACCACTGAAATCCATGTGAGTCTAAAACGAATGTGTCGGGGTGAATCCAAAAGCTGTGGGGCAGAACCAGGCTGAACCCAAGCCCGGCACTGGAAGTTAACCTTGGAACCTCAAGGTCCTCAGCAAATACCTTTGTTTCCGAAGGGAAAGTGTCTATAGTGTGGAAGTAGCATTTGATCCCAACCTCCTTAAAGTTCAGCTTCATCTGACTCCCAAGGACAAAGTTTACCCTTGGACTGTTTACTTAGAGCTTGAGGCTCCACTCCCACATCTATAAAATGATCTTCAAGATAAAGATTAATATAGTCAACTTGATAAGATCTAGAATCACACAGGAGACACAACTCTGGACGTGACTATGAAGGACTTTCTAGATAGGGAAAATCCACCCTAAATATGAGCAGCATCTTTTCATGGGTTTGGGTCCTGGACAAAAGGAAAGAGAGAGAGAGGCAGGAGAGAGGGAGAGAGGGAAACAGGGAAGGAGGAAGAGAGAGAATCAGCAGCCTGCATGTTTCCCTGACAGCTGATGCAGGAGGCCAGCTGGTTCAAGCTCCTGAGGCATTCTCTTTCCCATCCTGATGGTCTGTACCCTACAACTGTAAGCTCAAACAAACCCCCTGCCCCTGCTTTCCTTAAGCTGCTATGCTCAGTTATTTGGTCGCAGCAATGGGAAAGGTTACTAATACATTGAGAACAACAGTGTCCATTCTTGTAGCAGTGTGTGTTAAGGAGTTAACAATTCCAGAGCACACTCAGGGCTGGGTATTTAGAATAAGTCACATATTCAAACTGGTTTGTGTTTTTCACAGCCAGGCAATTCTGAGGGTTAGTGTCATGGCTCAGTTTTGCACTCACGGGGTCTTGGGTTCTATCCTCAGTACCACACATGCACACGAAGTAAAAATAAAACAACGGTACATGCCATGCTTTTACTAGCTTTTACACTTACTTAGTGTAAAAATTTGCACGGATCCATATAGTAGCATCATTCCAACTTTCAGGGGAGGGAAACTGGAGATAGAAGGTTTGGCCATCCAGAACCCACACACTTGGGAGTTTACCTGGCAGCCAAGCTCCAGCTAAGCCATCACTTGATGTTCCCATAGCTAGCGACAGAAAAGAGACACGAATGAGGGTTTAGCTGGAGCAAAAACTCAGAGACCATACTGAACAGTTCGGATCTCATTGTTCCACTAGGAAAACATAGACAGTAATTGTCACAAAATGATCGGTAATTGTAGCTTGCAATGTACATATTCAACAGCAATCAATGAACTAGAACACAAATATAAATAAGCCTGTATGAAGCTCCCAGCTTAGCATGGAAGGCGGAGCATGCTAACAAATGGCTGTGTGAGAGAAGGTGAAAGGTCATGTTCAGAACTCAGGGGGGCAGGCAGTGAGTGATGAGCTGGGATGGGTTGTCCAGAGCAGAAGCGGGAGCTACAGAAAGAGGGAAAGCAGGGTGTCAGGGAGGACAGAGTCCGGGAGAAAAGACAACGGGAGGCTGGTGGGTAATTGGATGGAAGAGGGGGAGATGCTTAAGGGGAGGTACAGTCAGCTAGCAGAGGACTTTGAGTAGCCCCACCTGAGCTCCACACTAAAGGTGTGGAGACTGGCCCAGAACTGGGAAGTCGCAGGGTATGTGTGTGGCAAGCTGGGACAGTATATCTTATCACACCCTACAGAGGTGCACGCATAGACTAAGCCTCCTGCTGAGGTAAGACCCAGGGAGGAAGGAAGCCAAGGGCCTGTTGAAAGTCAGGAGCTGTGAGAGAGACAACAGCTAGTGCTGAGATCTGTCTGCTGATTATAATGAGGCTCTGAAGAGCCCCTTGTCTACCTGGAGTGGACTCAGCCGCCCGGTGTTTCTCCACGGCACTGTGATCTCAGAGCTATTCTGGGAAATTGGATTTGCAGCAGCTGGAGCCTGTACGCAGCCTGCAGTGGAGTGGCACCAAGAGCAAGGGTGGAGGGGCCTGGCAACCAGAGCTGCAGAGGCCACCCAGTAGGAAACGCTCTCTGCAGGGATATCTACGCATGGACCAAGTCAAGTGTCTGCCTACTGGCTTGTTCACCTGTGCATCCAAACATTCGGCATTTCGTTAGTAAGTGGTATTCATTTCATTTATCCATCCATCCATCCATCTTCCATCCACTCATCCATCCACTCATCCATGCATCTCTAATCATCCTTCCTCCACCTACTAATCTATCCATCTAGTCATCTATCTCTCTATCCCTCTATCCACTTACCCATCTACCCATCCACCCATCCTCTCATCTACCCATGCATGTATAAATATATCCATATATCCATCTATTCATTCATTCATTCACCTGCCCCTGAGGTCACAGGAGCAAGCCAGTCCTCTTTCAGCACCTCAGCTGCTCACGTATAGCATGAATTTACGCTTCATCTACTAGCTCTATTATGTGACCATAAAGCTATGTAGTTACTGGGTCAACTGCTTGCCCTTCAACCCTCACTATCACTCTCTCTGGGTAACTCGGTTGCCCATACAACTCACTGTACCTAGGTTTTTGGTTTATCAAGAGAGACAGTGCTTATGCTTGACTCAGCTGCTGGGCATTGAGCAAGATACTCAATGTGAAGTCCATGGTGAGTTTCAGCAAAAGCCGGGTCATTACCTAAAGGCCCACCCACGTGTTCCCTCTCCCCCATCAGGCATTGGGTGTGCATTTCCCCCTGATCTCAAGGGACAGAGGCATGAGACTGAATGATCAAGGTGAGCCTGGGTGGGGTTGGGGAGGGTGCTGAAGTCAGTACCCATGCCTAGAGATAGGATCGGCTGGTTGAAGTCAGAACCCATGCGTGGAGATGGGGTCAGATGGATGAAGTCAGAACCCATGCCTAGAGATGGAGTCAGCTGCTGAAGTCAGTACCCATGTCCGGAGATGAGGTCAGGAGTGCCAGTTCTTATGCTCAGTGAGGTCCATCTGACTTCAAATTATGAGAATGTATATGGAGGCCCAATACATGTACTTTGAAGAGATAGGGATCCATTGACTATTGTTATGCAGCAAATAGCCACTTTAGAACTAGACTTGGCTTAAAACAACAATCCACTTGTTCTATTAGTGCTGCAAGAACCTGGGCCAAACTGGTCCAGGCTCAGATATCCTCCCCAGGTTTGCCCATGTTGTAGTGGTCATCTGACAGCCTGGACTGGATGGAACTGGTACAGAATATCCCTCACATATACCTGGGGTAGTTTATCTGTGGGGGACATCTACCACTCACTGTGCAGAGGGCTAGCTTGGGCTATTTACAAAATAGAACTTGGAGACATGCAAGGCAAGAATCCAATGGGCATTTGGTCCCAGTAGAGTCTTCTCTGTCATGGTCTCTGAAGTACTGCAAGTCCCAAGCTAGCTCAAAATCAGCAGGTCAACCAGCAAGGAGCTGCAGAATCACATTTCATAGAGACTCAAATACAGGAAAAGGACAAATCCTTTCCTGCTTGGTTTACTGGGCTAACACATACATAGCCCCAGCCTGGGGAAGGGATTCAATTGATAAAGTGCTTGCCTTAGAAGCACAAGGACCCCTGAGTCCGGATCCTTAGCATGAATTAAAAACTGGACATGGCACAGCATGTATCTGTAACCCCAGTGCAGAGATGGGGATCCCTGGAGCTCAGTGATCAGGAACTTAGCCAAACTCGTGAGCTTAGTGTTCTGGGAAGGGCACTGGTTAAAAAACAGAGTGGAAAGTGTTGATGAAGATACCTGACATTGACCATTGGCCTCCTTATGTATGCACACACAAGTGTGTGCTCACTTGCAGGCACATTTACACACACACACACACAATGTATAACCCCAAATTTACCCTCCTCACCACTGCAGCGACAACTCAATGACATGAAGCATTGACACAGACTTTGCCACCTCTCTCCACCCCAGTTGTTTCTGTTGTGCTTTTCAGGTGGGACTGAGTTTGTGCAGAATCTATGCCGGGTATGTCAGGATCCTGATTGCCATTAAAGAACCATTGACTGAATGTGTGAACAGGTGAATTACCAGGGCACCGGGAGCCTTGGTAATTACCCACAGTCACCCATCTTCCCAGCACCCTGGGAGAGCCTTGGGGTCAAAGCTCTATGAATGTATGAACTGGGAGAGCTAAAATAATGAACTCCAAGTATCTCCTAGTGTACAGAAGCAATGTGGCACCAAGCCGCGCATGCAGTAAAGACAGAATAAATCAGAGCACAGTGCTCACACAGGCCCTATGGAAAGACAGGACTCATGCAGTGCCGTGTGCAAAGCTTCAGAGGAATCACCATCACCGGGGCCTGGATATCACAGAGGGAGGTACAACTTCCAACAGCAGACAGCAACCCCTCAAGGCCAAGGCGATCAAAGAAGCAGGTCACAGCACTAAGCACAACAGTCAAAATGATACCCCATGCAGCCTCAACTTCAGGGGCCAATGGGAGCCCCCGTTCACACTCCACAACCACCCTCTTACCTAGTAGGGCTCAGAGCTGGCTGCACCTTGGGGTGTGTATGCATGGCTGCAGGAACTATGCAGGCTGTTTGGGGGGAGTTGGTGCCAATAGGAAGCCACAGCCAAGTGATTTAGGAAGCCAGGAGGCTCAGAACCCCTAAGGAGGAAGCCCTCTAGCTTCCTGAGGTCAGGAGTGGAGGTCATGGCTGTGGAGAGCTCTGAGCTGTTCTGGAAATTCAATGAGATCAGAAGGCTGTGGTCCAGACACCACACACACTCCATGATATGGACTGTTGGGGGTAGGACCAGGCATCTTAGATGCTGGATTACCTATGTTTCTCATTATTTTGACAAAATATCTTATAAGACATCATTTAAGGTGGGGAAGGACTGATTTGGGCCTACAGAGAGAGGGTACAATCCATCATTGGAGAAAGCAAGGAACAGAATAGGAAGGGTGGATAGTCACATGGCAACCACAGGAAACAGGAAAAAGGAAGTGAGGCGGGGCTACAAAATCTGCAAGGCCTGCCCCAGAGGAACTACTTCCTTCAAGAAGACTCCACCTCCTTGAGGTTTCCCAAACAGCCCCACCAGCTGGGGCTTAAGGGTTTCAACACATGAGGCTAAGAAACTCACTCCCCAGTCAAACCACAACAGACCCATATCTGAGAAGAGTGTTTCTGTGGGAGGTTCGGCTCCTCAGCTGCTATTGCAGGCTGTGTCAGAGGTGAGCGTTCTCCATAATACCTAGGCTTCCCTTGTCTGTAATTTATCTGAGTATTTTAATTTTAAGTGTAAAATAGGGAAAATATTGTTTAAATCACAGGGCTGCCCCAGGAATCAAGTGAAACAGTGCATTGGAAAATAACAATTATTGTTTGTATGGACTCATCACTGAACCCTTTTAGCGATTATTGCAATTATTAATATTACCATTATTAATTCATAATCTCTCATGCAGCAATTTTCCTCTGAAAGATGTTTCTGATGGTTCCCATAATTGAGGACAGAATAATATTCCAGGAATTAGAAGGTGCTTTGAGATCCTCTGGTAAATGAAGCCCTTTAGTAATTGGAACTCAATCAGGTTTACATGGCTGGGAATATTGGAGTGCATTAAATTCCATAATGTTTCTGGTGTTGTTACTTAACATTCTCGTGCATGATCATAAAGCATTAAAACTCCTGGCCATTAGACGCAGCCACACTCCCCCATTACAAGCCTTGCGCAATCTTCCTCTTCCGAACAGAGTTCCCTTGTAAAGGCACATACTATTTAATTCAGAGCTTTCCATTATGTCCCCGCTCCTATTCCTCTGACAGCCCTGGGGGTGGAGCCTAGGATCTCACAGATTCTAGAGAGCCATCTAGCACTGGGCTGCAGCCCTTGCTTTAACCACCTGGTTCCTTCCATGGCAAGTGCCTTTTACAAACACAGCAGAGGTGGCGAAAATAAATCTGCATAAATCCGTGTGGCAAAAGCCTGGAGTCAACAGTAGGGAAGAGCTGGGGTGGCTGGTAAGTGTTCCCACACAGGTGTACATGATGGAAAATGAGGACTGTATTGTCATTTCTTATTTCTCCTTGTCCTGAGTCTCTCTCTCTCTCTCTCTCTCTCTCTCTCTCTCTCTCTCTCTCTCATTTCAACTAGCATACAGATGGCCTGCTTAAAGTCCAGGCAGCCTTCAGTGGGTGTGGGAGGCCCCATGCTGGTCTCAGTGGGGAGTCGGGGGAAGACAGTGTGGCAGAGAAGTCACCGCACATGTCTAGGAGCTGCCTGGCATCTGAGGGCATTTCAGTGAACCACCTCAAGAAAGGGAGCACAGCCACTAGAAACCCCTCTCTCTTTCTAACTATTGGTGATAGAGCCGGGAGCTCCCGGAGAGGGGCCTCGTGGTCAAGACCTGTTATTCTATGGCCCACAGCCCGCCCAATCCTGTCATTTGTGGGCGATTATGAATGGCCTGCATGAGCCAGCTGGTGTGGGCTTCATTGCTGTGGTTTTATGATCTTCCTGAGGTCTGAATGGCTTCTGAGTCACACCCAACTCCTGAGTGACCCATCCTCCCTAGGGTCTTTTCTGGAATCACCACCTTCCTCTTGAGCTCCCGGCAGTGCTGTTACTCACTAGGTTCCTGGGCATAGAAGGCCGCCCACCACATGTCAAGGCTCCTGAGAGAATGGCCTTACAAAACTCACAGGATCCCTGTCTGTGAAGTCTGAGTTTGAGCTACAGTGGCCCATCCATGGCCAGCAGCGTGAGGTGCCCCTTGTCATCTCTCATTTGAGCTTCTTCATTTGTCCACCAATATTGTGGAGTAATCTTTGTGTGCACTATGGAGATGCGTTGCTCTGATTGGTTTAATAGAAGGCTAAACAGCCAATAGCTAGGCAGAATTTTCAGGGCAGAGCAAATGCTGAGAAGAAGAAGGTAGAGTCACCAGCCATAGACAGAGGAAGCAGGACAGGCATGAGGAGAGGTAACAGCCGTGAGCCACAAGGCAGGATGTAGATAAATAGAAATGGGTTCATTTAAGTAATAGGAACTGGTTTGAAGCAAGTTTAAACTATAGGCCAAGCTTTTATAATTAATAAGAAGTCTCTCCAGCCTATTCCAGAATGTCCTCCCCATCATAGTCCACTCACATTCTACAGGCTCTCTCTGGTGAGCCCTTCTCAGTGTTCAAGGAAGATACTACACCTTCTCCACATGCCCACACAGCAGCTCTCTGGACAGGCAAGAGGCCCCTCCTGGCTCCAAAGTTTATTTAAAGACAGTCTGTTTATGTGTTTGTCTCCCTTGGCAGCAGGTCCCTTGCAAGTTTTTGCTGCATCCCACCATGGTTTTTCATCTCCCCTGCATGTAGGATGCCTGTGGCACATCACAGATAAACACCTTCATCCGAATGAGTTAGCCTTTCTTAATAACAGTGTCTTGTGATTCCAAAGGCTACAATATTTCTTTGTCTTTAATCTTATGAGCTATGACCTGGTAGGTCTATCAAATGACTGCTTCTTGCCTTTTCTTGTCCCTTTTTTTGTGAGAGTGTGTATGTTTGGGTGTGAATGGGTATATATTTAATGTGTGTGAATGTATGTGTATGTATGTATATATATATATATATATGAGTATGTATGTTTGTAAGGGTGTATGTTTGTGAGTGTGTACATGTGTGAGTGTGTGTATGTATGTGTGTTAGTGGATATATATGTAATGTGTATAAGTTGGTGTATATGTAATATGTGTGAGTTTATATATGTGTGTGTTTGTAAGTGCATATATGTATGTGAGTGTGTGCATGTATTAGTTGTATGTATGTGTATGAGTGTGTATATATGTGTGAGTGTGTGTGTTATACTCACATAGGGGTGTGCATAAGCTCTATGTACATGTGTATGAAGGACAGAGGAAGAAGTTGGGTGTCCTGCTCTACCCCTCTCCAGTCCTCCCCTTGCCTTGAGCAGTCAGCACTCTTACCCATTACTATCTCTCCAGTCGTGCTCAGTCATGTTCATTTCTTTACATTATAAACCCACAATTGCTCTATAGATGTGCACTATAATACCTGAGATAGAAGACTCAACCAATATGGGAGCACTTAGAAAGCAAGAGAACAGAGAACAGAGTAAGAATCTGGAGCGTTGATGAATGTGACAATACCAGTGATTACAATAAACGTGAATGGGTCAAATCCCTTAGGAAAGGGTGGCACTTTCCTGATTAGGTAATAGGAAGTAGAAATTTAATAGAAACCCAGCTATGTTGTTTCTGAGACCTGCCCCTAAAACAAAATGACAGAGCAAACTTGAAAACAGACAGATGGAAAAAGAGGAGCCAGCAAATGCTTAAATAAAAGAGGTGAAGAAAAATATATATCAGACAACAGAGAACCCAAGTCAAAAATATTAAATAGGACAAAATGGGATTTCAATATTATTAAATATTACAGCCCATCAAGAAGAATATTCACACATCTAGTAACAAAACTCCCAAATACATAAAACAAAACCTGTTGGAGATGCAAAGAAAGACTAATAAATCTGCAATCATAATAGAAGATTTTTAACACATTCCTCCAAGATCAAATGTCACATCAAGTAAACAACAAAACAAGTAAAAATGTAGGAAGAAAATGAATACATCATTACCACACACTGTGCCTGCTGGAAAAGTAACGTGTTTTCAAATTCTTTTGACATGAAGAACAAAACTGACCATGGTTGATGTGTCAAATGAAAGATTAACATGTTCACCAAAGCAGGAAACAGAAAGAAAATAACTGTGTTTTCTCAAAAGTGGAACAACAGGAAATACAAGCAGAAGTTTTCATATGGAATTCAAAAACTTATTCCTCTACATGCTTCATGAGTTGAAGTAAAATTTAAAATAGAAAATAGAATAATTTTATATATAAATAAAATGTAAAGAATATGAAACAAATAATTAGGGATCTGTTCAAAGAGATAAATGGAAAAATATCAAGTTATAATAACATGCCTTAGAAACTATGGATGAGAAAAAGATGTAAATTTTAATTTAAACTGTTAAAAATAAAGTAAGTCTAATTAAATTGGAATAAAAATGTAATCAATTTAAAGCAGAAATATCTTCGATAGAAATAAAGAAAATAAGTATAACCAACAGACCCCAGAGCAGACCACATAAAAATATTAATAAAATAACCAAATGGCTTGTCATAAAAAAGAAAAAGGGGACAAAAATAACATTGGGAATAGAAATGACATACAATCACAGAATCAAAGGACAGCTTAAAATGACATTATGTGCTTGTTGCCAAAACACTTGAAAAGCCGACAGTGTGACTGATTAATGAGAACATAAATCGCAAAGCTTATTAAAGAAGTGAGAGAAATTGTCAGAAAAATTAAAGGGAGGGAAAACTTTGCCTCTCAAAAAAAGTACTTGCCTTTCATTAAACTTGAGAAAACTTTCTGTCTTTGGAAGGCACAGTCAAGAGAGTTAAAAAGATACCCAGCCACTGTGAAGAGACATTCCAGCAGGAAAACCATGCTGTGTTTAAAACACCCGTATACAGAGAACTCTTATGGACAGACAGTAAGAAAACAGCCCAGCTCAGGAAAGCAGAATGGCAGAAGAGAGGATGCAACGGTCATCGAAAGATTCTAAAGACTAAAGGCATATGAAAACTCCAGGCCCCCATGAGTCACTGAGGTTCTGTGACTTAACCCCGCATGGCTTCAGAGTGACAGCAAAAACATCCATAAAAATCATTCATCGGCAGGAACATGGACACCTGAGACCTGTGCACATTCGGTCATGATGTAAATGCAAAGCAAGGAAAACTTTGGGAAATGCTTTGGTGATTCAGTGTATAAAGGTAAGCATGTCTTTACCACGTGACCCTGCCATCTGACTCTTGGGTATTTGGCCAAAAGAAATGAAAACATATGTGCACATAAAAACTTGGTTGCAAATATTTATAGTAACTGACTTCTTAATAACGGGTAATTGGCAACAACCCAGATGCCCACGGACAGGTAAATAAATAAACCCTGATACATCCTTGCAATGAAATAATATTCGGCAATGAAAACAAATGTCTCAATGGGATAAACTTCAGTCTTGTATTTCAAAATAGACAGACTGAGTGAGGAAAGGTCAGACGCAAACAATATTAGCATTTATGGTTTTATTTATATATGTTTGCAACATAAAAATAAGCTGTACTCAATGAAATGAGAGCGGAAGGTGAGAATGACCATGTCTTATGAAATTCACTAACAAGGACCTAGCAGAAAGACTACTTAGGGAAGTAAAGTTTTGCATTTATCTGGATTGTGAAGGTGTACTTAGAAGGGCATGTTGCTTTCCAATTTGTCCAATGAAACACCAAACATGGGTTCCTGGCATTGCATGTAAATTTCATCTTACTTTTTTTGTGGGAGGTAATTCTTGAGTTTGCATATCTACGCAGAAGCAGAGAGCAATACTGGCATCCAGCTCATTCACTGTGAGGCCGACAGAGAATGAATCGCCCTTAAGGACAGAAGATCCCCACACTGAGGAAGGCAGGGTCAGACTGGTATCTATAACTAGGCCCAATTGGGAATTCCTGGGACAGTGTATGCTAGAGGAAGAATTAATCCAAGCACGGGAGATGGGCATGGAAGAGTCCCTAGGAACTCACAGGCCAGCTGACCTGCTATACCTTGGTAAACATGAGATCCTGATAGGCAGAAAGTAAGAACCACAAGCCAAAATGTCCTAGGTACATGCCAGCAGTCACAGTATAAGCGCACGCACACACACACACACACACACACACACACACACACACACACACACATACACACACACATTAAAGTATTAAAATAAAAAAGCTCAAAGTTGGCACAGAATAAATTCCATATGATACAGAACCCACTATGAGGGAGTGAAAGTCACAACAGACATAGAACAGAGAATGGGAAGATCCAGGGAGCCTAGAGGTAGACTGTGCCAGGCACCACAATGATGAAGACTCTGAGATCCCTTCTAGACCCTTCTAGACCCAGAATGGTGGGGGCAGTGCACATGGGAAATGTTCTACCCGACAACTTCCTCACTCACATTTCTAAGTAAGGGTTTCAGAGAAGAAACTCCACAGGGCTTTCCTTAGTAGACAGCCAGAGATGAGCAGAGCACTTCAAAAATACCTAGAGAAACTGTGACTCGTCTCCAGGAGCTTGTAGGAATGATCAGGAACATCTTCAAATCAGGCGAGTCTCTCCTTAGAGCCCAAGAGCTAAAGTCACCACTGTCCACGCTACTTAACAACTGTCTGCCAGAGTCTCACCGGAGTTCCTCAATAGGACTCTTGACTCATCTGATGACCAAGGTCATTGCTGGCTGACCAGTGGGAAAATGAGATGTGTTCAGACCCTGGCCCACTGGTCAGAGTGCAGACCCTTTACATACTCCAGAATGGGACAGTAGCATTTGTACAAAATAAACCAAGTTAAGCTTCCCACTAGCCAGTGAGTCTTTCCGTGGCTTGACTCTGATGTCCTAGGAGAGGGGGCATCAGCAATGGCAGCTTTGTGATCTACTTCCCCAAGTTGGAAAACCTGCCAGAGGAACTCCTGAAATGAGGGCAGAAAGGAAAACACATCAAAAGAGACTCGGTCAAGCTTCACTGCTTTGTGGTGAATGAAATAGTTTTAGTTGAGAACTTATTAGCAAAAACGTAAAATGCCTTTGAGATCCAATCCTATTCCTCCAACACGTGTTCACATGTCACTTACATAAAATCCCGTATTTTATTCGTCTTCCCTCTGCCCTGCCCATCAGGGTCACTCTGTTTCCCTTATGCACCCAGTTGCTCATCCACACAGTTCGCATTCCTGGTGAATTCCAGGCACCCTAGGCAGCATGCAGGTGAGTCCTCTACCTCACCACAGAGTCCCTGAGAAGGCAACATCTTATTCCACTCTGCGCTTACTCAACTCTTTAAATAAAAAAAGTGTTCGCTAAGTTAAAAAAAAAAACTTTCAATTTTAATTTTTTCTTTTTTATTTATTTATTTTTATTGCTTTATAAATAATACCATTCAAAATTTCTACTTTCTCCCCTCCTCCTATTTCCTTCCCGCTTCCCCACTCACCCTTCCCACTCCCTCCAGTCCTAAGGGAGGGCAGGTTACCCTGCCCTGTGGGAAGTCCAAGGCCCTCCCTACTCCATCCAGGCTTAGGAAGGTATGCATCGAAATATACTAGGATCCCAAAAAGCCAGTACATGCAGTAGAGACAAATCCCAGTGCCATTATCATTGGCTTCTCAGTCTGCCCCAATTGTCAGCCACATTCAGAAGGTCCAGTTTGATCCCATGCTAGTTCAGTCCCAGTCCAGCTGGTTTTGGTGAGCTCCCATTAGATCAGTCACACTGTCTCAGTGAGTGGACCGACCCCTCGTGGTCCTGACTTCCTTGCTCATATTCTCCCTTTTTCTGCTCTTCAACTAGACCTTGAAAGCTCAGTCCAGTGCTCTAATGTGGGTCTCTGTCTTTATTTCCACGAAGGTTCTATGGTGATATTCAGGATAGTCATCAGTGTGACTATAGGACAAGGCCAGTTCAAGCACCCTCTCCTCCACTGCCCAGGCTTGAAAAATGTTTGCATCTGCGGGGTCCAGGACAATGTCATAGGGTAACGAACAAGTCAGGCTAACATACACACCACCTGATGTGGTGGGGGGCCAGGCTGAGGGCTCAGTTGATAGAAGTGCCAGCCTTTCCAGTCTGATGGCCTCGGTTCTATCCCCAGAACCCAGGTAAAAGGCCAAGTGCAGCGACACGCATGTGTGAGTCCAGCATTCATTCAGTGAGATGGGAGATGAAGACAGGCGAGCCATCCAGAAGCTGGTGGGCCAGCTAGCCTGAAGTTCACTGTCCAGTGCCTTCAGAAACAGGAAAGACCTTACCTCAACAAGGTGAGAAGGAAGAGCCAGCCACCAAAACCCTACCCTCTGACCTGTACATGCACACAATAAAGTTTTAAAAATTAAAAAAAAATGTTAGAAGGTAAAACAGTACATCAACTGTGGGTCTGTGTTGTCCTTCAACTGCTTCAGTAACAAAACCAAATCCATAGAGACCACACTCTACCTCAAATATATAAGCTGATTCCGTCGACAGAACCTGGAAACTCAAACCAGATCAATCACATTGCAGCATGTCAGCTTAACCAACGGGTCACCAGACAGCTGTCAACACTGTGGCCACCTCTGAGTCCTGAGCGCTGAAGTCCAATGGGAATCACCTCTCTTTGCTGTTCTCCTTTGCAGTGTGACATGTGGGCCTTAAAGCCAAAGAAAGTCTAGTGTCTGCTGCCCGTCTCCTATGTGATCTTTAAGTAGCTGCATGCATTTGTAGCTCGGTTCTTACCTCTTTTAAAAATAAAAGGAGTCAGACATTCAGTATATCTACTGTTTGACAGAATGGTTACCAATGGTCTATGAGCAATTAGTATCTGTAACAAAACAAGTCAGAATAAATTTCAACTACTCCATCCCACGTAAATCATGGTCAAGAGGAATCCCAGCGTACAGTACACACATTAGTAACAATCACACAGTTTGAAGGAGAGGAAAGTCACACTACAATCGTGGCATGGACAGTTGATATACGAATAGGAGTAACTGGAAAACAATGAAGCTTACCCATTGCTCTGTCACTTCCTGTTCCCTCTTCTCCTATGCAATATTAGAGAGACAGGAATAACTGGAAAACAACGAAGTTGACCTAGTGCTATGACACTTCCTGTTCCCTATGCAGTATTAGAGAGACTTGGTCAGTGTGACACACAGCCAAGAGGAAGAGAGTTTGGGCTTAGGGTTTTAGAGATTTGGGCCCACAGTGGGCTGGCTTCGTCGCTATGTGTCTGGGGGTGAGACAGAACATTATATCAGATGGATCTTGTAAAAATTAGAGTAGGTCATTTCATAGCAACCATGAAGTAGAGAGGGGACCCGTGAAGGCTGGAGGAAGAGCATTCAGGAACAGACACTGTCTTTAAGGAGTGCTCTGAGGACCCCCTGCCACCAGCTCAACCTATCACCTCTCAAAACAGCACCACCATTGGGAACCAAGCCTTCGGCACTTGACCCTTGGGGGACTTCTCAGATTCAAACCATAGCCATAGTAACCATATGTAACCAAGTAACCATAGTAACCAAGAAGTCTTCTTATGTTTCAAATATGGTTGAGATCCTGTTGTGTAGAGATGTACAGTTATCATGTGTCAATAAAATAAAAAAGGATAAAAGAAAACTCAAAAGCATGGAAACTTGGACCTCAACAAAATTTTCCCTCCTGCTCATCAAAAAAATACCAGTAAGGAAATGAGGACCAATCTGTTCATGGTTCATCCAACTTCATTATCTCTATTTGAGAGTAGATCTATTAACATCCTTCATTACTAATTACAACACGGTATAAAGAAATTCTATAGCCCACTGTCTATAAACAAGAGATTTAAATGCACAGATCATCAATAAAAGAATGGGAAAACAGCCAATAAACACTTTAAGATTCAGTATTAGGAGTCCTCAAAATACAACCCATAGCCATGGCCGGGGACCATGACATGCCCATTAGAATAAGAGAGTTTTGAATAATTGACAACATGCATTGGAGAGGATATTGAGCAAACAGATTGCTCATATACTGCTGGTGGGAGTGGAGAGCGGTACATGGCTTTGGAAAGTTGTATGTCCATTCTTATCAGTCAGCCAGGTTGGGTAAGATGGGACACTACTACGCATTATCACAAACTGGGCGGGGTAAAAAGACAATGTTTCCTTCTGACGGTTCTGGAAGTTGGGAAGTCTAAGATGAGGAGGCCAACATATTCTGTCTGGGGGGGGGTCACTTTCTGGCTTACAGTTGGCTGATAAATTATTGCTGAATCCCCACATGGAGAAGGGAAAGCGACTATCTGTCTCATGTCTTTTCTCATAAAACCGTATCCCATTTTTCTTCTTAGCTGCCGTGATAAACACCACAACCAAAGGCAACTTGGGGAGGAAAGGGTTTGTTTCCATTCACATCTTCTCATGGTGAAGGGAAGTCGGGGCAGGAAGTCAAGGGCTGCTTACAGGCTTGCTGCACATGGTTTGCAAAGTTGGCTTTCAGGTACACCTAGGACCACTTGCCCAGGGGTGGCACTGTCTACAATGGCCAGGCCCTCCCATATCAATCAACAATCAAGAAATTGCCCCACCGCCATGGTCACCAGCCAATCTGATTGAAGCAGTTCCCCGAGTTGAAACGCCCTCGGATGCCTCTGGACTGTGACAAATTGACAGCTGAAGCTAACTGTGACAGCTCACTAATCCTACCCTTGAGGTCTCAGCACTCTTAACCTGGTGACCTTCACATCCAGATGCCATCACGGTCAGGATTAGAGTGTTACTCCACTAATGTTGGGCAGACACAGCATTCAGTTGGGCACTACCCAATAACCTAGCAGCGCTAGTCCAAGGCATTTACCCAGCAGAAGTTGACAGCATAACCTGTGCTTCTATTTGTTCACTATTGCCCAGCAGTAACCAGTGTGGGAAATACCTGTCAAAAGACTCTAGACAAATCTATCGACCCTTGAGGAACAAACTGAGATTCAGCAATGAACAAATAAAGTATTGGCACACAGGCTAATCAATCTTCAAATGATTGTACAGAGTGAGGAAATCCTGGCATGAAGCAGCGGATGAGTATCAGCCGCTCCATCCATTCAAAATTTGCCACCCAGAAAAGGTGACCAATGGGAAGAGGAATCCAAGCAGCAGCTGATGGAGCAGAGGATGCTACAGTATTTGACTGTGAAAGATTTCCTGTACAAAGATGCTTTCAGAGCTTGGACACGGCGTGAGTGGCATGGGTGTGTCAGGACATATGTCATTGTGGGAATTTACACGTAAGACTTGTACCTTTTTGCACATGTCATTATGTGGAAACTCCCCTGTCAACAACAACAATAGCAAAACCACCCCTTTCACGCGCTGCATCTCAGTCTGATTGAGGAACTGACAAGAGACTGCCTGTCATCTCCTCACAGTCAGGTCAGAGTGAGTGTGTAACACATTCTTAATGAATCAGGCCTTTTATACACCAAAATGCTAATTAATAAATAGACACATGCAACTGGCAGCTATGTGCCAGAAGCATCATTTTTAGCATGGTTTATTCTACCTACATAGCTGGAGAAAAAGTCAGAACATAGCCGCTTCTAGATACACGCCCAGACTGGGGCTCACAAACTCCTTCCTCATGACCTCTCATTCCCAAGGTGGGGGGGGAAAGGATGAGCAGCCTGGAGGCCTGACTCAGACCCGCTGCCCCACCGACTCCTCATTTGGTTATATGTACCTGGTTAGGAGTGTACACATAATATTTCTCCATTTCCCAATATCAGAGGTCCAGGGATATTTTAATTACTCCTCTGCCTGCATGTCTGAAATCGAAAATACATTTCAATGAGAAGCCAAGAGCAAGGGAAAAGGGAAAAGTCAATAATAAAATAAAAATAAATAAATAAGACCGGTGGGTCCGAGAAGCAGTCCCACAGATGGAAACATTCAGCTCAATGAAATAAAAGATGGATTTATTTGACGAACATAAATAGAGAGAAAATGAGACACTTCCTTGGCGCGCGGGCTGACTGTGGATAGATGGGCTGCGGCAGAGTGGCAGACCTGCGGTCGCAATCTCCCGGCGCCAACAACGGTCATGCCCGATTTAATGAAAAAACAAATGAAATGTTACATATTGCTGTTTGCTTCCCCCGTCAAATGAGGTGCCTGAATATTTTATTCAGTGAGGAGTGTTGTATATATAAAAGATAATTAAGTGGCTCATAGAGGAAGTGGGCTCCACAATGTTGTATTGGGGCCAGTGCACGACAGGACCGGGAGCGGTTCATCACCGCAGGGCTTTCCACACTGGGGCTCTAGTTAGGAGCGGAGGCTTAGAAGAGGTTTGGGGATGGCCCGGTCAGTACAGAGCTTGCTGCATAGGCATGTGGACCTGAGATGGATCCCCAGAACCCCCAGATAGACAGGCATGTGGCTTAACCTTGTGATCCAGGGCTAAAGGAAATCCCTGAAGTTTGGAGTTACTGGCTACCCGACTTAGCCAAATCAGCAAGCCCCAGGCCAATAATAGCCCTTGTCTCCAAACAAACTGAAATAAAACAGGTAGGTGACACCTGAAGAACAGCCCCGAGGCTGTCCTCTGGGCTCTGCAAGCACGGACACTGTGCATGCACACCCCCACACAGGCAGACATGTACACACAGACACAAAGCACACAAAGGGACCTTTGACCGATAACAAGAAAAAGAAAAGACATCAGTGTTTGCTCCCAGCCTTGCTCTGGCTGAGCCCCCAGGATGAAGCCTGGGTGTGAGCATGAGGCAAGCACTGTCAGACACAGGAAAAAGGTCAGATATGAGGACTGGGCACGTTATAGAATAGGTGGGAAAATAAACCTGCATGAGGGCTCGTGCCATACAGCTGTTTGAAGCACATGCTAGACATGCTGTCTACATGCTACACGATTGTATTACTGAACATAACTAAGTCGTTAATTAAATACCTCGTGTATACGATGAGAAGATCAAACTTCTCCATGCCACCTAATTATGTGGGTATTAGGGTCAGAAAGCAAGCTAAGACAACCAGAACCCAAACTTGCTGACACTAAAGTAAAACATTCATGAGAGTCAACATCTGGCCAGGAGCTGGATCTCAGGAAGCTAAGAACTATTTCTTCCTTGTTAGATCCCATCTCCTGACTCGCTTCATGGTGCTAACATCAGCAAACTGCTTTTGCTACTCTGTATGGGTTGGACAACACCTGGAAACAAAGGAGCCCCCAGATCCTGCAGCCTTGAACAACTGAGTGTCTATCACAGCTATTAAGGTGCTCCCTGGGAGAGGGGGACACCTAAGCAGTTTCAAAGAGTAGAAAGACATCTTGCCAATGAAACACATGTCATGTGCAAAGTCCCCTCCTGTCTCTGGCACCCACCAGAATGAAAACAGTCCCCTTGGCACAACTCCACTTTCATGCCATTAGCAGAGTCACTCTGAGGGTCTGTGGGAGGAGCTGTGTTTGTCACTGAAGAGCCGTGAGGACTGCAGGGCAGAGTGCAGTTAAGCTCTGGCCAGCTTCTGAAAGTCCCCATCGTGTCTGAAGCCACACATCCCACTGGACACTTTCATTCCAACAGTGCCAGCCCCTGTGCATGGCTCCAGGTTGGCGGAAACTGTCATTGGAATCTGCCAGAGCTGCTGTATTTTTTTTTTTTAATCTGGACTTGACAAAAGAATGCCAGCCTGACAGAGGCCACGGGAACAGGGTTTGTAACTTAATACTGATTTTGCCCTGAAGTAATTATTTCATTAGCTGGGCACACACAAGCTCATTCTAGAGGAAGGAGGATGTGAGTCAGTGGTCCATGATAGTCCATCAAGACAGAGAAGGAGCTGAAAATGGCTAGCTCAGGCCTCCTACCTAATGCTATTACTAAGCAGAGGGGTGTGTGCTAGGCTAGGGGGTCCCTGAAAGTTAGCATCCTGCAATGACCCAGTGATACTGCTAGGGACAGGAGGAAGAGGGAAAGAGGGAACAGGGAGGCACCCTGTAGGGGCTACTTGCAGACAGCTGGCCACAAGGTGCATTCTTTCTAGATCTAACAGAATGTCTATAGTAGTAATTTAAAGGTGCTTTTTTATTTGGAAATACGTGCTCCAAGAGTGTTTGCTGGTTTGCCAGTCTCGGTAGACATGGATACCTCCAGATCTATAGGAGAGCTTGACGAGAAAGCATTCAATGCACAAACACATTTTGTATGTATGTGTATACATATATATATTATATATGTGATTATGTATGTGTGTATGTAATTTTAACGACTGAAGGATTGGCTCAGTGGGTAAAGTGCTTAATGTGAACGCGTGAGAATTTGAGTTCAGATCCCCAGAACTCATGTGAAAATCTGGGTGTGGTGGTGCACACCTGATCCCAGTGCAGAGGAAGCAGCAATGGGAGGATCCTTGGGACACAATGGCCAACCAGTCCAGCCAATCAGTGAGCTCCAGAGATCCTGCCTCAGATAATGGAGTGGAGAGTGAAAGACTCATCCAACTAGCATAGACCTCTGCCCTTCACACCCCCGTGAACCTACTCACATACCCATACGCTAACACACATACACACACTACGCACGCACACACACATGCACATACACAAAATTTTGAATTTTGCTTATAGAGATCCATGGAATGCAGTATGGCCATTTTATTTAGGCATAGAGTACATACTGATCAAATCAGAATAGCTAACATTTCTGTCTTTTTAAGCTTCTTAAGCAGTTTTAATTAGCGTGTAGTATTGGTTTTCTGTCTGGGGAGGCAGAGTGTCATTTTAATCCGTGCATATGGTATGGAGAAGTCAGGTGGACATAATCGATATCTCGCCCTCAGTCTCTTCTCTTCCAGCTGCTCACAGAACACAGAATAGGTTGCCGTGAACTCCCATCTCCCTGCTGCACCATAGACTGCTGGAGCTCGTTTCTGACTGGATGCCCCTCATCCAAGCATCAACTTGCAGTACCCCCTCCCCAACCTCCCAACCCCCAGTCATCATTAATAGACCCAAACTCACTTATTCCTGGTCACGTGACCGGCGCTGATTCCCTTCTCCTCAAATCTCAGAGCACATTTGGAAGCATTTCCTGGACACTGCTATATCGAGCTGCAGTTTGTAAATGTTTATTTACAGGGGATTAATTAACTTTGCTATTTGCGAGAGCTGAACTAGGAGGAAATTGGCTTTATCTCTGGGTAGGTGTGGTGGCATTCCAATGGCCGTCAGCGCCACACTCAAAATGTCAAAATTCTTCCAGGCCAAACTCTGAAGAAAAAAAAAAAGGCACATGTTATGATGAATAAAGAGAGTGGCTTGGTGCGGGCAGAATGTAAGGAGGTTTCAAGTCCCTGCCTCTTGCAATGGGTCAGAAGCCTTGAACGAGACGCAGGGTTCTCCGTCTAAGACTAAAGCAAATAGGTCTCCTGCTGCCTGTTCTGGTCCCAAGAATTTGGAAAGGGTTGAGGATGAGACCGAATTTGTTGCCCACACAGTAAGTCCCAGGGACAAGAATTCGGTGTGGGAGATGACAGGTAAAGGCAGGGTCATGAAAAAAGCCCATAGCCCTGGCCGATATATATACACGAGGCTCATAGGAGATACCCTGAAGGAAGTAGGGGACAGACCTGTCCCTCAGTGAGATAAAGAGGATCTTGGTTTCATTCCAGGATGGCACAGAGGTGACAGGTGAGCTTAAGGGATGGAAGACCCCATCTACAACGGGACTGGGTCATCTCTCAATTCCCAAGAGGCTTGGAGTGTGTAAGAAAAAGTATGAGTTAGCAGAGGGACAGAAAGACAGGGTTCCAGTGTCAATCACAGGCAAGAATACACTTGGTGGCATCAAGCACAGATGGAGTAGGACACCATTCTTCCCTTTTCTCACACACATATCCTCATCCATCCCTCTGTCCACCTGCCCACACCCTCATCAACGCCTGACCTACAGAGAAGTCTGTGTCAGGCCCTCCCTGCACAATGGTGAGAACAAGCAAGGCCCTGTCATCCTAGATAACACAGCGTGATGGATGCAGCAATCTCCTTGGAGATCATCGACCATGAGAGTGAAACCTGAAGGATGAATGCTGCTGGTGTCAGGCCCTCTAATCCCAAAGTGAACGGTGTTCTTGTGTCTGTGTGTGCACGCAGAGGCTGTAGGATAACCTCAGGTACCATTCCTATGGCACTGGTCATTTTTTGGTTGGGGACAGAGTCTCTCGATGCTCTGGACTTTATCAAGTAGCCTAAGATGGTTGACCGGCAGCCCCAGGGATCGACCTGTCTTCACACACATATTCCTACACCTTAAATTATTTTCTTCATGTGTTCTAGAGATGAACACAAGGCCTTACGCTTGTAAGACAAGCATGGTGCTGACTCAGCATGATTCTAGCCCCAAAGTTTGATCCCCTCAGCCCCTGGCTCAGGTACACTGAATACCCATGGGCTACAGAACTGAAACCCAAGGGCTTGACTTCACCTTTTCTCCTATGAATATCTGCGAAAGTTCCTTGAACTTGGAATGTGAGTGGCAGACTTGCCTGGCCTCTCCATAGAGAAAAAAAAATGATGAAAAGGGAGATAGATAATTGCAAACTATTTGTCTGTAAACCGTTCTAAATCCCCAGTGTGCCTGCTCAGGGGAAAGTGCCTGGTAGAATTTCTAGGAGCTCTCGGATGCAACAGGACGCTCATCCCTGGGCAGGACCCCAGATTCCTGTTCCATTAGCCAGGTGTTGGCCAAGCAGCTGGAGACAGGTGCTGTGCAGGGAGACACCCAGGCTGAGCCTGCCTAGGGAAGCCCCTCTGTCCATTTGGGAAGAGTAACAGCAGACATTAGATCCACAGACATGGGAGAGGCCAGCTCCACTGTCTGGGCAGAGGGCCAGGAGCTGGCAGTCCTAGCAACAGGTGAGACAGCATGGTGCAATGTGGGAAAAGGTGACAAGGGGCCCCAAATTGCCAAGGACAGATTGGCTAGATGGTAGGAAGGCGCCTCTGTTGGTGAGTTGGAGCCATGGCTTCACAGATCCAGGTCTGGGCCAGGGAGCATGGGATCCTCTCATCAAACATGAATGGCGTGTGAACTGTTTCTGGCTTGATGCACATTAGTAGGCCAGCAACTGGGCAGTTGCAGCCAGTGGGATCTGATTTTCTGGATTTTAGACGCTCAGTCCATGTGACGGTAAGGGTTATACAGCCAGGAGCAAGCAGGGTAACCTGTGATGGTTGCCTGGGAAGCTGCTTGTTCTGTAGACAAAACTCAGAATGGCATCCTGGGAAAAAGGACTTCCCACAGGGACAAGCCTTGCCCATGTTTTCCCAGGCTCTGCTCTGACTACCCTCCCGTTTGCTGGTCCATAGCTGATGTACGAGAGTGATTGTACAGCCCAAGACACAGGAATGAAGGAAGCGGCGTTGGCCATTCCTCCTCACACCCCATTACCTCCAAGGAGCCGGAGAAGAGACCTGTCTTTACTTTCCAGCCATGGTCAGTGCAAAATCAAAGAGGACCCATCCTTTGGGATGGCGGGCTGAATTATTTACAAAACATGGCTGGAGCCTCAGGTTGAGAGTAGGGCTGGGCCAAGTGTGAGCGAGTCTTTTGTTCTCACAGCTGGCCTTCCGAATCGCATGGAGCCAGCACCGTAAATAATACTGCTATTGTCTGCCGGTGTCAGAGACAGACAGAAGGTACATTTGGCCCACGTCCAAACACCGCAAGGGCCACTCATAGTCACAGTGTCCAATTACTGCTGGCTGGACTAGAAAATGCACTTCTTCTTTTTTCCGGAGCTAATTTAAGAATGGGTGGCCTTAATGGCTCCTGCACAAAGAGAGGGTGTGCTAAAATGAGGGGTGGGGGGGATAAAGTTATGTTCAAACTAAACACCAAACTGGTGTGCAGAATAGACACTGTCCAAACAGCAAGCCACTGAGACAAAAAAAACCTGCACTCCCAAGTCCCTTAAAAACAATGGAAGCTACTATTTGCAGTGTGTGTGTGTGTGTGTGTGTGTGTGTGAGAGAGAGAGAGAGAGAGACAGAGACAGAGAGACAGAGAGAGAGACAGAGAGAGACAGAGACAGAGAGACAGAGAGAGACAGAGACAGAGAGACAGAGAGAGACACACACACAGAGAGAGAGAGAGAGAGAGAGAGAGAGAGAGAGAGAGAGAGAGAGAGTGTGTTGTAAAAATTTATATACTCGGTTGTGAATTTTCTTGCTAACTAGATTCAAGCTGTCAAAGAAGCTTTTCCCTTGACGGCTCTGGCTCTCTAGGGAGCCACAGGGACAGAGTGACCTCTATCTCTATCCCCCAAATGCAGGAGGAGTGGGGCAGTGGTAGGAAGAGGTACAGCCTACCCATCACGTTGTGGGCCCCAGGAAGAGCACTTTTTCTCTTTGAAAGCTGCCTATCAACTCATGAGAGTTAACAACTCATGGTTTACAGATGAGGGTAAACTGGGTTTTCCCTGAGTTCTAATGGCTTCCTCAGCATCACAAAGTCAGTGGCAGGTGAGCAGACCTGGAGAGTTGGTCCTTAGAGAACTTTGGGGTATCAGCACCAGTCGGAACCCTCTAACGACGACCTAGCAATGGCCAGCCTATTGCAGGACACTCTGTTTGGGTAAAGCTGTGGAGAATCTAGGTAACATCTCCCAGAGGAGGTGAGATCTCCGAATGGGGAGGTTCACCACAGCCTCTCTAGGCTCCCCTCACTGGAACATATTGCCTCTGCTCGGATTTTCTTCTTTGTCCCTGGAAATCCTCAGGTTTAGCGTAACCCATTTCCAGGGCCTCTAAGGTCGGTCATTTTCAACACCCACCCTTTGCCAACAGATTCCTGACAAGGGCACATTAATTTGTGTTTCTGATACAGGGCAGATGGGAGAAATACTGGCGCATTAAAAAGAAGAAAGGGAAAATAATCTCACATCCTCTTTTTCCAGTACCAACACGGTAGCATGTGTACCCTGGAAGGTCAGCATATAGCCCCCGGATTGACATTCAAGAATGTCAGAGGACGAGCATCCCATGTCTCTTTCTGTGTCACGGGAAAATCAGACGCACCTTTCAGATGTATCCGCTCCAAATTTCACAGGTTTTTCTAAGCACACTTGCTCCTGACACAGCAGAGTGAGCAATCAAAATGTTAAACTCTTGATGGCTCTGTGACAGCGAGTTCCACCACTGTCCCTTTCATCTTGCAAAGTCTCACCGAGGGCTTCATTGGGAGAAAGACCAAAAAGCCACAAAGAAAAGAAAAGGAAAAAAAAAAGAAAGAAAAAATTCTGTTTCGATTTGCCGATCAGCAACCTGGAGAACACAGCACGCTGTCTGCCAAGGAAAATGAGGACATTTTTTTTTCCTGGCCTCTTTGAATCCTGAAAGATAACACCTTCTTTAGGAAGTGAAAAGTAATGTCTCATTTCTTAAGCAAACTTTTCAAAGAGCTGAAAGTTGATGGCACCAGCCCTGTTCCAAGCGCATCACAGACCTGTGGGCTGGTTGAGATCTTAGAGACCCTGCAGGGAAGTGACATCTTAATGTTCCAGCCGATGACTGCAGGCTGCAGGGCTCTGCAGAGCAGAGTTGCTGCTGCATGGGTGATATGCTCGGCTGCACTGGAGCCTGACCCCTTACAAATTTACCCCAAAGACCAAGTCATTACCTTCCTCTCCTTTAGCTTATTCTAAACTCAGGGGGATTGTCGTAAGTCTCAGCAAGGTGAACTCAGACCTTACGTTGTTTATTTCAGTTAATACATCTGACCACAGATATGCCAGGCAGGTTCTTAGCTCTCCACAGATGGGTCAGCATTGATTCATGGTTGGCCACAAAACAATCCGCCCATTTGTTCACTAATTCGTTCCTTCAACAAAAGGATTGGTCATGCAATAGGTACTTGGTCTTGCAGGCAGACCTGACACACAAAAAGGTGGAGATTGTAGTCACAGTGTGGAGAAAAGAAGAGAAACCATACTTTAAGTGAGCTATATGATAAGACCTCAGAAAAGCAAACAGAAGTCTTCTAGTACAAAGGTCATCAGAAGGGGTGGCTCTTGCTTGGGTTGGGCTGCATGCATTAGATCGAGTAGAGGTGAGAGATTCACCCCATATAATCCTTGCATATACATCTCTGCTCAGGTTATTGTCCCATGTTTTTGCCTGTAATCTAACCATCTGGACTCCTCTTGGGTCACTCTCCCTCTCAAGGCCCTGCCACGCTTCTTCAGCTCTCTACCCTCACTGCCAGGTATCTGCTTGTAGATGCTACGGCATGTTTTGTTCACAAGGATGCCAGGTGCTCCAAACATTTCCTCTGCCCACCTTAGCCTGTGCTGTTAGTCACAGCTACCTCCTCTCCCTGCCCATATTTGTCCCAGCATCCGTGAATTAGTCCTTCTTTTGGAATCTCTGCCAAGCTCTTGCTGCAGAATGCATCCCTTGTACATGTGGAAGTGTATATGTAGACAGAGTTACAGACTTCCAAAAGACAGCTCTCAGCGTTAGAGCCTTCACCCAGTTCCTCCGCCAGCCAAGATCAGCCAGTGCCTATTGTCAGAGAGTGTGTGCCACAGCTAAGAAGCACACACAGGCACGTCACTGCCCACTAAACTCCACCCTACATGAAGATCATACGTTTCCCTACCCAGGTCCTTCTTCCATCCCAGGGTGCAGTGTTGCTTCTCGATGCCATCGTGTTTCACTTTTTGCAACATCCCCTCCCATATGAGATATTCTATTTTATAAAGGTGAGTCACCGCCTGGTACTCACCTATGGGGATGGAAGGCATTCAGTTCTCCAGGTGAGCAGAGTGGCCCATTTTGAGGACTCATCTTTGAACTTACAACATTCTTCTTCCTTGTGTGAAGATATAGGGTCTGTGTCTCAAACGTTAACCAAACATCTTGAATACTACAGGAATTACAACAAAAGCCTGTATACTAAGACTTGGTGTGAACGCTGCACTGAGAGTAGATTATGAGAATTGGCTTGGACATTCCATTTGTATTAAGATAACATAAATGTAAAATGATAAAAAATCTGACATGGTGTGTTCTCAATGACATCAGAGTTATAGGATTTAGAAATGGCAATTCATGAATATTTTGAGCTGGCTCCAAGACCTTGGAAATTGTAGATCAGAAACTGGCAGAGTCTGCATTACTGTGTGGATCATATGGTCCTGTCACAGCTACTTCGTTCTGCCACTATAACCCAAGAGCAACCGTAGATGGCACCCAAGAGAGTGTGCGTATTCACAATAAAACTTCATCATCCAATCTCGCAGCCGTACTTCGGGCCGCTACCTTTCAACAGGTGTTCAAGTCTGTGAGCTACCTGTGACATTCAGGATTTGAACTCCTTGAGGACAGGGGCTGGGTCTTATTTCACCAGAGTGCCCCAACACCAGTCACAGTACATACCTGAGCAGCAGGGATCTGTGTTAGTCGTTGCCCAAATGAACAAACTAGTCTGGTACCTAAGATGCCATGAAAAAGCAGAGTCCATATAGCAAACCAGCTTTGTTTGAAAGTTTTAAACTGTGCTTGATGTCTAAAATGCCTTTTGGACATCCAGGACATCCACAGCTCACTAACTCAGCTGCCAGAATCACCCTTACAACCCAAGGCTCTGCTAGATACCACAGGCTGCTTCCAACAAAGACCTGTCGTGTCTAAATTATTGACACAATAGACCATTGTAACTCCTTTGGACTCATTAGGCTTAATTATGTCAAGGTCTCTTTGAGGACTCTTTAAATCTGAAGATTCGTGAGATAATAAAGGCTAATAGCTCCTTCGGAGCCATAAAGGTCTCTTTATGTCACGGGCTATTTGGAGCTTCAATATTCCCTAAGATTAATATCACAATATTGTAAAAATGACAACAATTACCACACCCTCAATGTGTACTGCATGTGAGCTAATAATCAGGATTTAGATAGCCCACTTTTGCTCACTCCTGGGATCTCTGTGAAGGCGGAAAGGTGAAGGATTAATCAAGTTCACTCTCAGCCTTGTTCATGCAATGCCTCCTTCTTGGAATGCAAGCCCTCCATTTCTAGGCTGGGAAAACTTGCATAACGCAAGTGGCCACCTTCACCATCCCTGATTCTGTGAGGAACAGTAGGTTGAAGAAGTGACAGTGTGAAAAAACAAGTGACAAGCTGTGATTGTGCTCCAAGATCAGAAGATGCCTGCCGATGATGTGGCACCAAGAGGACCACTGATGTGCAAAGACATCACGAGAAGGGATAAAGTTCAAGAGCAAACTTTGGGACGCATGAGATGGCTGCAAAGTTGGGATATGCATATAAGTGAATCAGTGGGAGGGTAGATTATGATTGCGTTTGAAAATTAAAATACACTAAAGGACAACAGGCACAACATCTTTGAAATAATTGTAAATCCTAGCCACTGGAAGCTCAGCTGTCATGCTCCCATTCAACAGAATTATGGCTATGGAGTGTGTTGAACAAGCATTAACTGGGCCCCCATGACTTCCATTTTCTGTGACGTGCTCTGTATCATTCCCTCCCATTGTTGGTGGTGGACAGGGTCTTTGCCTTGTGTGGAACCAGAGGATGATGGAAGCATACCAGCAGATCACTCTCATGAGTACATTGTGTGCCATAATCAAGGCGGCCACACAGCATCACCTCTAAGGCCTTTCCGTGTGGAGCCCACATATGCTATGGTCTTGATCTCCTTGCAGGCTGTGGGATGAGTGCTCTTGTAATCCTGCAGCAGCTTCAGAATGAATTTGCCGACACCCTGAGTGAGAATGGAAGCAGGCACTGCCCCAGCTGAGAATCCAGCCCCTCACACCTGGATTGTGTTCTTGTCAAGGACCAAGTGAAGCCACGTCAGGACTCCTGAGACACAGAGACTCCAGAGCATCCCACCTCAGTGACACTTTCAGCCATTAATCCACTGGGGGGAAAAAATGAAAAAAAAAATCAATACATTTGGCTTTAGTTATTTTTGTATGAAAATTATATCATGGCAGAGGACTATTTTATATTCGCCTTTGTAGGTCAGGTTAGATCTCCTGACATCACATGGTTGTGTCAGAACATTAGTTAGCCCCACGGGGACAGACACTCCGCCTCACATCTCACAGGATCCATAATGTCTAACTCAATGGCAGGAAGTTACTGAGCTTTCGATTTATTTCCTATTATATGTTCACCTTCTAAAAACTAAAATCTCATAGAATTGAAAGTAGAACAAGTCAATCTGTGATGGTACTGAAATATTTAGCAAGTATACCTCAATAATAAACAAAAGAGAGAGAAGTTGATAAGGTAGCAGACGTGGAAATCCTACAGTTTGTTGACGTCATGGAAAACCGTCAACATTTCACTCCACAACAGAGCACACGCTCTCCCCAGGACTGTGAAACACTACTAGAAAGCAGATTATGGGGTATAAAATAGGTCTTCATAGTTTTATAATTACTCTATAATTAAAAATTTAAAACGTTGATCACCAAAATGATTTAAAAATGAGCAGAATGGCTCTAAGTAAAACATGGGACTAAAAGGCAAGCATAGCATTGGTCCAAAAAGTTTTTTTTTTATTTTAAGATAAATGAAAGTATCAATAATATGCATCAAAAGTTAGAGGTTGTAACTAAAAGAAAGTTCTGGAAGGAAATGTTGAACATTAAATGTACAGATTTAAAAGAAGGAATAGTCCAGCGCTCTAAACCTTCACATTAAAAAAGTGCATAAGGAGAGAAGCAGCAAGGAATCAAGGAGTAGGAGGAGGAGATATAAAGGGATCAGTGAAACAAGAAAGCTACTAAAGCGTGGGAAATCTCTACGATGAGGCGCCAATGTTAGGAAAAGGAAAGACCTTGCCACAGACCCCCAGACATTTTACTCCAATAAAATGGCGACAGGGACAGAGATGTGCAGACAAATCTCTTTATCTAATCAAGAAATTTAAATTTTAAATTGAACCTTCTTTGTGCTGGTTTGAATGAGAATGGCCCCATGGACTCAAATGCCTGGGTTCCCAGTTGGTGGAACTGTTTGGAAAAGATTGGGAGGTGTGGCCTTGTTAGAGGAAGGGTGCAACTGAGGTGGGCTTGAAGGGTTCAAAAGTCTCTATGGTTCCCAATGTGTTAGCTGGGAACTAACCAACTCACCTACCCATGCCTCGTGCCTGCAGACCAGCTGTGCACTCTCAGTGTCATGCCTCTGCCACCGTGCTCCTCATCATGGCAGCCCTGGACTCACCACCTGAAACTGCATGCCCTAATAAACTCTCTTCTAAGCTGCCTGAGCAATGGTGTCTTATCACACACCATGGCCGAAAAGTATCTAGAAGGTTGGCTCTTCAGACTGCATTAGGGATGACCTATCACACATGAGCTTCCTAAGAGCTCGGAAAAATGCTCTCAAGTTAACATCATGAGGTCGCATTAATGTCGCAGTTACTACCAGACATAAAGATGTAAAAACAAAATAAAACCACAGACTGGGAGTTAAAAATCTATAACAAAATCCTAACAAATTGGTTCATATGGGAATGTATATGCATACACGAGCATTTATAAGTATACACACAGACACATGCAGAATAACTCACAAAATGATATAGTACATATACAAGAATGTGAAAATATGACAAAATTCAGCAAATCAAGATGACAGTGTTATATTAATATTAAAATCAGTGGAATTCAGAGCACTAATTGACTAAAAGTTTTTAAACAAATACCTTTCATACAGAGATTTGCAAAATTCAAAATGACTTCGGGATAAAGGTCTCAGCAAACCATATACAGAAAAGAACATTCTTGGCTTCATTAAAAGTCCCACAAAGCTAAGATCATACATGGTGGGAGAGGATACATCTTTCCCTCTGTGACAGGAAGTCATGAAAATACATCTTCTATTGATCATTTGCTAGCAGCGTGTTAGATTTAGTGTCCAGTGTAATAGGATAAACACAGGGAATAAAAGGCAGTGTAGTGCTGCCTCATACTGAGGAGTGCTTGCTGCTCTTACAGAGCCCCTGGTTCAGTTTCTACCACGTGTGTGGTAGCTCACAACCATGTGACTCTGCTTCCAGAGCACCTGATATGCAAGTAGGACACATATCTAGACCATAGAAGAAATAAACAGATATTTAAAAGACGATTTATAAGGGGAAGAAGTATGCTCTCACTTGCTGACAATACCATAGTATACACAGAAAAGCCTGAATGAGATTTAGAGGGGTAAAGATAGAAAAGGAAAGCAACCGTGGGCTCTCTTGACTTCTTGTTCCCATTAGACACTGCCATAAAAATGTCAGGAAGACCTGGGGATGGGCATCTAAACAGGATCAACAGGGGAAGGGAAGGACCCCAGAGCCCTATGAAATACTCAAGCCACAGTCTGTTTAGCAGACTAACAGCTTCAGGCGTCTCTCATCCCTGATACAAAGCCTTTCCCTTTTTCTGTGGCTTGGTCTTCTGTTCTTCCCAGACATTCAATTCTTTGTTCATGCCAGGGAATGAACTACGCAATTGTCTAGATAGCCACCAGCCACTTGTGCAAGCGTGTGCATGCTCATGTTTGTATAACATACACACATACCCACATACATACACACACACACACACACAAACTCACCATTACAAACCTATAGGCTGAAAGCAGATGTGGAGTTGATAAAGGAATTCAATGTTGCTTTATTATACACAAAATCTATTTATTTCCATAAGTGAGTATTAAAAAAACTACAAATTGAAGGCTCTTCCACAGAAATTGATAAGCTGATTTAAAAAATTATAGGAGTATATAAAGGACTTAGATTAGCCAAGTACATACCAAAACTGGGGCAAAAAAAAAAAAAACGTAACTAAATGAGTGACTGTGACTAAAGACATGTGCCACCTTGGCGTGCAGTTCATTAGTACACACCTTTAATCCTGGGATAGAAAAGACAGGGGCAGGTGGATTTCATGAGTTCAAGGCCAGCCTGGTCTACATAGGAAGTTCCATGACAGCCAGAGTTACATAGAGAGACTTTGTCTCAAATGTGTTTGTGAGTGTGTGTGTGTGTGAGTGTGCATGTGAGAGTATGTGTGTGTGAATGTGTGTATGTGTGTGTGTGTGTGTTTGTGTATGTGTATTAACAAAACTAGAGTGATAAAGATGTGCTATACTATGAGAAAAGAATTCTAGAATGGAGGAATGTATTATGAGATGTCTAAAAACGGAATCAAATTGATTCAGTGAAGGAATTTTATATTCAATTAAAAGAAGAAAAATAAATAGATTTGTGTAAGAAACTTTTTATATATGATAATGAATTTTGGATAGGCTTAAACCTCGGCATCAATGTTAAATTACCCAGAATCTGGATAAAGGCTGTTGGTAAGCAGAGTTCACAAAGAGATACATGAAATGCATAATTTGTAACAGTAAAAATGATATATAAATTATACATAATATAATTTATATATTATAATTATATATAATATAAAATTACATTATTTAAAAAATAATAAAAAATATATAAACAAATGTGATCCTTATTATAATTAAATCTTTGTAGTGGGGACTGATGGTTCAGTGGTTAAGGGCAGTGACTGCTCTTCCAGAGGACCTAGGTTCAATTCCCAGCACCTACATGGCAGCTCACAACTGTCTGTATCTCCAGTTCCAGGGGATCTGACACCTTCACACCAAAGTACATGAAATAAATTTTTAAAAAATCCTTGACGTGTTCAAACAAAAGCACAGAAAATGAAAAGGAAAAAACCATAAATAAGGAGAAACTACATTCAACCAAGCAGCTTGGGTAACAATTTGCCTGGCATATCCAAAGAATGCCTAACATAAGAAAGCAAACAGCCCAGTTTCAATTTCACATATGTGTACATGTGCCTATCTATGTATGCGCATGTGAGTGCAGGTGCCTATGGAGGCCAGAAGAGGGTATCAGAGCTTCTAGACATGGAATTGCAGGTGTGAGCTGAAGGCGTAAGTCACAAACAATGCCACACCAGTTTGGAATTATGATTAATAGGGTGGTATTTATTTAAAGGGGAAAAAACTTAGAGATCACCATCCCAGACAACAGCCCTCTATGCAACCAGGAAGGGAGTCTAGTCGGCGGCGGAGCAGGAAGTGAAGAGACAGAGGAGAGGGAAGTGGCCGCTTTTTTAAGAGACCACGCCCCAATGGGCTGGTATCTCAGCGGCTATAGGCTGGAGGAGTGGGAGGACCTGCCACAACAGTGAGCCACCCAACACTGGTGCTGAGAACTGAACTCAGGCCCTTGGGAAAAGTGGACAGAGCTCTTAACCACTGAGCCACCTCTCCAGCCCCAAGCCAAGCCCAGTTTTAAAAGCCAGATAGCTGAATGGACATACTACTACTAAAGGCAAATAAGTGACAAATATGTAGATCCAAAAGATGTCCCATATTATTAGCTGAAAATCAAAATGACCACGGGACAACCCCAGAATATTGAGATGGCAGTCAATCAGGAACGTGGTGAGAAGGTGGTACATTTGACAAGCCAAGAGAATGCTGTTGCTACAAGATCCAGTAATGCTTACTGTAGTAATTTATCCAAAAAAGGCATGGCTACACAAAAATGTGTACACAGGAGATCAGGGCAGAATCATTCTTAGCTTGGACTTGGAGTGCACCCCGGCGCTCATAGGTGCTGCAACGGCGGTGGACTAGTACTCAGCAACACGCAGTGACGGGTTGCGAGGGCCTGCCTCCTCACCTTGAGAGCATCTTAAAACCATTTGGCTGAGCACAGGGAATTATGTGACTCTGGACTAAGGACCTTTGCTTTGTTCTTCAGGGACTCAGTTCCAGTAGGAAAGATCAGTTTGTAAGCCTCTAGAATAATCATCCAACACAGTTATTAAAAATTAATTCCGGTTGTACTTTTAATTGAAAAAAAATCTGCTAGAATGTTTTAAATCATGCATGTAGTTCACATTGCATTTTGACTGGACAGCACTGCCCTAGAGATCAGTTAGGAAAGATCACATGATCCCTCTTGCGTTTATCCCAAGTGCCTTCTGTTGATGTCCACCTCCCCTTCTGATGCTTGAGGAAATAATTAATGTATTTTCTATGTTTTCGTGTATCAGCATATCTGTGGCCATTTGGGCTGTTGGAGGGCAGGGGTATAGGCTGGAAGATGAGTGGGCTTGGAAGCCTGTGGTTTCCTTGGGGTTACTGGGGTAATAGGTTCTTTTTGCCACTGACATGCATTCTGGCTAGGAAAACAGATGCCAGCAAGAGAATCGGTTCCAGAACGCCAGCATGTTCAAACTGCTTCTTACAATCTACTTAGTTCTAAACTATTATTGGTGTTGCAAAGAAATTAGAAGAAAATAGGGGTTGCTGAAGTACTCTCTGTATCCCATGTCTCTGAATATTTTTATTCTTTTTAAAAAAAAATTTTAACCATTTCACAATTAAAGTACCATGTAGACAGATATGTAATGATAAAAAAGATAGATGGTGATGATGATAGGTAGATAGATAGATAGATAGATAGATAGATAAATAGATAGACAGAGAGAGAGACAGACAGGTAGACAGACAGACAGACAGATGATAAAATGCATATGTGGACAATACATAAATAAACACATATGTATATAAAAGCAGATAGGCAACTACAGACACTGTTTGGGAAAGCTGACTATGAAATCACTGCCCTATTATCATAAGTTCTCCTGCTTAATACATTAGATCACATTGATTTTTTTTTCATGGACTCTTCCTGGGGCTACTCATAAATGTAGAAATAATACAAGTCTTTAAAATATGTAAAATTATGCCTAGGTGCCATGCTCCAACTCTCATTCCCACATTGGGGCCCCAATAAATTACATGATTCTTTTCAGTTCATCTCTGCCACCGGGAAAAGTGCACCCCGTTCACTGATGAATCAACTCAAGTTTTTCTGATCAAATCTGTCCTCTTGTGGACTAGGTAGAAAGAAAATCAGCATCCTGGGTGTCTACGGCTTCCTACCCTCCTCTCACACCTCACAGGACATTGACACACCACACGTCAAGACTGCATGCTCACCACACACCAGCTCTTTAAAACCCCTGGGAACTCCCAGAATTGCATGATTGATGGCTTCTTCAGTGTTGGGTTCAAATCTTTCACTTTCTGTGTCCTATACAGGAAGTGTTTGGAAGTTACCACACCTAAGTGTGAACATCATTCATTGGCTATCCCCAGCCTAACTAGAACCATAATACGTTATTTCCCTTTTGCTCTCCTAGCCAGGAGACACTTTTATGAGCAACTATTAAAGTGCCATGATATGCCCTAAGTGCAACTGAAGCCCTGTTCAGTGGGCAGCACCCAGCATTGATGAGGTGTGCACCAGAAATTGCCCCTATCAGAAGAGAGCTCTTTTGGCTTCTTAGCATGTGGTTGTCCAGATCTCATGGGATGCTGCCAGGTTTCTGAATTACATGCCAGTTACTGGTAGCAGGCTCCATAGGGTATAATAGTATATGTTTGTAATTCCAGAACTAGGGCGATAGAGGCAAAAGGACAAAATATAGCCAAAGCCACCTGGTGTTACATGACTCTTTTCCAAGAAACCCCATGGGCCAATACAAATTTTGTGTACAATATGTCATGTGATCTTCATTAAAGAAAAAAAAGTCATTCCTATGCCTCTGTCTACTCCTTCCCTAAGAGCAATTTCATACTCAAGATGACTTATCAGATTTTCTGAGTCCACGTGGTGGTTTGATTGAGGTCTCTACCCCTACCCTTACTCCTTGAATCTTTGGTCCTTAATTGGTGATGCTGTTTGGGACTAACTTGGAACCTCTAGGAAGTAGAGCTTTGCTGGAAGAAGTCACTGGTAACAGGCTTTGAATGCTTATAGTCTTACCTACTTAGTGCTCTTTCTCTGTGCATCCTGCTCGCATTTGAAGGCATGAGCTCTCAGTTTCCTATTCTTGCTGCCATGTCTGCTGTTGGTTGCATGATGGACTCTTATCCCTCTGGGACCATAAGCTCAAATAAACTCTTGTCTCTCTTATGTTACCTTTGTCTCTGGTGCATATCACGGCAGCAGAGAAGGGACACCTTTTCCCATACCTAGAACTAGGTCAGAAAGCACAGTTGATGTTCATTAAAATAGAAGATCATTTCTCTTAAAATAAACAAGACATATTAAAATGGGTGCTATCATTTTCTATAATGACTACTGAATGCCACAAATCAAGGCGACATATTACTACTTTTTGAGTCAATACTAGCATGACACCATTTACCTTCTCTTGTGTTTGCACCCTTCTACACCAATGAGTTGAGGCTGGCCTTTATCAAAGCCCTGGAGACTACCATGAAATCTTATCCCTACCCAGGCCTCCACTCCCAACCCCAGCTGAGAGCCTCTAACCATTTAACAAGGGACAGAGACTCCCTTGAGCAAGCCACCAACAACTTGTCAGCATTCCAGGGCTTCATAAGAAAGTAGCAAGCCATTCCAGAGGGGAGTCGTGAATTGCATAAAATGGTGGTGGTTTTTTTTTTTTGTTAGTTTGTTATATTTGTGTGTTTACGTTTTATTTGTTTTGGGTTTTGTTGTTTTGTTTTTCAAGACAAGGTCTCTGAAATGGGTATTATTTTTAAGCCACTAAGTTTGGGAATAAATCTGTTACACAGCAAAAGCTAACAGATCTATCTGTGAATCCTTTCTTCTACTTTTACCATTACTAAAACAGTATCCATGGTGTTGTAAATATTCAAAAACATTAACATCGAAGACTGCATGACTTGCATCAGCAACTTCTTGGCTAGGGACAATGGCCTCGGTTTCCTCTTCTAATTGCACTACTTCAAAACTGAATTCAGGCTTAATTAAGTTCACAACAACTCAGTAGTTGGCAGGCCGCCCGCCCAACACACAGTGAGTCCTCAGCAGAAATCAATCTCACTTACCTTTTTATTGAAAGGGAGCTTGTTTTGAAGATGGTGGCCTAAGTAAAGCTAACACAACATCAAAAACCCTATTGGACATAGCTATACCCCAAGCTTGAGCCTTTTTTAGCTGTTTTTATATTATTATTGTTGTTGTTGTTGTTGTTGTAGTTGTTTTCTCTCCTATCATAGCTGAACTGGAGAGCCCTCTGAGATATCATTTTCCCTCTTTTTGCCATTCACAACTCCTGCAGAGACAAGCACAGGTTTACTTTATGCACTTAAGGAGTGGCAGGTCACCTGTGTGTCCTAAGTTGTGCAAAGCCCACCTTTGTGCCCTCCAAAATAAATAAATAAATAAATAAACAAACAAACAAGCAAAAAATACTGGATGCCTACCTGTTGACTTGGAATATTCATTTCACCATCTTGGGGCAGGTAAGGGACCCGATGGATGGACCTCCACTTCTTTTATTGTAGCCTGACCATTCTGACTAGATTGTAATGTATCTTTCTTTTTTCGTTAATCATCCGTGCGCTTTTAGTTTCTCCTTGCAAAATAAATAAATAAATAAATAAATTTCCTAAGCTCATTTGTGTGTGAAATGAGCAGTAAATGATCCCTGTCTACTTCTCAGGCTATCCAGATTATCCACTTTACCACTTTGCTCCCTCAGAGGTGGGAGGCTGCCCGGACTTGCCTTCTCACTGCCGAAGTGTGATTGTGACTGCGGCCCTGGAAGACACAGTTCTAGAAAGGATTAACTGTTGTATCTTTTATTCCAAACTGTACCAATTCCTGACTTAATAAACCTGGGGACTCCCCAGAGAGGTAAGCTGAGAAATTTGAGCCCTATTTGTTTGTTTTGTATATACTTTGTAAAGCTGAGATCTAACTAACAGTACAAATATACCGCCGGTATTCCTCCCTATGCAAATACATGCAAATTTGTGTAAATTTTCTGAGGGCCCCTAGGCCATGGCCTCAAAACTTGCATGCTATGGGCAAGTGGAGCATGAATAATAATGGAAACTTGACTGAGGTGCTCAGTAAGGACCCAAGGTCTCTGGGGAACTACCCTCCTCCACACTGTCCTCTCCTCAACACACAACCAATCAGAATGCCATCACACGCCACCACCCCCCCCCCATGGCCCACCACCCATGGCCCCCCACCCCAGGAAGTCATTTCTCTCCTCTTTTTTAAACTCCAAACTGAGAGCTTAACTAACTTGACCAAGGTTGCATAGCTGGAACTCAACCCCTGTATACTGCCTTTCTAGGATATGTCCTCCAGAAAGATATGACCTTCATGTCAATCAACAGGCATAGAACTCAGAGGAGTGTGCTTGCCCTAACAGGAATCCATTAAGGAGTTCATTCAATAAATATTGCTTGACTATTTACCATATCCCAGGAAAATCAAAATTAAAGGGAAAAAATCAACCTGCAAATACATTTGTAAATGAGAATTTTTATTTCGGTGTTATTTATAGTAATGAGAATGAAAGGCTAGGTTTGGTAGGTAAACCTTTCGCTGTGCAAACATCAGGACATGAGTTCAAATCTCCAAAACCCATGGAAAGCCAAGCACAGTAGCACATGTCTGTGACTGACTAGATGGGTGTTGGAGACAGGATGATCTCTGGAAACTCATACTTCCCCATCCCGGACTACACAAGGAAAAACCAACAAGAAACCCATCTCAAACAAGGGAAGGATCATACTTCAGGTTGTCCTAAGACCACATGCATCCACCATGGCATGTGTGAGCATACGTGAGCACATGCGCGCATGGGCGCACAAGAACAATAGAGAACCAGTTAAATAAATTGTAAATTTCTTTTTTTATCTTTTTTTATTATTATTTATTTATTTATTAAAGATTTCTGGGGCTGGAGAGATGGCTCAGAGGTTAAGAGCATTGCCTGCTCTTCCAAAGGTCCTGAGTTCAATTCCCAACAACCACATGGTGGCTCACAACCATCTGTAATGAGGTCTGGTGCCCTCTTCTGGCCTGCAGGCATACATGCAGACAGAATATTGTGTACATAATAAATAAAAATATATAAAAAAAAAAGATTTCTGTCTCTTTCCTGCCACCGTTTCCCATATCTCTCCCCCTCCCCCAACCATAAGCCATTCTTGAAGAGGACCTATTGGCAATAGAGCAGCACATTTTCATGTACAGTTCTGCAAGGAGGCAGCAGTATTTCACTTATGACTTCTGTTTTCCTATGCATGGGAAAGTTGAGCCTAGGAACATTTGGTAAAGCAGAACCCAGCCTCTGAAATGGTTATTCTCTGATTCTTTGTGTGTAAAGTTTGCCCCATCTGAGACAGAAAAATGTCTTTCCACAACAGACAAAAGCAGCAGAGGGGATGAGGTGAGGGGCAATTCCAGATATTTTGGTAGCAGCTTGGCTCTAGCTCACTTAGACTACTCATTGGTCCACCAACAGAGATGTTGGAACATGTCTTGGGTGCCAGACAATGCCCTAGAGAACCAAAGACACTTTAAGCACCTGCCCTCATTGTGTTTGTGGTCTAGACAGTTTGTAAAATTGTTAGTTGGGGGTGAATGGAATTCATTTATTCCGAGCTCATTCAAAACCAAGAATTAAGACTAGGGAATTATGATGATCACACTTGATTGTGGTGGCCTATAAAATAAACACAGTGACAATTATAAAGAGAAATTACCAAATCCAAGTTGGAGCAGGATATTTTATGGGTCTCTATTGGAAAATAATAACACAAAATGACAACACAGTCATTAAAAGAAAATATGATCTGTTTAAATGAGTATATAGGTACATAATGTGTAACACCAAAAAATAAATAAATTTATGGAATGAGAAAACATACACTCTTCCAAATTATACAGAGTATTAATGTATTGGGCTACAAAAAGGTAATGGAATGCTTTTCAAAGATTCAGCATAATTCTCTGAGTCCAGTGCGATTAAATTTTAATAATCAATAACAATATCCCTCTCATAATATGCCAGAAAAACAGTGGAATTAAAGTAAAGCCATGGTGAGGTGATTTTATGAATATTGGATAAATATGCATTTGTAAATGTAAACTTACATGCATGTGTTTATAATTAATTATAGATATGCATGCTTGATATCATAATTTTTAAAAAGTAAAAAAGCACTTTTAGAAAAAAAGCATAGTTTTAAAGGATGTGTTGTTAAACAATAAAAAGCTAAACAATAGTCATTAAAAATCTGTAAATAATAAACTGGAATTACTAAGATAATAAAGAAAAGCAGCGGAATATAAAACCATGTCCAAGAAAGCATAATTCTTGATTGCCAGTAGTAATCAGTCTGCAGAAAGTCTAACCAAGGGCCTATGCAGGCAGTACAATTGTACTAAGTATAGCAATTATTGTCTTGTGAAGGACGTGTCATGTAGCTGTGCAAAAATGACATTGATTGAGCTAAAAGATGACCCAACTGAAACAGTCTCTTATGAAACTATAATCAAAACATCTTTTCCAAAACCCCAAGTTCTTGTAAACGCAACTCACAGGCCAACTCTTGGTGTGTCTGGGAATTTATCTTGTCATAAAATTAGCATAAAGGAGCAAAGAGTCCATAAAAACTGAGACCGTTGGAGGGGATATTAAAATCGGGTGGCTGTCCTGGGAGGTGTTAAGACATGTAACAACTCCTGGTAATTCAAACCATGTGGTCCACAGAGACCACGGAGAATAGACCCCTTGATGTCGAGTTCACAGACTGACCTTTGCTGATGGAGAAACCTGAAGCGCTCTGAGTGGTGGCAGGTAGGAATATGGGGGCCAGGGGATGTGGCACAATCAGGGAAAGAAGTCACAAGCCAGGCTTGTGGGATTCTGGGGAATGAAATGCCTCATGTTGTGGATGCTTGAAAAAGCAAATCCCAGACACAGCAGAGAACACGTAAGAGAGACTCATGTGAGACTCGCGGAGAATCTCATGCCTGAGAAACTCTGTAAAGAACATGTGCGCAACAAGAAATCAGATCTAGAGGAATAGGCTGAAAAGTTGGAGGGCATTAGACTGAAATTCTGAGTGCATTAAAATTAAGTATTTCCAGGGGGTAGGGGAGAGAAATGGCTTAGGAGTTGAGGGCACTGACTGCTCTTCCAGAGGTCCTGGGTTTGATTCCCGGCATCTCACTGAGTAACCCACAACCATCTGTAACTACAATTCCAGGGCACTGGACACCCTCTATGTGCACCACAATCAGCATGTGGATGTTCATACACACATACAAGTAAATCATACCCAAAGTATATGTATGCATATGTATATGCATACACACACACACACATACAGTGAATTTTAGAAAAGGTGTTTCCCAAGGCTACAAATAACACAGACATAGCATCTAGAACATATAATAAAATTATGCAAGTTTACAAAATAAAGAGAAAAATGGCCTAAAAGTAAGGGGGAGACTCTTAAAAGGTAATTTATAATAATGAATGGATAAACAAAAACATCTTCAGCCCTAATAGCAATCTGAACTAATCCGATGAAAACAGTGATGTGGGGTCATTTCACACCCATCAGGTTTCTAGACACACAGTCATCTGAAGACTCCTGAGTGTGGATTTCCAGGGAAGAACGAATTCTGTACCCTATTGGGGTGACGTGAATTGCTGAAATAAAATTTGAGAATACAGCACTGTGCAGAAGATTTTCACGCCTCATCGCTCTGGGCACATATCTGAGAGAAACCAACTACTTGCAAAAAAATGTTTATTTAAACATTTTCATACGTAGAGAAAATTTAGAATATTAAATATTCATCAAGTAGAAATTCATTTAAGGTGTACTTTGAGAAAATATTAGCAATGAAAAGATCCATAGCTACACAAGCAAACTCGGATATTTTTAAGTAACATTGATTTTTGTGTAAAAGCCATGTTTTAGAGTAAGTTACTGGAAATGGAATGACTTCATATCAGTGGGGTGACATCACAACAGACCCCTAGGAAATGTGCCTGTGGTTGTACAGCAGTTATCTGAAGTCACTAGCTACCGAAACAGATAGACTGGGGTGCACCGTTTCTCCATTCACATATTTTGCATGAGGTGGTGTAACATTCGTTGTAAATGATTGGTGAAAATGGTATATAAATATAAATACTATCTTTAAGTTTAAATTTAAAAACCGTGTGATTATGTATATGTGGGTGTGTTGGTGGATGGGTTTTTGCACATGGCTTCAGATGCTCACAGAGGTCGGATGGAGACGTGGGAAGCATCAGAGTTGGAGATACAGACAGCAGTGAGCTGCCTGACAGGTACGGGGAAACTAAACTCTCATCCTCTATAAGAATAGTAAGTATTCTAACCCCTGAGTCATCTCTCCACTCCTTAACGGTATTTTTAAAGACCTAAAATAAGTTGTCTGAGCTCCCACCTCAGAGGGAAAATGGGAAGTAATTAAATACCAAAAGGAAATAACATTAAGATAGAGAAAAACTTAATGAAATAGAAAATTCAGATTAAGTTTAGTTTTGAAAAAAATTCAATGACGTAAGTCCGACTATTAAGTCAAGCATGTCCAGCCTGTGGACACACTCTATATGTGGCAAAAACAAAATTGTAAATGTTTAAAACATGAAAATTATGACTTTTTGTAACACAGGTATAGGATTCTTGACTATGCTATAGATGACAACATCGTGTTTTAATGTTCAAAGACTGGTCTTTCCTCCATCTGGACAGACTGACATACACAAGAAAGAAAGAAAGAAAGAAAGAAAGAAAGAAAGAAAGAAAGACAGACTTAAATCTATCCAATGAGAATTTAAAAACTTAAATTGCTCAATCTGTGTGAAACTTGACAATTTCTTTTCCACAAAGAAAAGCTGCATGGGCAGATTGCTACACAGGGAATCATACATACTCAAACATACGTGAAAGAGGGACAGAAATCCTCACGACCATTCTAAGAACCCAGGGTTAGTAATCCATAAGTCAGTGAAGATGTCACCGAGAAAGAAGCTGTGCACCAATATTTATTCTTGAAGCCAGATGCAAAACTCCTTTTCATCATTTGGATCCATAGATGAATAAAATCAATAGCACATGATGATAACATGAATCTTAACCCCAGTAATGCAGAAGAGGTTTAAAAAAAGATATTAATCATTATGATTGAGCAGATAAAAGGATGCAAAATTGAAAACAAATCTTATGATTTTTCAATAGATACAAAATTGTCTTTGACAAAATCTGCTGCGTGGATATAATGAAAACTCCCAACAATCTAGGAACTGAAGGGAATATCTTCAACATGACTGAATCTATCTACGCGATCCTCCAGCCAGCAAGAGTCACAACTCTGCACGTCTCTGATAGAAATGAGACAGAAAGATGGCTCAGTTCATCACTCCTGGAAGCTCCAGAGAGTACAATGAGGCATCCTGGAGACAGAGAAGAGAGAAGGAGAAGAGGGAGGGAGGAACAGAAGATGGGAAAGGGGGGGAGGGGGACAGGAGAGAAGAAGAGGGAAGGGGAAGAGATGAAGGAAAAGGAGGGAGAAAGAGGAACACAAAGTGTAGGAGAGAGAAAGGAAAGAGGGGAGAAAGGAAGGAGGGAAGGAAGGAAGGAGGGAAGACTCAGAAAGTCCAAGCAAAGTTGTCAATTGCAGATGACACAATCTTGACTCCAGAGAAAGCTGAAGAGCTAAAAAACAACCAAACCCCCAGACTGATAAGTGACTTCAGGAATGTGAGCGAATATTGAGTCAATATGAAAATCAGCTAGTGCCTTTCCACCTACCAGGACTGAAACCCTGAGAAGTGTGACACTGTAAGGAGAAATGGAAGGGGCTCAAGGGGTCCAAACCAAGTCTAGAACGCATGTGGAAAAGCAGAGCGCCAAGAATGCCCTAACGATGCAGCTGTGAGGGGTGGGTGAAGTTCTTGGTTTATCTTTCCCAATTTCCCATATCCCATAAGTACACCATCACAGATTAGTGTGGTATTGGCATAAGAATAGGCATATAAACAAATCAAATGCAAGGTGAGTCACACACACACACACACACACACACACACACACACCAAATAAAGCCACACTTGTGTTGCTAGCTTTGGTCTAAGATGCTTGTTGTGCTGACACACACACACACACACACACACACACACACACACACACACACCTACTCACTCCAGATGGGAACCCACAACGCACCGTAATGATGATTAACTGGAGTCCTTTCTTTGCCGGAGTATGGGTGAATTGTTACCTACAGAACTGGAAATGGCTCAAATGCAGCTCTATCATGGAAGTCTCACCACAGATGACCACACAGGAAAGCTGCCTGGAGCCCTCTGCTCAACTCACAGGCAGTTCCCCAGGTCTGAGAATCTCCTCTCAGAGACTGACATGTCTGAGTGTCCCCTCTGCCTCCCAGCTGTGATCTACCATGAATATTGCTTCTGCTTTCCCAGATGTGAGAAGTGTATTCCATGAGTCTCTGGCCTCCCTGCTCCTTCCATTCTGCTCTGGGGAGGCTGCTAGGCAACTATGCTACAAAGGCTGTCTCCTCATCCTTCTCTGAGGCAGGCAGATCTCTGTGAGTTCGAGACCAGCCTGGTCTAAAAGAGCTAGTTCCAGGACAGGCTCCAAAACCACAGAGAAAACCTGTCTCGAAAAACACAAACAAACAAACAAACAAAAAAAAAAACATTTTTACATCGCAGCCCTGATGATGATCCTTGAAATTTACCTCACACCCCTAGATATATTTAGTTTCCAATGATCCTGGATGCAAACATGAAACTATGCCGTGTTCTGTGGATTCTAATTGGCCTTAACAATAAAAATCTGGAGTCAGATATTGAGATAAATGCTGAAAGATCAGAGAAGTAAAGGAACCGGTCACTAGAGAGAACTTTCTCTATTAGATCCTTTAAAAGGCTCAGTTGAGAGCATCAGAAGTCTTGGAAAAGATTGGAAGGAGGGCTGCAAGTTGAGAATCCAAAGAGACAGTATGTGGTGTCTTCGTTTCTCAGTTACAAGAAAATGCATTTACAATAATAGATCTGCAGCTACTCCATGAAGGTAGAGAAAGAAATGACCACGAGCCCATGACAATCTTGACATCGATGGCCCCTAGTGAGAAGTAAAATAGATTGCAGAGGGAATCTATTCACAACGTTCAAGAACACTGTGTATAAGCGTGAATGGAATCATAGCTGTACGTAAGCGGAGTACATACACATAGATGTGGATGTTGAGATGCTGCACATACTGCTATTTTTAAATGTCTATGGGCATTAAAATTAGAATACATCATTTAGTGCAAAACATGCAAGGAAATAACAGACACTGAAACTTATCATAGAGACCTAAGACAGAAGGAAGGAGTAGGACTACTAGGGAATGGACGGGAAGAGATTTAAATGATTTCTTTAGAGTCTTTGAATTGCTCAACGCCTGCTAGGATCTGATAGGGTATACTGGCATATGTATTAATAAATAGACCAGGCAGCCTTTCGCATAAATCTTAGGGGAGAATAGTTTTGTGTTTTAGAATATTTGCTTTACTTTTTTATTGCTTGACAGTGTCATACATTTATACAATGAATTTTAGTCATTTTTACACACCCCCATGTTTCTCTCTCCCGAAGCCCCCTGATCTCATGTCTTCTCACTGTGTAGGTCCCTCTGAGTTCAGTTAGTGGTTCTGTCGAGCATGGATAGATCCTATCTACTGGAGGAGAGGACAACTTACCATTGATAAACCACTAAAGAAAATGATGGTTCCCTCCCCAAAACCCAGTAATTGTCAATAACCTTCAGGGAGGAGTGGGGTCTTGGTGCCCTCCCCAATCCATATGAAGTGTTGAGGGACCATCTTGCCTGTGTCTTACGTAGATAGCCACAGCTGAGGAGAGTACATGCGTGCCGTGGGCATGCCATGTCCAGAGGATGTCTTTACGTGGATAGCCACAGCTGAGGTGAGTACGGGCGTGCCATGGGCATGCCATGTCCAGAGGATGTCTTTGCTATGTATCTCCTCATTTTTCTCTTACATTTTTGCATTTTTTTTCAGTCTCCTCTTCTGTGATGTTCCCCGAGCCTCGCAGAGAGTGATATGGCTGTCATACCTGGGGCAAGCCCCCCCCACCCACCCAACTTGTTCTCAGCATGTTGGCTTGTCATCAGCTGGTGCGTATTTTGAGTCATCATGGGATCGTCTTTGGATCTGCTACCCCAGCCAAGGTAGCATCTGCAGTAGCAATCTGTAATTAAACGCAAACAGGCATTCCCACAGCAGAAGACACAAGTCTCCACACAAAGAGGCCAGGGAAACATCTGTATATAGCCCCAGGTCAGCTCAGGTTAAGAACTGTCTCAAGTAAGTCTGCCACAATCTTTCTAGAAAGCAAAGTTTACAGAACTTTTCAGGTTTGGTCACAGTTTGTGAGATGTAGTAGCCCTACTGCAAGTGGACATAGGTAATGTTTAATAAAACTATAGGAAACATATAGGCCTCAATGCTGACTCTGTTGTTTTCTATACAATATTTTACAGTGTTGAAAATGGAGACTTTGGGGAAAGGAATGTAGAGTTAAGGCTTTAAAGCAATGCATTTGAGTGTTTGGTTGGCGGGGGTGGAGTGTGATAGCTAGTTTTGGTTGTCAATTTGACAAGCCAGAATCACTTGGGAAGATAGTTTTGATGAGGAGTTCTATACATTGGGTAGGCCCATGGGCGAGTATGTGCATGTGCGTGTAGGGGAGGGATCTCAGTTAAGTGGATTGACATAAGAAGAGCCAGCTCACCATGGGTGGCTCCATTCCCTAGGCAGGGGTCCTGAGCTGATCTTAAGCTGGCAAAGTGAGTGTAGATGCATTCATTTCTCTCTGCTCTTGACTGTGGGTGTGACCAGTTACTCACTTACTGCCACCTTGACTTCTCCACAGTTACGGATTATAGTCTGGAATTATAAACTGCCCTAAACACATAAAAATAAAATATCAATAAACAAAATGACTAGGGCATCTTATCTGAGCTTCTTGACCATCTCCCCTCCCCATTACTTTTCCAGAGTAACTACCTACAGCCCTCATCTAGATAATGCTTCTCCTTGCCTTACCTTACTGGACTTGGGTCAAGGTCAAAGAGGTTCTCTGCAAACCCCTTCCCACCTCCATTCTTACCCCCAGGGTGCTCTGGGCTCTTTCTCCTATAACCTGCATCTCTGAGTTTTTGGTCTCTGTATCAGTTCACATTCGAAGCTAAAGTTAATGGTCCCTCATTCACTTTCCCCAGTGGGGCTGGCAAAGCACCATTGGAAGGTGTGATTGAAGTCACTTTTATTTGATGCCTGCTCTGACCAATTTCCATCTAGCTGGAGCATGCTCCTCTGATGACCCTCTCTTTGACCATCACCGCCCTCTGATCCCTATGGTGATGGAATAGGCATTGAAAAGCCCTTTCAGAGTAAGAGCCCTTTTCTGAATGGCTCTATCCACGATGTAAAACTCATTATTATCCGTGGGGTGATATTCCCTGACTAATACCATCAGATATACCCCAGGCAGCCACAGAGACGCAAAGCCATTTGTTCCTTTCCAAACGCATTAAAAGACTCAGTTGTTCCTCACCTGGAAACTCCTTGTGTCTGTAAAATTTCACGAGAGGTTTTTGAAATGGCCATAGAACTGACGATTTTAGTTTTCATGAGAATTAAGCACTAACATTTGTGCGGCTTGCCACTTCTTATCCCCAGCATTCCTCGAGAGGAAAGAACTCCAGCTCGTCCCAAACAGCTTCTTTAATCCCAGGCCAAGGTAAACATTTCTCACGATGGGGCCTGGTACTCAGACTGTGTTTATGGATGCTTGAACAAATGCCCCCAGTTATAGATAAATGTGTACCTGTCCACAGGTTCTGAAATTGCCACCAGGCATTCTGCGGGTAGTGTGGGACCTGTTGACAAGAGAGGCAGAAGGCCACCAAAAGCAAACATTTATAGGCTGTTCATAGCCGCTTCCCTTGAGGCAAAGAGAAGAAACAGAACTCACACCAAGGACTCCAGTTTTTAATAGCTCTGATTTCACTCCTGTGCGTCCCTTTTTAGACACTCAAAATCACCTTTTAGTAACAGGAAATAATCTGAGACACAAAAGTTACATATGTATGGCTGCTCCTTGCAGTCTCTCTCTCTCTCTCTCTCTCTCTCTCTCTCTCTCTCTCTCTCACACACACACACACACACACACACACACACCACACACACACGCGCGCGCGCGCACACACGCACACGCACGCGCACACACATACGATTCCTCAGTTAGCAAATTGAAGACAAGCATAAGCAATTTTATCATGGGAAATTATGCAGACATTAGACTTACACTTTCAGGAAATATTTGCTCATCTATGGACAAAGTTAAGATGTTATTAAAATAGAAAAGCAAATCATTTCATGGACACCTGCATATATAAGCTATGCAATTTCTCTGTTTATATGTGACTTATAGTGTGATTTGGACCTGGAGTATCCCCAAAGCCCCATGAGCTGATGGCTTAGACCTTTTTAGGATGTTATAGGAAGGAAGTAGGTAGCACCTTAAGTAATAGACCCTTAGGCAACAGAACTGCCTGTAGCTTTTAGTCACCAGTGTCATGTCCTGAAGAGGACCCTGAGATGCTCATCTCTTTTCTCTTGGTTTCAATGACATCAGTTGGCCTCCATCACCACCCGCAGCACCTGCTATGAGGTACCACATCATCACAGGCCCAGAGTAGCAGGGCCAATTGACCATGGACTAAAACCTCTGAAATAATGGGTCAAAATAACCTTGCCCTCTTCAGTAGTTGACTTGCTAGGGTTATGAAAGTTGTCCTTATGTCCTGAGTGGTGTGTGGCTACTGGGGCCTGTCTACACATGTTTCCTAGTCTACTTCAGTTCTCACTTGTTTGCCTGTTTGGTGTCCTTGCTTTGAAATGCGGCAGGAATTGCTGTGTGTGTGCGTACGTGCGTGTGTGTGTGTGTATGCACGCATGCATATGTGTATGTTCATACGAGTGCTTGAACATGTAGGGGCCAGAAGACAGCCTCAGGCATTGCTATTTGGATGTCATTCCCCTTGTCTTTAAGGCAGGGTCTATTACTAACCTATACTCACCAAGCTGACTTGACAGATTAGCCAATGAACCCAAGGGATCCACTTATATCCTCGCCAGCACTAGGATTACACCAGCAGTCTCTTCCTGGGGAAAGGACTCAGCAGCTACGTCCATTTAGAATGCCAGCTCTAGGTCAATTCCCAAGACCCCACCTCCCACTCTGTCTTTGCCTTAACCATTATGCTTGTCAGCGTCAGTATGCTCTCTGCCATGGCTCGTGGAAGTTTATGCTGCACTCTCTGCAATGTCCTCTGTTATTAACACATCTTGGATAACAACTATCCACCTACTGACATTTGACTTGGGCATCTCCTTAGCCACAGAAGCATTCCTGACTTTACCTACTAGGTGAATTTCCCATAATTCCATGTGCTTCCAATAATCCCTTGCATTCACATCTCACACCAAGCCTTTTACATTGCAGCTGAACTAGTCTGACCATATATCTGTTTCTCCCATGAAGTTGTAATCATAGAACAGGCTTTCTTCATCCCTGGTTTCACCTAAGACAGAGTCATAAAAAGTGAAAAAACTAAACAAACCAAAACAGTCCTTAAATGTTGGTTCAGTTAAGCTGTGAAGTCACCTTAATGATGTAGAGGCCATCAAGATCTGGGCCACATCAGCGTCATGAAGTGAAAACTATTCAGGAAGAATGGCCTCGGGCCTGTGTGCACCTCTGCTTTTCTCCCTAAATCAGGGCCAGGACCTGGATGAGGATTTTGCTGTACACGCTGGTGTTTTCAGAGGGATCAGAAGTTTAGCTCCAAACAGAGCAGGAAGTTTTATTGAACTTTAAATGAAAAAAAAAATTGTGGAAGGAACATTTTGAAAATCCAGTCTGTAATCCTAGCTTCTTTAGAGGTTGGTATAGGAGGATTGCAAACTCAAGGCCAGCTGGAGTACCAGGTGAGTTCAAAGACAGCCCAGGCAATTCAGTGAGGTCCTGTTTCAGGAGTAAAGAAAGGTGCAGGCCCAGGACTGGTATGTGTGTGCGCAGCCCAGGGTTTAGTCTCCAGTACCGCCAATCACACTGAAGGAGTCACTTGGTTAGGAAGCTTGGCTCTGTGTTTCTCTGGAACACAGGAAGCCCAGCCCCTCGCCCTCTTCTCTGGGGTTCTTTTCACAAGCTTTCACCCTTTTCTGCTCGTTCTTGTCATTCTTGTTCCTCTACAGAGAGAGAACACACCCTCTGAACCTGGGTAGTCAAACCATTTCAATTCCATTCTCCTAGTCATTGACTTTTCTTTCAACTTTGTTCATAGTTTCTTAAATCAGCTTTATGGAACTAAAATTTATTTGCAACAAAACTTGTCATTGGAGTGTGTCGTTAGACATGTTTTGATAGAGGAATATAGCCATAATTGTGATTCGATGCTTTTCCATCATGCTTGGAAGATGCTTGATATTCATTAGCAGTTTTATTCTCCCCACCCCTAGCCCTTAGCAATCCTATCTTCAGGGCCTTACAGTTTTTAACTTCTTACAACATATAGGGTCCAAATGTCTAATATTTTTGAGATTCACCAATGTTGTTGCTTATATTGAAGAACAATCATTTTCATTGTTGAGTAGCATTTCATTTCATAGACATACCATTGTTTGGGTCACAGATTGACAAAGACTTGGATTTTCAATATTTTTTCCAATCATGAATAAAGTTACAAAGGGCACTCACTCAACTACCAGTTCTTAGAGAAAAGAAACCCCAGTTCCATCCTAGTCGGTCCTCAATGGCTCTGAAAATTAAATTGACAAAAGACAAATTAAAAAGTAAGAGGCATCTGGTGGCACATGCCTTTAGTTCCAGCACTTGGGAGGCAGAGGCAGGCAGATATCTGTGAGTTCGAGGCCAGCCTAGTCTACAGAGCAGTTGCAAGAGAGCCAGGACTGTATAGTAAGACCCTGTCTTAAAGAAAGAGAGAGAGAGAGAGATCCAAGTTTAGTTATACAAGTTTCCCCAGCACAGAATCTTCACCAAGAAATTAAAGACACAAAGAGCAACGGCAGCCATTGCATATAGAGTCAACTGAGAACAGGAAGAGATGAAGACACAGCAAATTAGGTATGGACGCTCAAAGACCAAATCGTTCTTAATACAGTATGTGTTGAATTATCTTGGGCATAGCTTCTTGGAGGTCAAGTTAGTCCTTCACTGGCAGACATGATCAGCTTTTAAGAAATAGCATAAGGACAAAGGTATCTCTCTGGATCTGCTGTTTCCAGATGTTTTGAACCCTGTGGAGTCATGTGGACATGCTGTCTGTCCCATCTCCCTGGTGCAACTCCCCATGACTGAGGTTGGGGATCGCCATTCTAGCATGCATCTGACACTTGGGCTTCTTCGACTTTTCAGAACTGGATATTTTGGTACCCTTTAATGCATACACTACCGAGTGTGAACTGCTATTATTTTCACATTATATTATCAACTTGGGTTTCCCCCTCCAAAGACAAAGATTTGCTTTGCATGCTAGCCCACAAATTTACACAGCATAGGTGCACCGCCCTATGAAATACCAACATCTGTCCTGCTTTTGCAGCTGCATTCTTCCTGAGGTTGATCTTTCCCTTGCCCTGAGGTTGTGAAGTCCCTCACATAGGCCAAGCACTAGTTCTCAGTCTGACCTATTTCTCCATTGCCTTCTCCGACTCTCCTCTCCTTCACGGAAAGAAGGAGCACCAGGTTGGGAAGAGCACCAGGTTTCAATTCTGATAAAACTTCACCAGCATTTCTCTTCTGGTGTTTATACTGTGTCTTCTTAGAAATATGTCCCCACCTCAAGGTCACAGATGTCTTTTCCATCGTGAGCCAGCCCAGGAGCAGTCTTCGCTGCTCTCCTACTTAGGTGGGTGACTTATTCCAAGTGCATCACTGACATCATCCTTTGAGGTACAGGCTGGGGTCCCTTGCTTTCAGGCCGGACATCTAGTTGTGCAAACCCTGCTGCTGAAAAACCTGTTCTTTTTAAATTACCTTATTAGTTTGACTGAAATTCAGTTGGCCACGTGGGTGAAGGCATATTTTCTCCATTCTCTTGTCTCCCACTCTTCGGTCTGTCTGCACACCATTAGCAACTTGGCTACAGGGCCTTCCTGGAGATAATTCTTCAAAAATTCAAATACTCCACACTCCCATACAGATTTTAGAATCAGATTATCTATTAAGAACATTCTTCTGTGGTTTATACTGAAATTTATTCACTCTACTGAAGACTTTAAGAATACCGGATTGAGGAGCCTCAAAGACTGATTAGGGTTTAAGTACTTGTTTGCAAGCACAAGGACCTGAGTTCAAATCCACAGCACCCACATAAAAATCTGGATGGCTACTCATGCCTGCAATCCCAGCATTGGGAGGTGGAGTCAGGTGGGACCTGAGAGTTTGCTGACTGGTCAGCCTTGCCAAAACAGAGAGTTTCTGGTTCACTGAAAGACCTTGCTTCAAGGCAAAAAGGTGAAGAGCAGCTGAGAGTCTAGAACTCCTCTGCTGACCTGAATATGCACATGTCCACAAACTCAGATGCATATCACACAACACACACACACACACACACACACACACACACACACGTCCACACACTCAGACGCATATCACACACAAGTGTGCATGCACACACACACACACACACACACAGCTTTTACTTGATGCTGAGTTTAGGATTTAGGTCCTTATGTTAGCTCAGCAGACATATTATTGGATGGGTCATCTCCCCAAGCCCCTCTTCAATGTTCTGTAAGTGTGGCATCTCTGGTCACAAGGTCCCATAGACTGAGAATTCTATATTCTGAAAGAATCCCATGGGAATTGGTTAGAGGTCCTCTTTAAATATTTACTACTTAAAATTAAGGATATCTGAGCTAAGAATTTGTGTGTAAGGAACGAGGAGTTTAAGTAAAATTTGATATATGTGATAAACGGGGATTCGTTTAGTCTGTCTTCTTGGTTTGCTGATGTGTTACCTGTCTTAAATGGCTTGATGCTCTTCACCTAAATTGCTGATTCACTGGCTGGAGGTTGCTTCTAATATTCCATTATTGTTATTCGATTATTTTTAGAATCACTGGAGATGACAATTTTATCCTATAGAGAAGTTATATCCCATCTCTCCTTTTCCTCCTCCCCTTTCCTTTTTCCCCTCTTACATTAGGATATTCATTAGTTTATTAGTCCCCAAAGAACCAAATTTTGGCTTCATCGATTATTTTTCTGGCCCTACATCATTGAACTCTGTGTTTATATGTTGGCATTTGGTTCTTGGGTCATCCGAGCTTACTCCTTTTCCTCTCTGAGGTTCTTAAGACACCATCTCTTGTATCGAAAGCGTTCAGTGGTGGTCATCTCTTATGTTGCATCCCACACCCTTGGACACTTGTGGTTTAATTCACATTCAGATTTTGTTATTTTCCAGTTTTGTTTGTGATTTCTTCCTTGATGAGAGCATTTGATTTCCCAGTATTTGAAGTTTTTTCTGGACATTTCCTTTTATTGGCTTCAAGGTTTGTTTGTTTGTTTTCACAGCCTGTCGTGTATCATTAATACTATTTCATACGGGTGTCTTCTTTCTTTTTCTTTATTTTTTTTGGGGGGGGTGGTGATTGAGGCATGTTTTCTCTGTGTAGCCCTGGCTGTCCTAGAAATCACTCTCTAGACCATGTTTGTAGTATGAGGCAGTGGGGCCCCTAGTTCCATCCCACCCGGCTAGTTTAACCCCTGAAATAACTACAAAGAAATTGTATTAATTAAAACACTACCTGACCAGTTATTTCTAGCCTCTTTTTGGCTAACATTCACATCTTGATTCAACCCACTTTTAATAATCTGTATGTCACCATGAGGTCGTGGCTTACTGGGAAAGATTCAGCATGTCTGACTCTGGCGGCTCCATGGTGGCTCTCTGACTCTGCTTTCTTCCTCCCAGCATTCTGTTCTGTCTACTCCACCTACCTAATTTTCTGACCTATCAAAAGGCCAAGGCAGCTTCTTTATTCGACCAATGACAGCAATACAAATACAGATGGACCTCCTACACCACAGGCTAGCCTCAAACTCACAGAGATCCATCTGTCTCTGCCTCCCGTGCTGAGATTAAAGGAGTGTGTCCCCACTGCTGGTTCACTGGGGTGTTTTTAGGTTTATATATTTTTCCTAGTTTTTCTTATTAATTTATCAGGTTATTTTTATAAAGGTGTGTTCGAATTTCATCTTCACTCTAGTTTATTAACATTGTAAAATAGTTTAACAATATTATGATGTGCAACAGATTTTTCATGTCTGAATTAAATTTCACACGAAATGTTCTGATACATGGCAAACCTGATTTGCTAACATTTTATGTATTCCTTTTTTATCAGTCTCAAAAGAGCTCCTATTAAAACATTAAAACTCCTATAATGGATGAGGTAGTTTTTCTTTATGAAAGAAAAAATTATATGTTTGAAAGTCGTATTATTAGTCACGTGTGGTTTCATAATTAAGCATCAGGATGACTGTTTTTATTATAGGCGATGACTATTCATATCCCTAGTAACAACTTTAATTAGTTTATATTTGTAATGCTTTAGTTTTCAGAATGGAGGACCAAACCCTGGACTTTTTGCATACTTATTTAACTTAGCCGTGAGATGCAGCTCCAGCCTTTAGAACACCTCTTCTGTGTTCACTGTCATAACCGGCGTGAGTCCATAAGTGCAACCGCCCTTCTGGGTGTAGATAGACTGCTTCCCCACGGCCATCTACCACCTCTGGTTCCCAGAATCTTTCCGCCCTGTCTTCCACAGGGATTCCCGAGCCTTGGTGGCAGGAGGAGTGGTAAAGATGTCTCACTGAGGGCTGAGCATTCTCTAGCGTGTAGGTCTCTGTGTTAGTCACCATCTACTAAGGAAAGAAGTTATTGGTGGTGACAGCACACGTGATGCCTGCAAAGCTCAAGCTAGATAAAATCCCAGCATGCTCCTTAGCTGAGGAGCAATTGACAGTTGGTAGCTGCTGGGAGAAGGAGAGTCCTTTCTCTTCAAGGGCCAACCATGATCCCGTGGAAAGGTTCCTACGTCCCAGTGTGTAGGAGGAGCACTAGTTGGATTTGATGGGTTTCGAGGTCAAAGAGAAGACACAAAGTTGATGGGCAGTAAAGGTGGATGGAACCTGAAAGGATTTCGGGAGAAGGGCGAATATGATCAAACTATTTTTTCCTAAAGAACTTTAAAAACATTCCCTTGTATTACTATTTGTCTGGCAGATTTTTCAATCAGTCTTTCACTTTGACATTTTCCGCATCGTTTTATCTTATAAATAGTTAAATTCTGTGCATGGAGAACCTGCCCTTGATTCATGCTCCACATTCTACAGTTAATAGGCTAAATAAAGTTTTGACATACCGTCCTCATTACCTACAAACCTTGAACACATATGGTAGAAGCAGTTTCAACTCGAGAACTCTGAGCTCCCAAATTTCATTCAGGGACTTCTTCATACCATCTTGGTTGATGCATAACAACTGAGCCAACCTCGTAAAATCTATTTTGAAGACAAAAAATTATATTCTGTAGGGGAAATTATCTTGTTTAGGTGGAAGTTCCAGAAAGTATCTCGGTACAATAATTACTTTCTAAAGAATGAACAACTTCTCTTTTAAAGCCTTGTTTTTATTTTTTAAGTCCATGTGTATGTGTGTGCATGTGTGTATGTATGTGGGGGGGGGCATTGCACACATATGAGTTTAGGTTACAGCAAAGGCAGGAAGAGGGCATCAGATCCCCCAGATGTAGGAGTTCCAACTGTGAGCTGCCTGGCATGGATGCTGGGAACTGAACTCAGGTCCTCTGTAAAAACAGCAAACATTCTTAACCGATGAGCCATCTCTCCAGTCCTAGGACTTTTATCATTACCTAATATTCTGTAAAGGCATCTGATATGCTGAATTGTTCTTTCAAAAAAAGTACAGCACTGAAATTTAAACCTGGTGGCAGTGGATGTAATCTTCTTTGGAAACATGATCAAGGGAGCTGTGCTCACTTCTGTTGAATTCAGCCAAGTGGGTCCTGATCCAACATGACTGGAGTCTTCATATAGGATAAATCTGGAAACACCCAGGAGCACAGAAGGCCACATGATCTGAAAGCTGGGATTGAAGAGATGTTTCTACAAGACAAACAAAGGCAAAAATAACCAGCACACTGTGGAAGCCAGAGAGACGTTGGGGAACAGATTGTCCACCATGACCCTCATAGAGGCTTGCTGACACCTCAGACACCTGACTGGCCTCCAGTCAGAGCATCAGTTTCTACTGCTTCAGCCACCCTGCTGACTCCCAGAGCCTCAGGAAAAGAATGAAGAACTTTCATTCATATTAGAGCTGAGGGTTTTCCTGCGGAGTGATCCGGTTTAGTTTCTGTTGACACGGACACACACATGCATACAGACATACACACGTGTACACTGTAGGGAAGTTCCATCTTGTATATATTATTAACAAAATCTCACTTCCTTGGAAAGTCCCCAGCTGGTAGAGTATAAAAGCAAGGGTCAATGTTGGGTCAGGAAACCAATTTGGACACTGATTTAGGCAAAACCTTGCATCTTGACATCTTGTCTATACCCTCAAAGGGGCTATTTGTCTAATCTAGACTTGGATGACTGGACACCCCACTTCTGAAATATTTCACCACTATTCCACACATCTGTATTTACAGGGATATAATTAATTTGATTGCCCAATGTTTATTAATCAAAGACATATCTAGCAGGTTATATAACAAAGTCACTTTCCCTGAATTCCTATGAGGTCACCAGCAGCCAATCAAAGTAAAAGGGACATTCTTCTGGATTAGTTTTAAAGCTCATGCACAGCTGGGCCAGATGAGTGGGGGCCCAAGAAGGGTGGACCCAACATTGGCAAAGGGTCAACATCTGCCTGGAAACACCCGCTGGACCCTCCTGAGTGGAGCCAGCTGGCAGGGATGCCCTGTCGTTGGCCTGAGTGTCAAATGCTGCTGGGTAAGTTGTGAATGAGAATCCAGACTGTCTCCTATGGTGACAGTGGGGATGGGGGACAGTTCTTTTTCGTTTTCAATGTGGAGAAAACCAGGTAGGGAGGGGCAGGTCCAGAGAGAACAGTGATTGTCTTGGGAGATGTTTGCATGAAACTCAAGGCAGCTTAAGAGTCAGAAGGAAAGAGAAACTGAGTTAGAGATCAACGATACAGCGTCATTCAGCAAAGAACCCTGGGCCTTTCCATGTTTTCTTGCATAAGCTGTGGTCCATCCTACACAGCTAGACATGTTTTGTCCCTGTGTAAGTCACCGTCTCTGCTCTTCAGTCTCCCTCTTGATCCAGAAGAGACGACCAGTCCCCATCCCTGCTGTCTCAATGGAGCCTTTGGCCGGGGGGGGGGGGGGGGTCAAGTGAGTAGAACAAGTGTGGAAAGTTTATTCTGTGTTCTGTACTTCTACACACATGTTCTGAGCATTTTTTATCATTTGGTTATTCGGTCTGCAAAGACATACAGAGGACTAGGGTGTTCACAGGCACCAGAACAAGGGAAAGACCTGGCAGGTCACTGGCTCCCACAGCCCAGAAGGCTGAAGCAGGAAGGGTGCCCTCTCTTGTAGGTGGTTACTTGGCTTCCAAGGCCCATCTTCCCTCTGTCAAGAGTCTTGTCCAGGGATAGGAAAAGAAGGCTGTTTCCCAATACTGTCTGTGATGGCAGAGCAACTGACCAGGGCGCCACACCCTGTAACCCTCCATCACACCCTTAAAACCGAAAGGATGCTGCCTGTTTCCTGACTTCCTGTGGAGCTGGCTGTTTTCAGAGAGGGGAGAAAGCTGAAAGCCTAGCACTGTTTATCAAATGGATTTTATAAAACTTGTCTTTCTCTCCTCAGTCATGCATTTGCACATCTCCAAGGTCCCAACAGCATCTCCCACCTTCCTCCTGCTCAGTTCCCTCCGTCCCGTTGTCTGCCGGACCAAGAGGCTGGTAAAGTCATAGCCAGGTTTGCTTCCCCTGTGTTTTGAGTAGCGACCAAATGGCTTTGATCCAAACTGGATTGGATTTTACTATCTCAAAAGCCAAGATGCTGAGCCCTGCTGGTTTACCCCTCCACTGTGAGTCTCCATGAGTGCCCACAACTGTCGTTTCCCCTATGAGCAACCTGGACACAAAGATCCCAAGGAAAGAGAAAAACGTGGAGGAATCTTCCTAAATCCATTGTCCTCCAGCATTTGTGAAGCTGAATTCATCAGTCATTTGTGGCATTCTCTTAGACCTTGTGACCTCATTCCCCACAGTGTGCTGAGGACCTACTCTTGGCCCCATTTGATAGGTGAGAGAAAGGAGGATGTGGGGAAGGACAGGAGATGGAGATAGAAAACCCTCTACAGCCTGGCTCTGTCTGCCATTGCCCAGCAGAGCCTTGCCCGGGAGGATCAGTTTCTGTTAGCATTGCGAGGGAACCGCTCCTCTCCCGGGGGCTGGTGGCTTGGCAGGGAGGCGGCCAACTGCTCAGTTGGCGGAGGAGATAATAATGCTTAGAGCTGTTTATCAACCATCTCTGGATGGCAAGCTCTGAATCCCTAATTAACTAAGGTCCGTGGGCCTGCTACTTCTTCTTAGAGCAGAATCATATCAGATCAGGGGACATGGCACATTGGTCTATCTCTCCCCAAAACCTGTGCTCGGTGCCTGATAAATACAAGTTCCCAACGACAATAATTAATGAATGGAGGGAGAAGAAGGGGCAGGCTTTGTGAACTGCCCCAAATCCCCATAGCTCTCAAGAATGAAAGTCGATTTTGCTGCCAAAGGGAAGCCTGTGTGGACAATGTGCCTCCAGGAGAGGTCCAGGGATGCTCAGCTGTTCTGAATTTACCCAGGAACGCGGGGGCCTGCAGTCCTGAGCCACCTGGCACCCAGCTGTTCAGAGCCTCACAATCCCAGCATCCAATTCTGACAAGGCCTGGAGACCGGCCGCCATAACCCTTTCACTGCCTACGCCTTGCCGGGTCTACCCCATTCCTGGCAACAGATGTAGGATAGGGTGCCCAGTGCATCCCAGAGGGACCAGACTCCCGTGACCCTTTTATCTCCCGTCTCCAGTGCCAGCTGACAGAGTGGGATCCGTCCTGTTAACCAAGTCCCTGTCTTTGCGTATGCAGCCCTCTGCCCAAATGCCGGCCTTGTTTTTAACTCAAGAAGTAAGTCTTTAGTTTAGCTCACCTGCCCGTAGAGGCCTTCCTGGGCTTGCCCCCTTCAGAGCTGGGTTTGTTCCCTGCTTTCATTCAAGATACCCGGATTCATCTGCCTCCATGCCCCATGATGCATTTCTAAAGGTTTCTATGTCTGCATCCAAGGCGCCTGCTATATATGAGCTTCTCAGAGGCTTGGGCGCAGACTAACTGCATTTATCATCTGGGGTCAGTACAATGCTTAAGATGAAAGGAGGGATGGGGTGTGCAGTTTGATAGGTGGTTCACTTTCTAACTAGTTTACACAAACACACGCACACACACGCACACACAGACACACACACACACAGAGGGAGGGAGAGAGAGCTGGGAGGCTGGTGTGGTTGTAAGTGAATTATTTAATTGGCCCAGGCTCTTGAAGACTGGAACTGGGCTGAGAGAAAGCAGGAGGGAGGAGGGAGGCAGAGTTCCTTATACACCTTGGAAGGTAGAAGGGCAAGGATAGCCTGGGGTGAGCCAGTTTAAAAGCAGTGGCTTGGCCCTTAGGATAGACACAACCCTGGAAGTACTCAGAATGCAGGGAATGTGGGGACCTGGCCTTTGTCAGAACTTGAGATGAGTAACAGGCTTGTGTTGAACAGTTAGTTAGCGACCATGATCTTTCATTGTCACTGGTGAAGTTTGGCTGCCAGGCCTGTGCCCACTGAGACACTGAGGTCTGGTTGAGATGACTGAAGCCTGGATACATGGCCACTGTTCTTATTTGGATCTAAAGACACCAAAGTTCGAGGTCAAATAAGGAGTCTTGGTGAAATCTTGACATTTTATACTCAGAAGGTATAGTGAGTTGGCCCAGACCTCAGCAACCTCGACTTCTTCATGAGTGCCCCCTAAAACAGATGTATATATCCTGGCTGATTGTGCCTCTTAGGGGTTCCACAAAATGCCTAGAGAGATGGAGGACCACCCAGCACCTGGTGCTTTTGTTATAGTAGCTGCAAGGGGTAGTCTGGACAATGGGAGAAGAGACTTTTCTTGTCTATTGACAATCTCCTATTTTCTGGTCCCCATCCTGCCTTCTTGCTAGCTTCCTTGTCTGGTGGCATGTGGCAGCCTCTCATGTACCTTCCATGAAGCTCACCATGACCTTGTCTGTGTATCATGTTTGATAATTCCTCTGTCACTATGATGACCACTGTCCAGAGTGATATCTGAACGAACCAACTATATGTCCAGATCTATGCTTGACCCTGCACCTGCCTTGGAGGTCTGTCCTTTCTTTCGACTGTATCTATATATGTCACGTGTGCTCACCCTGTCCCTGCCATCTTTGCCATGGTCCCTGTTGTCTACACCCCACCTTCGCTGATGCTTTCTTAGCTACATCTTGCTGGCTGGGTGGGGCTGCTGGGGCAGTTGTGATCTATTTCCTCCCAAGTCAGGATAGAGTTTAAATGGTTGAAAACTTTGGCAAAGGAGTGCTCAGCTCCCAAAGGGTTGAGTTGGAATTTGAGACCAGTCAACAAAAATAGATTCTGAGACCCTGTTAAAAAGATTTAAAAAGAAAAGAAAAACAAACAAACAAACAAAACAAAAAAAAACAAAAAAACCCGAAGCTTCCAGACCACACACCTTTGATAGGAGTCAGGAGGCACACTTGACATTTTTTGACAACAGGAAGGCTGGACTGCTTATTCATGTCACATGAGAAGCCTGGCCAGACAGAGGCTGAACTTAAAGGTGATCTCAGGCTCATCCGTTTACTTAGGAGTATTTCTGAGCCCCTACTATGTCCATACGGGGCCTTGGATATGGACCCCATCTATGAGAAAGGTAGATGAAGTTTTGATTTCACAAAGAAAGTAGGGCAGGACGAGCAATCAACAAAAGGGAAAATTACTGTATCAGGCAGAACTTAGTACAGAAAACCAAAGCCATTTCAAGTCTTAGAGTGATGTGTGGGAGGGTGAACTTTGGTCAGTACAGTGGACTGAGTCTCTCTAAAGAGCTGACATTTAAGCAGTGACCCTGTACGAAGGAGCCCCAAGACCTTTAGGTCTAGGCACCCCAGGTGATATCAAGCACAAAGGCTCAAGCATGGAAGCACACCTGGCATTCTTGAAGGACAAGTGAACTGTCCCCTGAGTGGCTGAGATGTGGGTCAGATGGTAACTAGCCTTGGGTTAATACCAAAGACAGCAGACACGAAGATGGTGTCTTTGTAACTGGTCTGGACGTGAAATCTATAATCTGGAAATGATACAACATGAATTTTCCAAGCCATGTGAGGTGGGGTAGAAAACCAAAAGAGAAGTCTTGAATGCCAGGCAGGACAGATCCTGAAGTCTCAGCCATGTTACTGTCCTCTGTGTGGAAAAGTTAGGTCTCTGTGGGACGCTGAGTATTTAACATCTAATGTCACCAGGGGTACATTGGGCTGGTAGACCTTGCCAAATTGCTCCTGATGCCCTTCCATAAAAAATGTAGAAAGAATGCAGACGTTGCTTCTGAGCACACAGGCCTCACTGGGTACACTGGCTTACATGTTCCAGTCACCTTGCAGTGTGACTCTCCATGTCCTAGGTACAGTCGTGTGATGTGGGAGTGTCATATATCCATTGCTTTCATTGGTTAATTAATAAAGAAACTGCTTGGCCTCATAGGTTAGAACATAGGTGGGTGGAGTAAACAGAACAGATTGCTGGGAGGAAGAGGAAGTGAGCTCAGACGCCATGCTGCTCCTCTCCAGAGCAGACACGATGAAGCAAGCCGCCAGGTCAGACATGCTGAATCTTTCCCTGTAAGATTGGTGCTACACAGATTACTAAATATGGATTAGACAAGATGTGAGAATTAACCATTAAGAGGCTAGAACTAATGGGCCAAGCAGTGTTTATATGAATACAGTTTGTGTGTTGTTATTTCGGGGCATAAGCTAGCCGGTAGCCGGGAGCCAGGTGGCAGGAACACAGCCCCTCAGCTCCTTCAACCGTCATGGTGGGGCCATCCACACCCACACCTCTGATCGTACCTCTCTGTATGGACACCCCCTCCCAGAGATCCAGGGTTTAATTTTACTAGGTACAGTTCACTGAGTCCATGTCCTTACTCACATATTATCACTCTGAGCCCCCAAACTGCTTTAGCTTTCTACACTGAATTCTTCGTGACACAGTGTTTTCTTTTGTTGGTAACCTACCCGCTTGATCTCTGAAGCCGGACTGTATCTGTCTTGGTTATGGAGGGTATCCATTTCCAGTGCACTGTACACACACAGCATGGACTCAGACACACTCCTAGAGTGGATGTACAACAAACACGTCAGCATTTCTGAGTATGGAGTACAGCCTTGATCTGGCTAGGCTTTTCATGTGACATGACTAACACACAGAAGGAAGCCTGGGCTGCAGAAGTGCTTCACAGACCACAGCCAATGTTGACCTACAATCTAATAAACTCATGACACCTAATAAACCCAGCTCACTAAATCCTCAGTACACTGTAGGATGAACCACAGTCTAGCAGAGATTAAGTGTGGAATATTCTTTTACACTGTGTGAATATATGTCGCTGTGATTGGTTTAATAATGGAGCTGACTGGCCAATGTCTGAACAGGATAAGGTTAGGGGAGAGAATCAGACTAACGACACTGGAAAGAAGAAGGGCAAGACAGAGGAGTCACCAGCCAGACATGGGAGGAAACAGAAGGTGCAAGATGAAAGAGAGATAACTCCATGTGGCAAAATGTAGACTAATATAAATTAATTAATTTAGTATGTAAAAGTTGGCTAGTAACAAGCCTGAGCTATTAGCCCAGGATTTATAATTAATAATAAGTCTTCATGTAGTGATTTAGGAACTGGTGGGTGAGAAAGAAGAGTCCACCTACAGTTCAGTATCCACTGTCCCCAGGTGCGAAAGTAACAGAAGGATAATCTGAACCAAACCTGTACAAAACAAGTTCAGACACACACTGAACAGCTGAGGCTGCATACCTTGGTGACATGAGTGAGCCTCTTCCATTCCAAGGAATGCGTGACCTATAAGGATCTGTCTGGTTACATGGCGTCTGTCTTGAACGTGATGAACTTTGTGATTGGACTCCTCTCCACAGCATACACGGACAAGCTGAAGGTGTGAAGGATTCTAATTGTTCCATTTCACTGTGGTTAATGCCTGAGTGGAAGATAGGCCATAGAAACACTGTGTGGCTTCAAAGAGGGGACGTTGATGCCGCTGCATAAAACCTTTATTTAAAGATTTTGGTGGGAGGAGTGTTTAAGTGGCTTTGGAAGGGAGCCCCACCAACCCAAGCAGAAGCAAATGGAGATGGCCTCTGGGGTGGAATGGGTGCTGTGGTAATGTCACTGTCCCGTGGAGATAATGATGTCCCCCTGTTATGGCAGGTTCACCCTTGGCAAAAATGTGGAGACTCCCAAAGCTAGAATGACTTCTGCTCTAAGAAGGAGGTGGAAGGAAAAGGGTGACTGGCTCCCTCTGTCCTGTGGAAAGACTACAAGCTTCTGTGAGACTTAAAGCCTGGTGGAGATGTGAGGTTCAGGGTTCTGAACAGCCCACCCTTCTCCTCTTGCACCTGCTATGGCTCAAAGTATGCTGAACCTGAGCTAGCTGCTGACCAAGCTTCCTGGGGGCTTGGAAAGGGTACTCTTAACATCCACACCTTACAGATGAGGAGAGTGGGGGTTAACAGCTCAAAGTCACATAGCCACAGTCACTCAATATGCCACCGGAGCCTTAGTCAGCCCAAGGAGATCCTAGTCACGGTGTCACGTGGCTTCCTGTGCTCTCTGACAGGGTGCTACTGGTCGCTAAGCTGATAAGACACATCAGAGTGGGGTTATCAAGGAGCAGAGAAGGGTCAACACCCTGTCCCAGCTCACAAAGCCCATGTATAACACAGCAGGAATGAGAATTACTCTGGCTGCTCCGTAGGCCGCATCATGATTGACAGGACTGCGTGGGGAAGGACGATTTGCTGGAGGGTGTTTCTTAATGGTTTACATCAGTTACTGAACATGGTGCTGTAGTGGCTTTTGTAATTAATGATAGACTTTATGCTGCCACCTTACAAAGGGTACTGAAACTAATCCTGAAAACTGTGATAATTTAGTCATCTTAAAATTGTGTTAATTTAGTCTTCTTTCTTAGGAAAGAAAATTGAACTGAAAACCAAAGCCACCTTAAGTGAAAGGAATATCAGTTTTGTTACCACACAAAGGCAGCAACAAACTCATGGGTGAGGTGTAGGCTACACGTAAGCACTGCTATAGACATGTATCACACAGATGTGCCCGTGTCAGGCTAGGTCGTGGTTGTCAATCTGATTGGACTTGGAATCGCCTAGGAGACCTAGGGCACATCCACAGGAGATTTCCAGAGAGATTCCAACTGACGAAGGAGAGCTAGCTGTCTTGAATGCAGGGGGCCCCATCCTGTGCATTAGGGTTGGGGCTGAACAGAAAGAAGAAAGCCAGTTGGGTGCTGGTTCCCCTGCTCTCTGCTTTCCCATCTACAGTGATGTGAGCAGACTCCCCCCTGCCGACATTGGCAAGTGTTGGTCAGGCCACTGTGCCATCCTTATTACGTCAGGATGTAAACTGAACCATGGGCCCAAATAAACCCCTTCTTCCCTTAAGATGATTCTTGAAGGTATTTTGTCCCTACAAGGAGAGAATTAACACACATATATGCATAGCTGAGGAGGAGAAGGGGAAGAAGAGAAGACGAAAATAAACAGTGTTTAAAATTATGACAGTGAAAGCCAGGGTCTGATAAGAAGCTGAACAAAGGTTGCCTCTGTCAAAAATGTTGAGAAAGAAACCCTGAAGTTGGGTGTGAATAGAGGAGCCAAGGGGGTTGGTTCTACGATTTTCCTCTCTTCCTGTGAACCTCTGTTTTGTAAAAAGTCAAACAGAGACAAAGAAAGAGGGTCAGAGTCCATGGACAAGAACAATGTGACCTACGTGGGGCTATTTACAAGCTCTTTTGGGTTAAACCCTAGACGATGGTGATAAAATCTCTATCAGGCAGAGTGGTGAATAGAATTAATATGTTCTAATTTTGTAAAGTGCCTTGTCACAGCTCCAGCCACATGAGAGCTGCTCAAAACTATTAATCCAGCTTTGATGAAAGATCAAAGAGAGCAGTGGGTGTTGACCTTGAGTATTGATAGACAAAGTGTCAAAGCCACTAGAAGAGCAGATGGTCACCAAGACTTTCTGAGGACCGCGCAATGTGGCTCTGTCCTTGAGGAAGTCAGATAACAGGAAATGTCCCTGTAATGTCCTGGTGGGAGATCACACGGGCATAGGTTCAGCCCACACCATGCTTAGAGGTCAACCCACTAATCATCCTCTCCATGTTTTGCCCATATTTGCTTTTGGTGAAGATTATAATTCACTCATTCGTTCACTGCTTCACAAAGTCCTTATTGATGGAGAATTTTGGATAAGCTAGATTCTGTTAAGCATGGAGAACGTCAGAGTGGATAGAACCAGAACAAAGAACCGGCTGGGTTTTGGGTCAGGATTCAAAAGTGAGGCATCCCACCCCACCCCAATCAGGATGCAAACTGGAGATATCCAAAAATGCAAGGGGGTGGCTATCAGCTGGCTGCGGTCCTTAAAACATGTACTGCATGAAGGACTACAAGGCTGCCAGATCCCAGTGCCGAAATTTCACAGGTAACTGTCTGGGGAAGTTATGTAAATGAAAATATTGGTGCCATACAAAGCTCTTTTGAACATTTTCTGATTCAGTGTTTGTTTGATAATTGTTGGTGAGCTGTCCCTCCCCAGAAATATCCAAGGTGAGTCTCAGGGAACCCTAAGTAGGAGAGAGGTGAATCCTCCATTAAAAATGCCTGTGTTCATCTCCTTCCCTGGGGTCCTGTCTGAGCCCTATGCCCTAGCTCACCTTCTCTTCTCAGGACTACCTGGGTTCCTCATGCCCAGGAGATCCAACCAATTGGATTTTCTGGTCCCCTGAGATTTGTAGGTGGACCCCTATGGCTCAGGACAACAGTCTCTGGTCCTGTTGGGTCTCTTGCCTCCCCAAAATATTACATCCTTGAAAATGTGACTCTGCCTCTTTCTGGGCTCCTATAATCCTCGTTCACTCTCTCACCAGCTCCCAGCACCTATTAGGAAGTCGCTGTCAATGCACCCCCCACCTACCGTGCTCTCTCTCATTCTCTCTACTTCTGATGTAAGTTTGATCTCTGCTAACTGTTCTCCCCAAAAGCCTGAGTGATGTCATCCTATCTCCAGGGCCAAATCACTTTTTAGCTAAATTTACCAAACCATGCCTACTCTGGGGCAAGCCTACCCCTGTGTCCCTGCCTCAAGTCCAGCAATACCAAAAAGGGGGCATTCCCAGCTTGCACTGTTCATCAGCTCCAGACTGCACCCTAGATCATGCTCTTGCTCAAGTACTGGACAATTCAGATCGGCTCTCAGACCCTTCACACTGGGCAGGGTGAGTCCCATAAGTCCCTGTCCTCTGTTCTAGAATCTTCTACAGCACAGCATAACAGTGGTCAAATGATTTGCAAACTGTCTACGTTTCTGACCAACCATCCCCACCTCCTGCAAACCCATCACTAACTTCAGTGCCTGCCACTGTTCACACTGACAGGTGTCCCACTTGGGATTAATTAATTTCCCTCAATCAAAACATAGCTTTGTTAACATCAGAGAAGCCTTCCCATATGCTTTCAGAATTGAAGAAAGATGTCCCCGACTCCCACCTCACAGATGTGGAAACTGAGGCTCAGGAAGGGGACAGCTCTTGTGCCTGGGGTGGCCCAGTCCAAGCCTCAGATGTTGATCCAGGACTCCCTGGCAACAGCACCTCTCTCCCTCCCTCTATGCTGATGCTGAGCTCTGGGCCAGTATACACAGACTCCTGAACCCCAGCTTTCTCTAACTCCCCTGTGTGCAGGCTTAGAATCAACTACAGAGAAAGCCAGAGATTAGAAATGTGACCCCCACACACACAAATTATTGTCAGGGAGTTCTCAAGGTAAAGAGACTAGTGGGGTGTCTTGTTCAACTCTAACCCCTTGTTCCAGGGCATTCTTATCAAATGTATGTTCTATTACCTGTATGGACACCTCCTTGACTCACTCTCTAGACCATAAAATCTTAGAAGACTTGTAGCGTCTCTTCCATCCATCCATCCATCCATTCATCCATCCATCCATCCATCCACCATATCCATCCATCCATCCATCCACCCATCACCGCACCCTCCATTTCTAGCACCAGCCAGCCAGCGGATCAGGAAAGAGCAGGGTAAAGAACAAATGATCTGTGCACCAACCCCCCTATGATAGTATGTATGCTGCCACCTTCTGCGTTTACCGTCCCTGTCCCTACTGAGCCTTAGCCGGTCCCCGGAAGGAGTCACTATGACCATCTTATTCCAGAGATAAGACTGTCTGCCTAAGGTCCTCCCTCCCTGATGCCATGAACATCAGCAAAGCTTTAAGCTTAGATTCGCTTGACCCTAAACCCTGAATCCCCACTACCACATATCCAAATACGGTCTAGCTTGTCATTTTCTAGATATTTTTTGCAGAAATAAAACCATGCCCCCTTCAACTCATAGACTCATTCCTTTCAATCTATGGTTAAAAATATAAATGCCTTTAAGAGAAGAAATAAACATACCTGGAGCCAATGACAGAATCCCCCAGGATGACAGAAAAGCCAGAAGCCAGGGTGGAGCGAGGGCCCACATGGACCACACTCAATTAGCATAAACATCTTTTCCTTTTCTTCTCTTATTTCCTTTTGTTGTGGCGGCACCATTGGCTTGTTCCGTCTAAAGAAAAAATATTTAATTGGCGTATTTGCTCAACTATAGATGTATTCAGTATTATTCTTCATCCCATGAATTAAATTAGTTTATTTACCCCCATGCAATTCACTCAGTTCATTTAATTTAATTTTGTAGTTATAATATAGGAAACATGCTAACTAGACTCCTCCCCTTGGGAGGGAAATGGGAAAATGTTTGGGTTCTGAATTAACCAGCAGCGGAGCTGATATTTATAATAAATCATCCATTGCTAGCCATCCCGATAATTACTGTGTGAATGGGCTAAAACAGACATGGGCACATAACAGACACATTGTTGGCCTTGACTGGGGCTTCCTTCTTTGTGCCTAATGAACAATAGAAAGGGGAGACTTAGAGATGATTTCTCTGAGATAGGCTCCTTTCTCAGACATGCGCTGAGAACCCACCGTGCATCGCATTCTAGGCGCTAGTCCCCACCATGCCCAGGCTTCTTGCACCCTGCCTGCATTGCCTTTCTGCTGGCCTCCTTGTACCACACTTGGCCTGCCAGATCTGCATATGTGTTAACAACAGTAAGTGCACTGCAGTTATGTGCTGTGCCAATCTTCACCATGATTGGTGTCCCTGGAGGTCTTTCCATCTCTGCTGTCTTCCCCTCCGGCCTCATCCACTCCCGCAGTGAACTCCGATGCTGACTCAGGGTCCAGTCAGCTTGCCGTACGCTTTGGCAGACTGCCCTAAAATGTCACCAATAGAGTTCATCCCATCACAGTGATGGTTAGATGGAACTGTCACTCAGTAAAGGACAACCTGCGTGGCCTGCGGGTGTACTGTGGGGGCAGTTTTGGTGGCTGTAACTGAAAGGGGAAGATTCGCCCTCTGACTGCAGTGCAGATGAAAAGACTCCCTTGGCCTTCACCCCCACTGGAAAATTCATCTACCCTGTGGCTGCCGATACCTTCACTGATATTAGAACCAGCCTCTTCTGGCTTCCAACCGGGGATCCTCCAGATCTTTGGTGTCAGACTGGGACAGTTGAGGCACCCAGTTCTGTGCACAGGGCAGTTACTCCAGCGTGAGACAGGTATTGTTTGACTATTTCAACCATATAGTGTAAACTGATCTAATAAACCCCACCTTTAACAAGCATGTATTCTGTCTGTAGGGTCTGTCCCTGAGTCATGCGCACCACCTTCCACCAGGGGTTTGTATAACTAAAGTCTGCTAAGCGTGACCAGCACACACCCTGGATCAATGGACACACAGGCCATGGAGGAGAACCACTTGGGCCATTGCTACACCTCCTCTCCCTCCTGCTCTCTTACCTGAGGCCCCACCTCTCTGTGACACCTTCCTCAGTAACAGGAAGGGCTAGTAGTGACAGCTTCCACGGAGGCCCTTGTGCCAAGGCTTAATGAAGGCCACAGAGTGTAAAGGATGGAATGGCAGAGCAGGTGACAGGAAGCTTCCGGCAAATGTGCCACTTCCTGTTTGGGCTTCCCACCCTTCATTGCATCACAAGGTGCTGGAAACTGAAGGGCTTTGTTTGTTTGTTTGTTTGTTTTTCCTCTCATTTTGTTTTGGGATTCCAGGCAACAGCACAGTGCTTGAGCAAAATCGTTTTCTCTTCCACAGTATACATCCCATAACTCACGGAGATCATTGGAGAATTTGAGATGTTTTCTGAGGTGCATCTGAGCAATAAAAAGGGGAATAAAAGCATCAAAAACCACAGACAAATATCCCTTTGATAGTTTCTAGAAGCTTCTATGGAGAATCTTTCCAGACATTGGAAAGACTGACTTAGAGGGGACAAATGGAGAATATCACTGAGAAGTTTTGTTTGGCTTTAAAATGCCTTTGAAGATTTTTTTATTGTGCTTTATCTAATGTGCGTGTTTTGTCCACATATTCATATGTGCATTGTGCGCATGCTTGGAGACCTCAGGGATCCAGAGAGGGACTGGAGTCACAGACAGCTGTGAGGCACTATGTGGGTGCTAGGAATCACGCCCAGGTCCTCTGCAAGAGCAACTCATGACCACTGAGCCATCTCAGAGCCCTTTTTTGTTTGGGATTTTTGTTCTGTTCTGTTTTGGTTTGTTTGTTTTTCAAGACTGGGTTTATCTGTGTAGCCCTGACTATCTATGAACTATCTCTGCAGCCCAGGCTGGTTTCAAATTCAGAGATCTGCCCGCCACTGCCTTCCAAGTGCTAGTATTAAAGGCATGTGCCACCAGCACCTGGTTTATTTGTATTTTTAACCTCAATATCTTTTTGTTTCTGCATATTTAACACATCTTATCACAATAGACTCTTGATAAGCATGGCAGATAGAAAACGACCATGTCATTGAACAAACAACTAAATGAATCAAACCGGAAGGCTGAATAAGAGGGTTCCCCATGGGAATGGCTTGAGGGAGGACAGTAAAGAAAGGATGAGTATTATCCACCTTGTCACTAAATAAGTAAACAAGAAAAATAGGAGATGTTCATTGTGGGAGCCTAAGTGTTTGCTGGTTTGCCTCCTGTTCCTCACTAGTCTGCGGATGGAGGCCTCCTCTGACCTTCAGCTCTGCCAGCTGTGCGGGCCAATCAAGAATTACACCTGTGATGAAGACCCTCTTCTGAGATCACATAGACTCTGTTGATTTATTTTCTATATTTTATACAACATGCAACATCAATTTTATGTTGATAGGGAGTATAATTTTTGAGAATTTTATACATGAATAAATACCATATTTATATTGTTCCACCCTTCCCTCTCCTCACTCCAACTCCCTCTGTGTTCTTACTCTATTCCCTCTCAAATTCATACCCTCTTCTTCTGTAATATATTACTCCACATAGATTTTTAAAAAAACAAATTACCCCTGAAAACTTCAAGGTACTAAGGATTTGCCAGTCCCTCAGTCCCTCATCGAGATCAGGGGATGAGGTTACCTTTCTCACTGCTGTGGCAACATACCTTAAAATCAAGGTAAAGAAGGATGGGATTTTTAGTTCAGACAGTTCGAGGGTTCAGGCCACAATAGCAGGAAAGAATTACAGCAAGAACATGAGTCAGCTGGTCCCATTGTGGTCAGTAAGGAAAAAAATAACAGGAACCCTCACTTCCTTCCCTGGACCTTCCCAAACAGTTCCAGCAGCTAGTCACCAAACATTCCAATGCATGGCCCTACCAGGACATTTCACATCTAATCCCCAGCCGATACCTATCTGTGCCGTGAAAAGACAGAATCCCGAGGAGGGATATAGATGCTTTCACTGGAGAGAAAGAGAGTCACAGGGATGTGAGCTCAAGGTCGAGCAGTCACAGGGCATCTGACTGGTAAGCAGGGCCACAGGAACCCCGCCTTAGCTTAGGGCTCTCAGAGCAGGACATTGGTCCTCCCAACGTTGTAGATCTGTTAAGAAGCAGGAATCAAGGGCAAATTTGTAAAGAAAGATTCTTCTTCCCTAGTATCAAATGGTGAACTTCTAAAATCCAGGAACCAAACCAAACCAGAGTTGATAAAACTGCAAGCCCAGGGGCGGGGGGGGGGGGGGGGGGGAGGAAGGGCTGACATCAGATGCAAGGGAATGTCTCTAAATGCTCTGACATCACCTGGCTTGGATTACGACAATTGCTTAGAGAACGAAGGAAAGCTGCCCGGGGTCCTCACTGCGAGGACATCTCCAGAGAGAATTGGTTGAGAGGTGAAGCCCCCGGCTGCATATTGGTGGCACCGTCCCACTGAAAGAGCGAAAACAGAGCCAGTGAGTACAGGCCTTCTTCCTTTCTACCTTCTACCAACCGTGACATAAACTGCCCTTCACATGACCTCTCCATGACAGGCTGAAGACTCTGAAGTAAAGAGACAGAATAAACCTCCCTCCCATGCCTCTTCGTCCTGAGGTGTCTGAGTTCAGTGGCAAGGTGCTGACTCACACGGAAGATGGATCCTGGAGCTGTGAGGAGTGGAGCCTTTCGGATGATGCTTGGAACACCGCAGTTGGAAAACATTTCAAACCACTCTGTGGAAGAAATTTGGAAAAGTGGGGTGATGTTGACTAGAGAAGTCTTAGAATGCCTGAGCAGGGTTCGGTCGGCAGTTGTGGTGAGAGTCTCGAAGACCGCCCTGCAGACAGGAGTGCAGACAGTGAAAATCCACCTAAGGGGTCTCACACAAGAACAAGGATGCAACTGGGAAGTGGACGGAAGGTCATTCACGTCATGGTGCTGTCAAGAATGCTCCCTACAGAATTGACTTCCCAGTAGGTGGTGCTTCTGGGAGGTGGGGGGGGCGATGAGGCAGGAGGTTGTAAGAATGGAGTGATGGCAACCTCAGGAAGTGCTGTTGGGAATATATACCACTGAGAAAAGCCACTGGCAGCTGGCAGAGCCAGGCCAAGAAAATATCATGTAGGATGGAGCTGGCAAGGTCACAAAATTGTGGTCAAGACCTTTGGAGCTCCCTTCCTACCCATGTGTGTCCTGGAGGACAGACATTGTAAAATAGGACACAGTGTTTGTCCAGGGAAGGCCTTTCTGTGTTATGATCAGCCTCTCCTTCTAGTGTTCCTATTACTTTCCTCTAGGATTCTGACAGCTACGTTTTGTCATGGTATGCTAGAAGCTCATAGCTTAAAAGATTACAGGGGCTCATGGCTATAGGAGACTCTGCACTTGAACTTTTGAACTATGACCCACAGACCAAAGGGGATTGGCCACAATACCGAGAAGCCTTGCTCTGATCTCTGTGGCTGCTTTGCTAGCTCGCCCATGCTCAGTATCTCAAATTTCTTTGTATAGCATTTGTTGGAGAGAAAGGGTGCATTCCACAGCACAGGTCTAGAGGTTCAGGGGCAGCTTGTAGGAGTCAGTTTTCGCCTTCCATCATGTGGATCCCGGAAATGAAATTCACATTTCCAGGCTTGGCAGCAAGCGCCTTTCCCTCCTGAGCCATCTTGCTAGCCCATATCCCAGTTTCTTCATGTTGTATTATCCTCGCTCTTGAGGGTTTTCCTCTCTTGGATGCTTCCCTTTATGTTGCTCTTCTGGAGTACAGTCCTGCGAGGGAAATCCCATGTCAATGTGGTTTTCATTTCTTTTAGGAAGCTTAGGTTTTGTGTTTTTCCTTTGAATTTCCTCCTATATTATGTGGAATTTTCTCTCAGCTGTTGCACATGACCCTTTTCTAGATGGCACAGCCCATTGCTTGGAACACCCCTGTGGCTGTTACTGCTTTTCCTCTTCTGGGGAGTGGGGGAGGGAGGTACGCTGTCTCTGTCCCTTCCTGTCCTGGATCCTTTTTACCTTTTGTCACTATGTCAAGTCTTCCCTCACTCAGCACAGAGACCTGCAAGTTTTTAAGGTGCTATGTTTGTTTCCAGGATGAGTTTTGATACCGGGAGATTCCCAACTCCTTGTACTGCTCTCCAGAACAGAATCCTCCCCTAGTGCTTCTGTCTGCCTCTCCTGGTTGTTCTTTTGGAGGAGTTAAAAACGCTTTGCATTCCCTTAAAGGTTCTCTAAGAGCCTCTCCCCTCCTGGGTGTGGACTTTCCTTTGCTGTCTTGTTTGTCATCCCTGTCAGCTCTGCTGTACTGTGATTCTTGGTTACAAGGTTGTCATTGTCCCGGAGTACCCGTCTTTTCTGAGTTCCAGAAACTACCACGATGTCAGCCGTGTCTCCATAAAGTAGGTTTTCCATGAGTTTCCATTAAGCTCCCTTGTGACAGAGTGGGTTGTTCTCAAAGCAGTCTCCAGACTCATGGAGGCTCTGGATCCTGGCATGTATAGAAGGCACCCCCTAAGGCCCAGTATGAGGACTTCAGCCACACCCTGGGGAGGCTAGGTGAGGAGAAACACAAGCAGGAAATAGTGGGGATGGAGAAGCCCTCAAATCCCTGTAGATATATGGCATCTGTGTATCCTTAATTCCTGGGTGAACTTCCTCAGGTCCAGCATCCTCTATTGGACATCAGTTACTCCATCCCTGGCTATCACAGGTACCTTTCTTTCCGGGATCTGCCTTGGTCCCTGATGCCTGGAGCTTGGACCATCACATGCTTGCAGGCTGCATGTTAGTAGACCCAAATATTATTTCCCTGCTTCCACACATACTCAGAGAAGTGATGGGAAGGCTTATTCAGGAATCTTCCTTTTGTTCAGTACCAGCAACCAAGTCTAGGGTCTGAAGCATGACAGGCCACTACAGAGCAATGTCCTCAGCTTGATCTGACTTTATCTTAAACCCTTTTTATTTTGAGACAGAGAGTCATTAAGTTGCACACACTGGCTTGAATTTGTGATCCTTCTGCCTCAGCATCTCAAAATGGCTGGAATTACAGGTCTCGGTCACCAGGCCAAATCCAAATATCATATCAACCATAATGAATGGGAATGCACGTTGTTTTGTGAACACAGTTGAAGGGACCTATCCACCTCTTTCTACATGCCGTAAATGAGACAGATGTTCTGGAAGCTGCAGAGTGTCTAAAATAGAGGGAATAGCCACTCATCTTCTTCCACGTGATAGGAAAACCTCACAAATTCAGTCAATGAGAGGAATGAAGATTAACTAAGGAAACACAGATTGCCGTGGACATCAGTGCTGGGAGAAGCTCCGCAAGAGAGGGGATCTAGGATAAAATAACCCTGGAGATGCAGCCGATGCAGCATCCTCTTGGGGTTCCGAGAACACATCTGTGCACCGCAGGCTGAGAAGAGCCCTGCTGTAAGATACTGACCTCACTTTTTTTAGCCTCATATTTACAAAACACTCATCATCAAAGCCTCTTTAATACAGCGACTAAGGGCATGCAATAGTGAACACACGGGGCACTCATTAAAGAATCATGATTTTCTCAAAAGACCAAATCATGCTAAATGGGTCCTTACTGATCCCAGAGAGTGTACGAGGAGAGACGTCAGCTCATCATCGCTAAAAACATCCTCTGCACATTAATGGAACTGCAACCCAAAATGGACTTATCTTACTTCATAGCAGATCATAAACAAAATCGTTTCTCACACTTCAGGATTCCTGAAAAGGCAACCCAGTGGGGGTGTTGAATAAGCCTTGTACTAAATATTTCTTTTTATTTTGGATTTGTATGTATGTTTGTGTGCTGTGGGTGAGTGAGCACTCATGGAGGCTAGAAGAATTAATTGTCAGATGCTCAGGTAGCTGCAAATGCTGGGCTTGGGTTCTCTAGAAGAGCAGCAAGTGTCCTTCGCTGCTCAGTCATCTCTCCCAACTTGAAGAAGCCCTTTAAGAAATGGGTTTCTGTGATTGCTATGAGAATGAATTCTAACTTATCCATTCCCTTGTGTATTCTGTAGAATAGAAATGACACCAGCTACAGCAGGACAGAGATGTCTGGCCGCTCCGTGGATTCATATTTCCTTCTTTCTTTGGTCACCGCACACATTGGGTCCTGGAATCTGCTGAAGGGCAACCATGCATATCGCCTTGGGAAGTAATCCTGGCAAGCTGTAAAAGAAACTCTGCCTCTGAGACCCAAACCATGTCTTACACATTACAGCTCCAGATGACAGCTCCCCGCACTTTGGAGCCAGAGAAACATCTAACAGGTCATGTAACTAGAAAGTCTCAGTTTGGGAAGTATAGAGACAGGTTCAGAGATAACCCAAGCTTTCCAGAGACCAGAGGCTGGTTGGTGACTAGATTCTCACAAAACATGATGCCTCCTTTTGGGAAGAAAAGGGAGCCTTAGAGCTGGCAAGACACTCTGGATTTACAAAAGAAGGAATTTGAAAACCTTGCCCTTCTTTATTTAGATCTTAAAACACCAAGGAAGGGGCCTAGACACATGCTGCCTTCACTAGGGTCACAAGGCCCTCTCGAGCCTCTCTGAATGAATGGGAGCTCCACAGTGTCTCAAAAGGGCCACAAAGAGATGGAACATTTGCTCCATAGCAAATGCCTCTGTCACTTAGCTGTTTTCTGTCTGGAAGGATGAGAAATTGTCGGCATCTGTCCTAAGAAGGGGCACATGCTTGGGTGTTTCTGTCACCTGGGAGGCGATCTCCAGGTCTGTCTACCACGTGTACATGTGAGATATCTCTGCGTATTTTTGGAAGATTTTCTTAAGATGGGAACAGCCAGAATATTTTTACTGTACTGTAGGCACTGTTTCATGTTGAAGTGTGAGGAAGGAAGAGAACGAGAAGGAGGTCTAAGACCATAGATGAAAACGGCGAATGTCTCCCTGAGCCTGGAGAGCAAGTGTGCTGGACTCATGAAATCCAGGAGTCTCTCTAGGTGGTCCCATCTGGACCTTCCAAAGGCACAGTAGTGAGCATGCTGGAAAGAACCCTGAAAGCAGGGCTCAAAGGAGAGAAATTTCAACAAAGAACACAGGAAAGCCAATTCATATAAGGTGGGGTCACATGAAGAGTCCCACAAAAGGGACTGGAAAGGACCCTGTCCTCAGCTGGGGACAGCCTTCAAAGCAGAACCTCAAGTGAAAATGGAGTACCATGAGCAAAAGAGCTTTGAAATGCTATGTTTATCTCTTCCCATTGACTCTGGTGATAGACACAAATTTAAATATTAGTTCTAACCACATGCATTGGCACTCCATTAAACAGATAAGGAAACAGAGTCACCTAACTCATGAACAATGGAGGTGGGGCTTCAATCTGTGTCTTCTCAGGCCACATCTGTGGTACAGTCTACATATGTGAGCTAAAACCTGGTGTGGGGCCAGGGCTGAGCAGTAGAGAGGGGGAGCTGACAGTTTGGTGGGAAGATGGCTGTCAAAGCATGTAAGGTGGGATTGTGTAAGAGCAAAGACTCAGAGAGTTACAATATTAGAACTTTATTTTATTTTAGCTTGGTGTTCTCAACCCATTAAAAATGTAGAAATACACAGAGAAACCCTGTATCAAAACACAAAAAAAAAAATTGTAGAAATAGTCTCAGCCTGGGAGTGTCAAAACCAGTTCTGGGTTAGATTGGCCAATAGCTCTCCTGACCAAAAGAGAGAAAAGAAGTCACTAGAAGGATACCAAATCATTCCAGATAAAGAGAGCTATGGCCCCGGGCTTGGAAGAAAATGAAAAACAGAGTCAATGTTATAGAGTCTTCAAGATGTCAGGGAGGTCCAACAGCTGCAGGGTGGGGCATCTGAGAGAGCTTGCCAGTGTCCCAAGCTAAAGTTGATCTTTCTCCAAGCCTCTGCCTTCAAGGTCTTTCCTTCCCAAGCCCAGTGGCAGGGGCTGGCAGCTAACTGACTGTCAGTGAAAACTAGAAGACAGTGGGAACTGGAGAGTGCCTAGCAAGGCAAGAGGAGGCAGGAGGACTTGGCCAGGCCACACATGCAGAAGACCAGCAGATGTCTGCATGCTGGCTACAGACCACCCTGTGAAGAGAAATGTCCAGGGAAGCTCTGACACCAACAGAGCATGTGTGATGCCAAGTGGCACAAGCTGTGGATCAGCCTGTCCCATTGTGGAGACCGGCATGTTCCATGTACCGCCTTGTAGTTCTCCCAGATCCTGTTGGCCATTAGAAGACAGTACTACAAGATGATGTGAGAGAGACACCAATGCTGTTTCTCACTGTGCTGCATCCTGGGCAACATCCTGGCAGGAAAGATCCTTATTCTACTCAGCCTTTTTCCTTATCTGCAAAACAAAGATGTGATGACCATGTGATGGGAAGAAGGAGGAGTGATGGTGTGGGAGATCCTTCTGTCTTTGTGTTGCTTTTATTAGTTAATGAATAAATATCTGGCTTGGCCTATGGCATAGAAGGAGGAAGGTGGAGTTAGAGCCACCTCCAGAGTCAGACATGCTGTAACTTTGCTGCTAAGCCACTGCCAGTTGGCAATACACAGATTAATGGGAATGGGTTAATTATTACATAAGAGTTAGCCAATAAGAAGCTAGAGCTAATGGGCCAAGCAGTGATTTAAATAATAAAGTTTCTGTGTGATTGTTTTGGGCCTAAGCTAGCCGGGCAGCTGCTAGGAACAAATGACCCTTCCTTCCAACAGAGTGAGCCAAATCTGAGATGCGTACCTGTCCTCTGGAAAGTTACCCATGTCATCACATAAGGAAAGTGTCCTATTTGGTCATTGACTGTGCACAGAGCAAATGAATGACAACTCCACGTCCCTGCATTCCTTTCTATGGAAAAATGAAGCTACTTTTCCTTCCCATCTTTGGTAACGAACAGAATAAGATAAATTTACTTAGATTACTTTGCCAAAGCAGAGGGGTTCCCATCTGGTTGAAGGGTGACAGTAACACACCAAAGGGGAGCTGCTCTTTAGATGTCCTGGAGCAGTGCCACTCAGAAAAGAAGCTGGGGGTATAGTTTGCATCATCAGGACCCTGTTTCTGGGACCTATCACTATTTCTACTACCTTCAGGTGAAAAGCTCGAATTTCAGAAAACTGTGGAAGTATCTGTGCAGTTATATATTCATCAAAAGGTGTCTGCCTTGTCAGTCTCTGTCCTCCACCAGGACCTAAGCAGCTGTCCAAGGGGACAGTGGGAGAAATTGTCACAGATACAAAGATCCTTGAAAGCCAATCAGAGTTCAATGAGAATGACTCGCCTTCTCCATGTGCCTCTTCCATGCCTGTCACTTCTGTTAAGATGTTTGATGGTTGGGAAGGCTTAGGCACATGTCAGAAGACTTGGCCAAGCAGAGCAATCTATGTGGCAGTCCCCTTGGGACTGGAAGGACAGAGCCACTCATGCTGACAGTGGGAGAGAATTCTCTGCTTTGAGGTAAGTGCAAACTTGTCAAGTGACCACAAGAGAGCTGGGTGTCCAATCACACAACAGGACAGAGAATCTGACGAGGGATGAGAGACCCAGGACGTCCTAGGGACCATGCCAATTCCTTGTTTCCCTCAACCTCTCCTAATAGGCCAACTGTAAAGTCCCAACCTTGTTCCACTGGCCACTTGTCCATGACTATAATACTACAGCTTCACATGTTTGAAGTTCATATGCAGAGCTCATAACAACACATGTGTCCCTCCTTCCTTAAAGAGGACATGTTCCAAGGACCCCAGAGTGTTCAGTAGCCATAGATAGTATCGATCCTTCTACACACTCTTTTACTTATCCATGAATGCCTATAATAAAGTTAAATGCATAAATTAGGTCCAGGAAGAGATTAGCAATGACTATCAACAAAACAGAATGACTCATGGTATACCATAATAAAGATTTCACCTACATCGATGCAAAAATTTTCAATAAAATACTGGCAAACCGAATCCAAGAACACATAAGAAAAATTATCCATTATGATCAAGTAGGCTTCATCCCAGAGATGCAGGGCTGGTTCAACATTCGCAAATCTATCAATGTAATCCACCATATAAATAAACTGAAAGAAAAAAACCATATGATCATTTCACTAGATGCTGAAAAAGCATTCGACAAAATTCAACACCCCTTTATGATAAAGGTCTTGGAGAGAATAGGGATACAAGGGTCCTACCTAAATATAATAAAAGCTATTTACAGCAAGCCAACAGCTAATATTAAATTAAACGGAGAAAAACTCAAAGCCATCCCACTAAAATCAGGAACACGACAAGGATGTCCACTCTCTCCATACCTCTTCAATATAGTGCTTGAAATTCTAGCAATAGCAATAAGACAACATAAGGAGATCAAGGGGATTCGTATTGGAAAGGAAGAAGTTAAGCTTTCGTTATTTGCAGATGATATGATAGTGTACATAAGCGACCCCAAAAATTCTACCAAAGAACTCCTACAGCTGATAAACAGCTTTAGTAACGTGGCAGGATACAAGATCAACTCCAAAAAATCAGTTGCCTTCCTATACACCAAGGATAAGGAAGCAGAGAGGGAAATCAGAGAAGCATCACCTTTCACGATAGCCACAAATAGCATAAAATACCTTGGGGTAACCCTGACCAAGGAAGTGAAAGATCTACTTGACAAGAACTATAAGTCTTTGAAGAAAGAAATTGAAGAAGACACCAGAAAATGGAAAGACCTCCCTTGCTCTTGGATTGGGAGGACCAACATAGTAAAAATGGCAATTCTACCAAAAGCAATCTATAGATTCAATGCAATCCCCATCAAAATCCCATCAAAATTCTTCACAGATCTGGAGAAGACAATAATCAACTTTATATGGAAAAACAAAAAGCCCAGGATAGCCAAAACAATCTTCTACAATAAAGGATTGTCTGGAGGCATTACCATCCCTGACTTCAAACTCTATTACAGAGCTACAGTATTGAAAACAGCTTGGTATTGGCATAAAAACAGAGAAGTCGACCAATGGAATCGAATAGAAGACCCTGACATTAACCCACAAACCTATGAACACCTGATCTTCGATAAAGGAGCTAAAAGTATACAATGGAAAAAAGAGAGCATCTTCAACAAATGGTGCTGGCAAAACTGGATGTCAATCTGTAGAAGAATGAAAATAGATCCATATCTATCACCATGCACAAAACTCAAATCCAAATGGATTAAAGACCTCAATATCAGTCCGAACACACTGAACCTGATAGAAGAGAAAGTGGGAAGTACTCTACAGCACATGGGCACAGGAGACCACTTCCTATGTATAACCCCAGCAGCACAGACACTAAGGGCATCATTGAATAAATGGGACTTCCTGAGGCTGAGAAGCTTCTGTAAAGCAAAGGACACTGTCACTAAGACAAAAAGACAACCCACTGACTGGGAGAAGATCTTCACCAACCCTGCAACTGACAAAGGTTTGATCTCCAAAATATATAAAGAACTCAAGAAACTAGACCGTAAAAGGCTAATCAACCCAATTATAAAATGGGGCACTGATCTGAACAGAGAATTCTCAACAGAAGAACTTCAAATGGCCAAAAGACACTTAAGGTCATGCTCAACTTCCTTAGCGATCAGGGAAATGCAAATCAAGACAACTTTAAGATACCACCTTACACCTGTCAGAATGGCTAAAATAGAAAACACCAATGATAGCCTTTGCTGGAGAGGTTGTGGAGAAAGGGGTACACTCACCCATTGCTGGTGGGAATGCAAACTGGTGCAACCACTCTGGAAAGCAGTGTTTTGGTTTCTCAGGAAATTCAGGATCAACCTACCCCTGGATCCAGCAATACCACTCTTGGGAATATACCCAAGAGAGGCCCTATCATACAACAAAAGTATATGCTCAACTATGTTCATGGCAGCATTGTTTGTAATAGCCAGAACCTGGAAACAACCTAGATGCCCTTCAACGGAAGAATGGATGAAGAAAGTATGGAATATATACATATTAGAGTATTACTCAGCAGTAAAAAACAAGGACTTCTTGAATTTTGCATACAAATGGATGGAAATAGAAAACACTATCCTGAGTGAGGTAAGCCAGACCCAAAAAGAGGAACATGGGATGTACTCACTCATATTTGGTTTCTAGCCATAAATAAAGGACATTGAGCTTATAATTCATGTTCCTAGAGAAGCTAAATAAGGTGAATCCAAAGACAAACACATAGGCATCCTCAGGAATATTAACCTTCATCAGGCGATGAAAGGAGACAGAGACAGAGACCCACAAGGGAGCACCAGACAGAAATCTCAAGGTCCAAATCAGGAGCAGAAGGAGACGGAGCACGAGCAAGGAACTCAGGACCACGAGGGGTGCACCCACACACTAAGACAATGGGGATGTTCTATTGGGATCTCACCAAGGCCAGCTGGCCTAGGTCTGAAAAAGCATGGGATAAATCCGGACTAGCTGAACATAGCGGACAATGAGGAATACTGAGAATTCAAGAACAATTGCAGTGGGTTTTTGATCCTACTGCACGTACTGGCTTTGTGGGAGCCTAGGCAGTTTGAATGCTCACCTTACGAGACCTGGATAGAGGTGGGCAGTCCTTGGGCTTCCCACAGGTCAGGGAACCCTGATTGCTCTTCGAGCAGATGAGGGGGGGGACTTGATCGGGGGAGGGGGAGGGAAATGGGAAGCGGTTGTGGGGACGAGGCAGAAATCCTTACTAAATAAATAAATTTAAAAAATAAAAAAAAATAAAGATTTCACCTTCACCCTTTCAACTGAAGGAGGCTCATTTCATACCTCTTATGGATAAATAATTGTCGGCGCTGCAACACTCATACACGGGGGCCAAAATTAAATAAAACAAGAATGACTTAAGCAAAGCATTGTGATATCAAAAGGCCTATCTCATAACCTGACTCCTAAGTCACTGATAGGCAGGCTGTATATAGACAGCATATATAGAGAGCAGATACTGTGCACTGGTTATTTATTGGGTGGGATGAAGCAAGAGCATTCATGACTGCACTATGCTGTGCAGAACAATGTTGAATTTTCAGTGTATCAGTTGCTTCTAGACTTTTCCATTTAATGATTTAGGTACCTGCTGAACTCTGGATATTGGAATGGCAGAAAATGAATCTGTAGGTAAGAGATGGGGTGCTTCCCACTGCAAGGTAAGTTAGAGGACACAGGGAAATTTGTATTACTCTTCTAAGACTTATTCCTTGGATGGTTTAGTGTGCACAGGAAAGAAGATTGGCCCCCAAACTCCATCAAATCCTAGACTGATTTATGACTAATGAATTACTACAAAGCTCAAAGAACTCGTGGGAAAAAGCCAAGATGGGGAAAGAATATAGGAGAGACCTATCTAGGTCTCACAGAAGCATCTCTGAGTAGCTCTCACTCCGTTGAGACTTGATCCTAGCATAGGAGGTAGCCACAGGCAAAATTTCCTTCTGGGCAGAAGAAACAGGTCAAGTTTTGGAGGCTGAGGAGATCACAGAATATTAGAAAGACAGTGGGATTCTATCATCTCTATCAAGGAGAGGAAGAGGGAGGAGAAGAAACTTTGACCAGGGATGCAAGCAAGAACCTGAGCAGCTGGTTCTCCATGGAGGTACTGGGTAGTTTACACTGAGAGCAGAAGGAGGTCAGAATATTTAAAGCCCGGGAATTAGATCATGTGACCAGACTTCTGGGTGTGAAGCTATTGTTACTACCCTGTGAGATATGTTTGGGGGAAACACAGGATCTAGAGATAGGCAGTGGGCCACAGGTATCCATTAACAGGCACAGGTGGTGGAAACAGGAGGGGATAGTGGATGTAGAAACGGAACAAGTGAGAGGGACTTAGGAGGTGACATCCATCAACTGGAAGATGCATGTGTGGGGGAAAGGAAGGCATGGAGGCTGATGATATCAGGTACTGAGCCTGGTGGCTGCTGCACAGATACTTGCTCCCAAACAGAAATACTTTGAGGGAGGAAAGAGAATCACAGGGCTCATGAAGTGAAAGAAATGGATGGGCTGCACACTTGTTGTGGAGAAGAGACCATCTTTTGATGGAGGAAGGTCATTGGTTAAGTAATAAAGAAACTGCTTGGCCTCATAGGTTAAAACATAGGTGGGAGGAGTAAACAGAACAGAATGCTGGGAGAAAGAAGCTGAGTCAGGAGTCGCCATGGTTCTCCCACTCCAGACAGACACAGGTTAAGATCTTTCCTGGTAAGCGCACCTTGTGGTGCTACATAGATTATTAGAAATGGGTTAAGAGGCTGAAACTAATGGGCCAGGCAGTGTTTAATAGAATACATTTTCTGTGTAATTATTTCGGGTAAAGCTAGCCGTGCGGGTGGCCGGGTGCCGGAAAAGCAGCCCGCTGCTCTAATTTCAACAGAGTGGTGCCCAGACGTTTGGACAACTGAATCCACTGAAAGCCTGAGAAAGCTTGGGAAAGAGTAAAGCATGTTTTCTTGGTAGCAACAATTTCTTGGGTCTACTCTGCTTGCTAGAGGCAAGCAAGCGTTCTCATCTAAGAGATGCTTCCTGACTCAGCTTCAGCTGCAAAACCCTGCAGCTCTTAAGAGGTCCTGCCACGAAACACTTAAACGATGTTGACAAAAAGCTGAACACATGGTTTTCGGTTTTCAGCTGTAGCAGGAAAAAAGCTGTGCTGTTTAAAAATGCCGGCTTTCTGGGCTGTCCTGTCAGGGCAAACTCTGACTCTTTTTCGCAGGTGGTTCGTGCAGTTTGCAAGCACAGGCTGCTGAAGCTCACTTGCTAGCAGGGACCTTGAAATGCCAGAGTTGTGGCAGTAAACATGGTTACAGCCAGTACCTCAGCCATGAGGCTGGAAAGCTAAGGAATGGGCTGGATCTAGCTGCCAAAGCCACGGCTTTAATCCCACCCATATTGCTCAGTAATTTAAAGGCTCGTGTGGTCAGAAAAAGAGAGATATACAGTAAAGAGAGATTCAAAGACAAAGAAAATTTCTAAATGGTTTACTGTGTGTTAAAAATGTATACAAGCTAAAAGTTGAAGTTCTTAAAGTAAAAAAAAAAAAGGAAGAGAGTTGTTGTGTGTGGTAGTACACACCTTTAATCCCAACACTCGGAAGGCAGAGGGAGATTGACCTCTGTGACTTTTAAGTGTGGTAGCACACGCCTTTAATCCCAATGCCTGGGAGGCAGAGACAGGTGGATCTCTGAGAGTTCAAGGACAGCCTGGTCTACAGAGTAATTCCAGGACAAAGATATACAGAGAATATAAAATAAAAGTAAAAATAAACAAAATAGAGTTAAAATAAAGCCATACAAAGATGGAAAATAAACAGAGAATTTTGATACTGTATGCTATTATGCTTTCTTTGAATTGTTTGAATGCTGAGGAAGGAGCAACAGCTGCTAAAAGATATTTGTATATAAATGCTGCTGAACTAATCCAACATAGATACTTTGAAAATGCCTTGACTTTGAAATTTGTATCTAAGGACATGATGCTTTGGAAAGGAGTTTCATATTTTGTTTTTACAGAGGGTGAGAGTCTGTGGATTGTTTCTATTCCAATATGGTATGGTAGACCACGCCCTCCTGAAAGGTTGCAGTGAACACCTTCAGAAAATTACTTCACTCAATTGACAACTGAGATGAACTTAGCACACAGGTTATACCCTGAAATATCTGATTAACAGCACCCCCATTCAGCAGGAAGCAGTTTGGAGAGAAATAACTGCGCTCATATTCCCAAATAGTGTTTATAAAAGTTCTTTTACATTTAAAGGGGGATATGATATAGGTATGAGTAATTTACATTGATATGGATTTTGCTTTAGTGATTTAAATTTAAGGTCAATTTTGTTATATGTATATGAGTTTCTGATCTTGATTAAGGTATTGTGATTGTGTAGTTCACTTAAAAATGTAATGTATATAGGGTGTTAATAGATAATCATAGTCAAGTTTGTAGTCTTGTTAGTTAAGATTTTCTAGATGTACATAGATATATTTTAGATAGGCATTCTTCATATCTTTCAAAGATTATAGAAAATGACATTTTAAATGTTTTAATAACTTAGGGCTTTTCATGACAATGAGACACTCTGCTCCTGGCAGCACCAATCTACTTCAAGAAAAAGATGGGCATCGAAGAGTATCCTTATGGAGTTTGATAGCCATTTGGGCAAGAAACTGCTCTTGCCTGGACTGTTGCATAAACTGGACACAAAGAACCCGCAGAAAGAGGACTGCTGAACTTGCCTAAAGGTGAGATGATCTTTCGGGGTTCCTGATGCATGAAAGAGTCTGCAAGACATTCTGTAGGACACAGCAGATAGTGATTGACTGCCTTTGAAAGGTCCTGCTTCATGGAAATGTCTGCTGGATATCATGGGCCTGTAGGCCGAAGATGGATGCCCCAACGGTACAGAGGAACTTTGGATGACTGTCCAGGCAGCAAGATGTCTCTGTGATTTCTAGAGTTTTGTAAGTTTCTTACTTCTTGTTTACTTAGGTAATATTGTATCTTTCTGAAGTCTTTGATGGAGTTGAAGAATAGTTAGTTATAGTTTTCCTTAGTTATGATAAAGATAAAATAGATGTAAATATTGTAATTTTTACTTGATAACTGTTTTGTTATATGTAATTTTGCTAGGTTAAAGTTAAAGCCTTCCTTTTTTTGTTTAAACAGAAAAAGGGGAAATGATGGAGGAAGGTCATTGGTTAAGTAATAAAGAAACTGCTTGGCCTCATAGGTTAAAACATAGGTGGGAGGAGTAAACAGAACAGAATTGCTGGGAGGAAGAGGAAGTGAGCTCAGAGACGCCATGTTCCCCTCTCTCAGGCAGATGTAATAGCTCTGCTCTCTGAAGCAGACGTGATGGAGCAAGCCCCCAGGTCAGACATGCTGAATCTTTCCCAGTAAGCGCACCTAGTGGTGCTATGCAGATTATTAGAAATGGGTTAAAATATTTTCTGGGCCTTTGAGCTGTGACTCTTCTCCTCAGAACCCTGATTGCTCTTGGAGCAGATGAGGGAGGGGGACTTGATCGGGGGAGGGGGAGGGAAATGGGAAGCGGTTGCGAGGAGGAGGCAGAAATCCTTAGTAAATAAATAAATTAAAATAAATAAATAAATAAATACCAAAAAAAAAAAGAAATGGGTTAGGCAAAATATGAGAATTAGCCTGTAAGAGGCTAGAGCTAGTGGGCCAAGCAGTGTTTACAAGAATACAGTTTCCGTGTAATTATTTCGGGGCATAAGCTAGCAGGCGGCTGGGGTGCTGGGGATGCAGCCCCGCCGCTCATATTACAACAATCTTTGGTAGAAGCTTCTTCCAGTAGGGATGGAGCCCCAGGGATGCAGTTTCTTTGAGTCATCATCCATGCTGGGGTGGGCTCTCACAGGACATGTTTTTGGTGACAGCTGGATGAGGAGGGCTGGAGGCAGACCAACTGTAAGCTCTTCCAAGTACTGGCAGGTGCTTTGTCTGCTTCTGTTGCTATGCTACCTCCTTATCTTTCAGTACATGGCCAGGTGAACATCTAAGGATGAGTCTGGAAAGATGTTCAGTTCTGACCCCCCACCTCCACCCTGCCATGAGATGTCATAAGGAAAACATGAGGTGGGAGGTCAATGTAGACGTGGAATTCAGGATCAAGGGACAGAAGACAGATATTTGCTACTTGGAGCTATCAGGATCAATAATGTAGCCACTAACAGGAATTAGAGGAGAAAGAAGAGGAGAAGAGAGGGAGAGAAAGGGGAAAGGAAGGAAAAGATGGTGAGAAGAGACAGCACAGGGCGAGAGCTGAGAGATAGAGAGAGGGGGGAGCTAACTTGAGAGAGTCTTGAGTTGGAGGTTCAGACAGGAGACCTGATGAAGGTCAGGACTAGTCTAGAGCTTGAAGCCGAGAGGATAACACTGATGAGAACGGGACACCATATCAAGACACACTACACAAAAGCTTAATGAAACTTTGCCTCTGGAGGAAGCTGTTAATAAGTACACAGTATCATCTATAGTCATCCTTAAATTAACACAGCTGAACAGGCTAAGAGTAATTTATGGAACTTTGCCATGGTGCCAGACACCTTATAAATATTATCTGTAAGACTGACATGGGATCAATTGCTTTCATTGGAAAGGCAAGACACTAGCATCTCAAATACATTATTTAATCTTGACAACAGCCCAGTGGGGTGGGTACCGTCATCAGTAGTTTTCAAATCAGAAATCCTCTACAATATCAGAGGACTCAAGAAACTCAGTTAAGCTCACACAGCCAACTGGTATACCCGGAATGAAAACCCGGTTCTCTGGTACTTCCTTGACACTCTTCTCTTTGCCAATGCCAGGGAATGAAAGAAAAGAGGAGACAGAGGTGTCAACTGTGCAAAGGCAGACGGGCTCATCCCCTCGTGGCTGGATAAACAGTACTCTCTGAGCCCATCCCTTCTTGCCAAAAGTTATTCTGAGCCTAGTTATGGTGACCTCATAAGCGCCCCTGGCCTCTGCTAACTTCTGCATAAAGTTAAACTAGCTACCAGAGAGCTTCCTCAACTGATTTATGGATGTATTTGCTAGGCTTTGGTCATAAATCTGTACCCCCAGGACGTTTCAGCTGTGGTATTTATTGATCAAAGACAACTTGTGTTAAAAAAAATTTTTTTTGAGATTTTGCCAGATAATCACTATGGGATATTTGAGAAAACACAGTGTCCTTGGGTAAATGAAATGCTGCAAGCAGTTGGTCTTGCTAGTGGGGAAAATTCCTTTGCCCTCAACTGTTCAACTGTTTTATTGCCCTTTTTGTGTTGTGCTGTTTCCACAGAGCAGGCAGAGTTTTCATATCTGTCTCTTTCCCACCTCACAAGCTCATCAAGGGAAAATGGAGATGAGGAATTGTCAAAAGACCTTTCCCCCGGGGCGCAGGGAAGTTTTTATTCCTTTGAACCAGAACTGCAGGCCAAATGTGTCTCAGAAGCCGTCAGGTGGCAGAACACCTGGGTAAGAACAATGAAATATGGATGCTGTTGGCGACGAAAACCACAGATATGAATATGTGCAGAATCTGATACCGACGCCTGGTTCTAGTACGAACAAGTTAAACTTTAGAAAGCGCTATTGGGGGAAAATTGAAGATGTCCATCAATTGTTCCGCGTGTGTCAGTGCTTCCGTGCCTTTGTGTGTGGTGTGGAAACCCAGGAGACATACTAAGGGCCAGTATTAATGGTGGACCAGGCTATAACACGATGGTGACCTAAGAGTGTAGCCCAAGCTTTCACAGACAGGAGGGTTGGAACACAGTATGACGAGATTGAGCATGGTGGGTTGTTTTGGTTAGTTTTATTTATTTGTTTTTGATAGGATCCTCCCGGGGAGCTTCGGCGGGCTTGGAAATCACTCTGTAGACCAGGGCTGACTTTGAACTCACAATTCTGGCTTTGTGCCTCGAGTTCTGACAAGAGTGATGGTGCTTTTAAAAGGTGGAGCCCAGGACACCATCAGTTTCTTGGTTACCTTCCCCTTGGAAGGGCTTCAGATAATTTCTGTGGGACCCACTCATGTTCTGACTTGTTCTCAGCGTGTGAGCTCAGCCATTCACATTCCCTCCTACTATGTGATGCCAGCCCCAGGAAAGTGTTTACCCAAGTCAAGTTTGTGCTGCGGCATCATGCCTTTGGACTTCCAGGAGTATGAGCTAAACAAACCTCTTTTCTTTATAAGGTCACCCTTCTTCAGGTATTTGTTATAGTAATGGCAACATAAGACGACCACCCTTCTCTATTGTTCCTAGTTGTAACACCATAATGTCAAATAAATGTTCCAGAATTTCCTAAGTCTATGAAGCTCATAAAATGTAAAAGAGAAGCTGACATTCGAACATACGGAAAACAGAGACAGTGAAGACACTGGTGGATTGGAGAGCGGGTATCTCCTTTGAAGAAGGTGTTTGTTCCTTAGGTCCAGGTTCCTGTGCCTGTGTTCACTGTCTGATCATCTTCTGGGATCAGGATGAGTGATGTGGGAGTGAAGAATAAGAATATAGAGAATAAAGCAAATGTCTTAAAAAAAAGGGTAAAGTCTTTAAAGAGACAGAGTACAGATAGTTAAGAGATTAAAAGAAATAAAGAAAAATAAGCCACATAAAAATGGAAAATTCACAGAGAGTCTGGATTATGTACATTGTGTTTTCTTTAAAATTTTTGACTGTAAAGGAGCTAAGTACAGACAGACATTTCATTACATGGGCTGCCAAGCTAAACCATAATGGATATAAAGGTATTATGATTTCAAAATTTGGGTCTAAGGATATGATACTTTGGAAAGGGTCTTCTTTTGTTTTCACAGAGGACCAGACCCTGTGGATTTCTTCTATTACAATTTGGTATGATAGACCACGCCCTCCTGAAAGGTTGTTGTGAACATCTTCAGAAAATTGCTTCGCTCAACTGCCAACTGAGATGAAACTAGCACACAGGTTATACCATGAAAGACCTAATTAACGACGCCCCCATTCAGCAGGAAGCAGTTTGGAGAGAAAAAACTGCGCCCATGTTCCCAAAATATTGTTTATAAATGTTCTTTTACATTTAAAGGGGGATATGATATAGGTATGAATAATTTGCATTGGTATGGATTTTAAGGTCAATTTTGTTATATGTATATGTATTTTTGATCTTGAATAAGGTGTGATTGTGTAGTTCATTTTTAAAATGTAATGTATAATTAGGAAATATAGGTTGTTGATGGATAATCATAATAGTCAAGTTTGTAGTCATGTTACTTAGATTTTCTAGATATATAGAGATATATTTCAGATAGGCATTCTTCATATCTCTCAAAGGCTACAGAATATGGCATTTAAAATATTTTAATAACTTAGGACTTTTCGTGACAATGAGACACGTCTGCTCCTGGCAGCACCAATCTACTTCGAGAGGAAGATGGGCATCGAAGAGGATCCTTATGGAGTTTGATAGCCATTTGGGCAAGAAACTGCTCTTGCCTGGACTGTTGCATAAAATGGACACAGAGAACCCGCAGAGAGAGGACTGCTGAACTTGCCTAAAGGTGAGACGGTCTTTTGGGGTTCATGACTCATGAAAGAGTCTGCGAGACATTCTGCAGGACACAGCAGATAGTGACTGAACTGTCTTTGGAATTTCCTGCTTCATGGAAATATCTGCTGGATACTTTGGGCCTGAAGGCTGAAGATGGATGCCCCAAAGGTACAAAAGAACTTTGGGTGACTGTCCAGGCAGCAAGATGTCTCTGTCATTTCTAGAGTTTTCTTATTTCTTGTTTACTTAGGTAGTATTATATCCTTCTGGAGTCTTTGATGGAGTTGAAGAATGAATAGATAGTTATAGTTTTCCTTAGTTATGATAAAAGATAAAATAGATATAAATATTGTAACTGTAATTCTTGCTTGATAACTGTTTTGCTATATGTAATTTTACTATGTTAAAGTTAAAGCCTTTCTTTTTTGTTTAAACAGAAAAAGGGGAAATGATGTGGGAGTGATTTCTTATTAATAAAGAAACTGCCTAGACCCATTTGATAGGCCAACCCTTAGGTAGGCGGAGTAAACAGAACGGAATGCTGGGAGAAAGAAGCTGAGTCAGGGAGTCGCCATGATTCTCCCACTCCAGACAGACGCAGGTTAAGATCTTTCCTGGTAAGCCAGCTCGTGGGCTACACAGATTAATAGAAATGGGTTAGATCAATATGTAAGAGCTAGCCAATAAGAAACTGAAACTAATGGGTCAGGCAGTGTTTAAAAGAATACAGTTTCTGTATAATTATTTCGGGTAAAGCTAGCCATGCGGGCGGCCGCATGCCAGGGACGCAGCCCTGCCGCTCGTAACACAACAGATGAGGCTTATTTTAATGCTTCTCACCTACATTTTAAATGTTTATTTCTATTTAAAAAAAACAAAAAATAAAACAAAACAACATAGAGGCCAAACAAAACGCTGTGTGAGCCAGATCTGACCAGGGTCATCAATTCAGCCATGACCAAGACACAGGCTTGGAATCTGAGGCCTTGAGAAAGCAAAGAGACCCTCCCACATCCCACGTCAGGCTTAGCCGCAGCTCTAGATGCCTTTATTCTGATGCCCTTTGACCTTGTACTCTCCTGTGGTGTGGTCGCTGACTTTCACCCCATGTGTAGTGGTTATATGAGGATTGATGTTTGCTGTGACGCTTGCAGAAGGCAAACCAGCAGCAGTTTACTGAGCATCTGTTGCCTCCACACAGTAGAGCTTAAATCTCTGCTCCCTAGTCTCACCCAAACTTCACTTGAGATGCTCTCTGTCTTGAGTTTCACTCCTCATGTCAGAGAGGTCAAGGTTGCAGTGCACAGCTTTTCTCCTGATGAGTGACAGATCAGGGATTCAAAGCCATTTCTTCTCACTCTGAGAAGCCCTGCTGACTTCTGCCTGAGCTGCCTGTCTCCAGGACAGGAGTGGTACCACCCACCTGTAGCAGCTTCTTGCTGAGTTTGCCTGGGTGCTTTTCTGGGCTCTCCTTAGCTTACCAGGCCTGAACACTCCAAACCCACTAGTATTCCAAGTGTTTCATCTCAATGTTGCTGGCTTGTATCAGCCCCACCCTTGACTGGGATGGGGATCCCACATCTCTATACAGTGTGTCCTCGATGACCAGATTGATGTTCCCCTAATTGTCCCTCAGAGTGCACAGAGTCTGTTCTCAGGGCAGTAGTATGAGGCTTCCCACCAGACTTGGACTGTGCCCCACATCAACCCAGCAGAAGCTACACCCTAGGTGTTAGACGTAGACAGCACTTACTCCGTCACCCATGTTACCCAGGTCCAGTTGCTTCTGAACCCATGTGGATTTATGCTGAAATATCCCAGAGACTGGCCTGTTTCAACTCAGTGCTCCTGCCATCTCAGCAACCCTATCCCTACCCCCTCTGGTCTGTATACCTCAGAGCCCTAGATGTGCCTGCTAGGATTTTATCCGATGTGTTCTCCAGACTTCAGTCAGGGTGACACTGTGGCGTGACAGCAACATCACAGCTGTAAATACTAAGTCTGGTTGAGAAGACATCTCAGTGAGGTGCTTGTCTTGTGAGCATGGGGCCCCAAGCCTAAATTATATGGGTGCGGTAGCATATACCTATAATCCCAGCACTGGAGAGGTAGAGACAGGAGGATCCTTGGGCATCACTGGCCAAGCAGCCTAAGCTATGGGGAAGGTTCCAGTAAGAGATCCTGTCTTGAAAAAAGAATGTGGACAGTACCTGAAGAATGGCATCTGAGATTGACCGCTGACCTACATATGCACACACACACACACACACACACACACACACACACACACACACCAACCTGTACACATGGGAATATATAATGAATAAGTGTTGTTGTTCATCACGTGACAACCAGAACACATCTAGAGAAAGCCGTCATTTGTCAGCTCATCCTTCTGCAGGCTTGGTCCTAACGTGGCATTTTATTTCAATGGCGCTCTACCAGTCATAGCCTCCATCCCTTATGAACTGACTCCTATGTACCTAATGTGGCTGACTTAGATTTTAGTTCAAAGGCCACACATACATGTGAGAACCCATTTGTTTGTTCCCATGTGCATGCGTGTGCACGTGCATGCACAGAGTTATATGCTAGGAAAGTTCTGGAGTCATCTTGCCCCCTTACTGGTATCATAGTTAGGATAATGCCCACCTCCCTAGCAACATTTAACTTTCACAAGGAAAGGGTGGCATTGTTCACACCTTTCATGGGTGAGTGAATTTCTTTGGCTGGAAACTCGCTGCTGTGCCCAGAAGACACACAGCTCTTTCATTTGGGAAAGGCTTTGTCTCAGACTCATAAGCCCCACATCTAGACCCATCTTATTCCAGCCACATGCTAACATGTGTGTGAGATTTGTAATCTTCATGTCTTCAAGTGAGGTTGAGTCCTTTGTTGGGAGGAGTGTATGTGTGTGTGTGTGTGTATACATGTACGTGCATGCATTACGTGTACTTGTGCAAGCATGTTGCATATGTATTTGTGCAGGGGGTATTCATGTGTGGACATGTGTGTGTATGAACACGCATGCCTATGTGCATATGTGCACAGACCAGAAAAGGACAACAGGACCCAGGTGTCCTTCTCTATCACTTCACATTATTCCCTTGAGACAGAGTCTCTCACTGAACCTGGAGCTGGAGGGACTGTTTGATTGGTTGTTTGGTTGGTTGTTTGGTTGTTTGGTTGGTTGGTTGGTTGGTTGGTTGGTTGGTTGGATTTTTTTTTTTCCCAGCTTGACCTAACTGGCTAGCACACCCCCAACAATCCTCCTGTATCTGTGCCCATTTCCCAGTACTGAAGTTACAGGTACCCAATTCTTTTTTTCATGAGTATTGAAATTTGAGCTCAGATTCTCATGAGCCGGTGAGTCATCTCTGAAGCCCTATGTATTTTTAAACTTAGATTTCATTTTGCTGTCGTGCCAAGCCCATTATTCCCATAGATGGGGACAGTGTCTACCGAGCATGACACCCACCTGACCTGTCACACATCCATCAGAGTTGTCAGAATGTCACACCATGCGTGTTTTGTCTGCCCACCCCACGGACTACCCCATGCTAAACCCAAGCTCTGCTGTTACAAATTAATACATTAATCTGGGTGACTTGAACTGAATTCTACTCTGAGTAGAAAAGAATTAATGTGCCTGTACCCCAGCCAGGCTATGTCTGGCAGTTGTGACTCACAACCTGTGGGTTGGCTGAGGATGATGAAGGAAGAGGTCCTAGCCTGTCCCATGTGTGTGCATGTGTGATTCATTGACCATCTACTTGACTTTGTAGATAGGTGGTATAGGTCTAATGAGTTTGCTCTAGAGTGAGCCGTCCCCCGTGCCACACCAGGAAGATGGACAGTGGGGACAGACAGAGGTGCTCATCATCACTGGCAATGGCTCTGCCATTACTGGGCAACCACGTAATTAAGCAAGCAAGTCAGAGAAAACTCGCCACCTCCTGGTGACGCCTCCTCTGTCCCTTTCCAGAGGAACAATGCATTTGAGTAACCTCTTAATGCATCTCTCACTCTCTCCGATACACTGGATAATTATTTATTTTGTTGTCTAATTAGTTAATTAGGCTGGTGTTGCTTTTTAAGTCGAAAGTCCTGTTGTTTGGGTACTAGAAAATGGCTTTTTGTTTGTTTTGGGTTTTTGTGTGCTTTTTTTTTATCAGGGTAATGGGGTCTTATTAATTGAATGGCTGGCTCTGGGTGAATCTGCCCCAGGGACGCAGTATGGATTTTCCAGGAATAAATTGAAGCATTAGCAGAGAAAGGTGGCGCTCGAAGTGAAAGTGCCCGGGCGCAGGCAGTCGTAGTGGGCAGTTTTCATTTTCATTTCATTTCTGTGTTTGGGTGGCAATTTACAGTCCGCACGGCTGCTTGTCTAGCACAGCTCATTCAGCCCCAACTGAAGAGGATTCCCAGGGAGTTCCTCTCCTGCTCATTTGCAGATGGGGCGGCCGAGGATCTGGGGAGTCCTGGGCTGCTCTTGTTCCTCTGTCCTGTGCATAGTAGAAGCCAGCAGTTAGGAAGGGAGGGAAGGAAGCAGGAGAGAGGCTGTAATGGGTGCTCTAGAGAAGTTTCAGGTGTGAACTCCAGTTCCTTCACTTTTTTTATTCAGTCCAACAATTAACAGATACCAGCCCAGCATCTGCCTGGTCCCAGGAACCAAGCAAGGCTCTGTGAAGAGCCAAAGATGAGTACATGGGTTCTGTGCCCTGGGGTGATTTAGGTGCCTGGCAGCCTCTAGATGCCAACAAACCACTCTGTCACAGCCTGCTCACCTGGAAAGACCATGGTCATGGTGAGGGGGACCGTATGTGACACCTCAAACTGAGTGTGCAACCTAGTGGGGCCGTAAGAAGGGAGTTCTTGTGTGTGAACCCCGACACTCTCCACACAGGGCCACATTGTGAGAAAAGAGTGTCTAAAGGGATAGCGCAGGGGGGTCAGGAAATGCGCTGCAGGGTAGGGAAGACCAGACATGTGTCTTCTCTTACGAATGCATAGGTGTGTGCGTGTGTACACATGTGTGGATGTGTGTGTTACACGAAAGCAAAAGCAAGGCTATTTGGGGAGAGAAAAGTGAGCAACAGGAAGAGAAAATGGAGGCTATTGAGGGGAAAATGTGTAAAGTACAATGATAATTATGTATGAAAATGTCAGAATGAAGTCAATCATTTTGTATTGTAACTTAAAACAAATGTGTGTATGTGTGTGTGTACCTGTTTGCATTGTTGATGCTCTGTGCCCACAGATCTATAGCAACTTTCCTATCTCCCTTTCAGAACCCTCTGCCACCCTGTGTTGGTGACTTGGCCACATGTGGCAGGCCCTGTGGTACAGGCTGGGCACCCTGGGTGTCCATCTTCCCTCACCTTATTTTCACATGCTCCATAAAGTTGAGCGCACTCACTGTTCAGGGGCATAGTGTAGGATGCAAATACAGTCATCAACAAACCTGTTTTCCACAGTGCTGAAGCTGAAGCCGGCCATCAAGGTGCTAGTGAGCAATGCTGCCTCTAAGGGATGTGAGGTGAGCCTGCCCGGGGCGCTCTCCCTTGGAGACTATAGTCTTCCATGTCCCCTGGCACTCATCAGAAATCGCTTTTGCTCCTCTTACATTGTATTCTTCATCAGCCTGCTCTCAGGCCATACCTGAGGCTGCCAACAGCCTCTCCGCTGCCCACTACCAGCCTCATGCCTCTGCTCCCAACAGGACATGGGAGTGATGCCTCCTGCAGGTCTCACCAGACCTGAGCCTCCCACTTGGTCTGTTCTGCTCCTCTTTCTTTTATTGCCTTGTCTTGTATCCACCTTTCTCCTACTTACACATCACATCATGTTGAGTCTTGAGTCTTCACTTTGCTTGTTTTCACTTCTATCACTAGACAAAATAAATGTCACTGGAGGAATATGTACATTACCGGACACCGATTTCCCCAAAGAGATCTGATTTAGACAGGCGTTATCAAAAGCATGTGAGGACGAATTGAAACTCATCTCACAGGAAAGGCAGTGGGGAATATACTGGAATTTTGGTTCGAAGGAGAGACGATTCCAAGGTCGGACTATGAGTGTCAAATGGGAAGGGCTGGGCTGGGGCAGAGGGAGTGGGTGCTGCGTTGCTGCCTCGAGCTGGGGCAAGATTCCTGCAAGGAACAAGCCACTGACTCATTAAATACAAAAAGCAAACAAAAACCTGGACAATACGGTCCGGTGTGGCTCAGTCAGTAAGCTGCTGCCATGCATGCGTGAGGACTTGATTTCCATCCTCAGAACACATGAGAAAGGAACTGGGTGTGCTGGAGTGGTCTTGGTATCCTACATGGGATGTACTCACTCATATTTGGTTTCTAGCCATAAATAAAGGACATTGAGCCTATAATTCGTGATCCTAGAGAAGCTAAATAAGAAGGAGAACCCAAAGAAGAACATATAGGCATCCTCCTGAATATTAACCTTCATCAGGAGATGAAAGGAGACAGAGACAGAGACCCACAATGGAGCACCGGACATAAATCTCAAGGTCCAAATCAGGAGCAGAAGGAGAGAGAGCATGAGCAAGGAACTCAGGACTGTGAGGGGTGCACCCACACACTGAGACAATGGGTATGTTCTATCGGGAACTCACCAAGGCCAGCTGGCCTGGGTCTGAAAAAGCCTGGGATAAAACCGGACTTGCTGAACATAGTGGACAATGAGGACTACTGAGAACTCAAGAACAATGGCAATGGGTTTTTGATCCTACTGCACGTACTGGCTTTGTGGGAGCCTAGGCAGTTTGGATGCTCACCTTACTAGACCTGGATGGAGGTGGATGGTCCTTGGACTTCCCACAGAGCAGGGAACCCTGATGGCTCTTTGGGCTGACGAGGGAGGGGGACTTGATTGGGGGAGAGGGAGGGAAATGGGAGGCGGTGGCGGGGAAGAGACAGAAATCATAAATAAATAAATAAATAAATAAATAAAATTAAAAAAAAAAAGAAAAGGCAGATCCCTGGCACTGACCAGCCAGCCAGCCTACTTCCTGAGTTCCAGGCCACTAAGAGACCCTATTTCAAAATAGTAATTAATAATTAAAATAATAATTATTGCTGTTGTTACAATAACAGTGAATGAAGCCCAAGGTTGACCTCTTGACCTCTTGCCATCCCCCACAAACAGTAATGCTTCTAAAAGGGGATGATAAAATAAAATAATGAGAAATAAATCAAAGCAAGAAGACAAAATGAACTCCAAATTTGGAGAAGAGGTCTTGCAGTGGCGTGACCTTGCCCGCACTGGGAACTTTTGTCTGTCTCCGGGGACCTTCTGGTACCAGCATATACCACGAAGTAAGCCACAGAATGAAGTTCCCTGGCAGGCACAGTCTACCCCAGGAACCACAATAAGACTGAAGTTGAGAACCCAGCCCCAGGAGTGATCACCCTGAGCTGGTGCTGACCAGGATTCTGACATGAGGGATGGAGCTCACTTCACCCTCTCGCCAGAATCTGGTGTAAATAGATATTCTCGGCTCTCAACATCCCGGTTAGTTCTGTGGTCCTGGGGAGCGTGTAGGAGCAAGGTTCATCTTATCAAGCATTGGTGGGAACCCTAGCTAACAACTGAGGTCCACCCTAGAAACACACTGGGTGACCTCTGAGTTCCCTCTGCCTTGTGAATTCTCTGATAGAGGGAAAAGCCACCAGCAGGTGAAAGGCTGGCCCCTTGCTACACACCTTCAGAAAACGCTGGGAAAAGGGCCTGATTAATTAATGTTTTTAAAGAAGTTAGAGATCTAGTGTTTTTTTAAATAAGAAAATGAACAGAAGTGCAAAACATCATGACTACTCATTATTTAATTTAATGATTTGTGAAGATTCTGTTGCCATAGTGACCAAGCACTATTTATAAAAATTAAGAACATAAAGTATAAATAATAATATTATTACAAGCAGAAGGGACTCGAACCTCTCAATCAGAAAGGAATAATTTCCAGATGGGGACAAAAATTAAAATACTGTGTGCATCGCACATGGGGAAGGGTGATGACACACTTGCATTCGCTCTGCATGCTGGAGGGGAAAATCAGGTCACTAGGACACTCTGGGATCATCTGCGTGACAGTCTGTAGCTTCATGTTCCACGGGGTGCACGAGATCTGCACGGATTCAAGAGAGGGTGGGCAGCACTGACAACGGTGTCAGAGAAACCCTGAGCACGTGACATGGTGTACAAAAGACTAGAACCATTGCATGCTGCTGGACCATCACTCACCAGATGACTGACTGTCCAGGTGCCATCTGCATGGTTCCTAGTACCCAGGTAAGATGGCCGGACAGCCCTCACTGATCTGAGAGCTGGGCCTGATGAAAGTCTCACCTCAAGAACGTCAAGAAATAAACTCCTGCTCTTTTCAGTCTCAGGTGTTCTGTGATAGCTTCATCAACAGACCAAGGTGGTACCCCAGGATACCCAAGGCTGAGGGAGGCAGAGAAGTCGAGGAAACAGAGAGACAGAGTTAGGGAAACCGAATCACTCTGCTCAGGGCTCTCCGGTAGCCCTAGTACCATGTGACTAAGCATCTCATTGGCCAGGCTGTCAAGGACAGAATCCCCACACCAGGGGCAGTCAGCTCTACCGTGGGGTTCCAGAGAAGAGACTGAAGCTGAAAACTCAACCATGGCCACCCACGCAAGGAACAGTGCCTGAGCCAGGAGAAGCCAGGTACATATCCCTTAGTAGATAAGACCCTGCTACCAGGCCAGGTCCCTTCCTGGGATGCTGTGAAACAGTTACCACCAGCAACTGCTAATTGGTACTCCATCTTCATCCTGGTTCTACCTACCAACCACCTGCATGTTCCAGCTGCAACCAGCTGGAATGCCCTAAAAGATGGCCTCAGTGGAGACCCACAATGCCAAAGGTAGTTCAGCCATATTAAGGACCTACAATTAATCAAAGCATTCCCTAAGCACTGAGAGCAAATGTAAGGTTTCCAGAATCTACTTATCTTTGCTTGCCATGACAATGGGAACTACCAGCCTAGGACAAGACATTCCCTGAGCAGGGCCTGTGTAAGCAACTAGACTTGAGCTCCCTAACTTCACTTCTAAAATATTTCGTAGTCTTAAAGATAAGTTTGTTAAGTGGTAAAATCCTGATGTAGACCATTAAATTAAAGAGGCAATCTTTAATTTAACTTCTTGCTAGTGTTACCACCAGGCAGAAACCCAATGAAAAGAAGAGGGAGGAGGTTTTAGGCAGGGAGTATGGGGCTTTTATCCCGAGGGTCATCTGGTCATCAGATGGGATTTGTGTGCTGACTTTCCTGGTGTGGGTACCAGAGATGGGAGTCTGCTGAGAAGAGCATCCAAGAGCACACATCTGCCCGGCTTTTCCCTTAGCTTGCTTAGATCATTAATCAAACTGGGATCCAGAGAACTGCCTTATGACTTTTATGACTGTTCTCTCTCATGTCTCATTCTGAGACTGTACTTTGAAGAGGAGAGAGGCAAGGTTTACTTGGTTTATGCTGTTCTCTGTGTCCATTCTCAGCCATGACTGCACAGGACACTGGGGTCTTGGGGTGTTTGGTATAAGTGTGAACCCCAGACAAACAATTCTTGCCTCACCATCAGACCCCTCTCGGCTCTTAAAGTGGGAAATCCATCATCAAAGCCACATGGGGAACCTTTCACCCCCTCCTGGTTTCCATCTGCTTCTCAACCTGCTGTACTCACTGCCTTCCAGGCTAACCCTTCCCAGACAATGTTGGCTCCCCTTGCTGGGGAGGGTGAGAAACACTATCCCCCTTGCCTTGAGCTCCCAGAAGCCACCATGGCTTTACCTCTGAAGAATACTTTTTCCTGTGTTCTCTCTTACTGAACTGTAGCCATACCCTGCCACAGTCATGCTCTCTGTATCCTACCCAGATCTGAACTTAAGGTCAAAGCATCCAAACTGCGTGTTCTAGGTCTGCCCAGAGTTGGGTGAGGGACGGGATTTCTCGGGCATTATCACATCAATGTGTGCCCTGCACACTCAATGTCTAACAGCAAAACTCAAGCACAACCATTATGCACCTATTCCTCCCTGCTCTCAATCAGATCAGGGTCTGTGCTTAGTGGCCAGACACGTTTCATCATAACAAAATAAAACTGGAGAAAGAAAGAGAAATCAAGACATTCTAAATTTTGACAGTCGCAGGGATAAATTTCATGGCGGGCAGTGTCATCTTCCTTTGAGGTCAAACCACAGCTCCCAGTATCCAGGGGACGCTCACATTACAGACTCCGAGGAGAAGAGGCACGGCCCCTGTTGTGTCCTGCGTGCATCGTTATCAACAGGATTTTGTTGGTATCCTCCAGATGCTTCAGTCTGCCCACCAGCTTGTCAGGATCCACCTTGGGTGGAGAGTAGGAAATTCATCTTTATTTTTGATCAAGGAAAAAGGAGGGGCAGAGGAAGGGAGGTATAGGGTGGGCTTGTTGGCTTGTTTGCATCCTATAAATAAAAATTCATCAAAGGTTAAAAAATGATTCGTTTTCCATGGAGATACTGCAGGCTCCTTGCCTTGTGTTCAGATAAACATTGATTTAGGCAGATAGTTTATGAATTATACAGTGCTTTTAAAAGTGGGAAGGCAGGGAAAATAGAATATACCGTAGAACTTCCCTTGCTTCCAGCAGATACAAATGAAGGCTTCTGGGTAGAGAGGAGAGCACCCCTGTTCTTGTGATGCCCCCCCCACACACCTCAAAGGCTACTCCTGGCCACCTCTTTTGGTCAACTCCATGTTTAATACCCTGCTTGCTGCTATTTCATCTGTGCATTAGGGGTTGACCTAACCTAAGCAATCAGCTAATTTATACTCTAAACCAAGAGCTGGGGATAAAATGATGTGCAAGACATGGGCTGCAGAAGGAGTCAGGAGAAAAAAAAAGAGAGAAGGAAGGAGATGGGGCGGGGCAATCTAGTTAGGCTACTGGAAATTCTCCAGGGCTGTAGCAGGAAAGATTACAATATTGGGAACTGGTTCTACATGTCAAGGTTACTCATGAGCCAACTGAAAGAATAATGAGAGAATCCAGGGATTAGTGACATTCCGAGTCCCCCATCCCAAATAACCAAGGTGGTGGTGTTAGAGCCAAGGCAACCCAGTGGGATGTGGAGACCCAGTAATGCTTCCAGATGGAGGTCAGAGTCACAGAGGGACACGGTAGAAGTGCGGCTGGAAATGATGCTGGAGAGATGGGGGGGCGGGGAAGCATGCTGGTCTCATCGCGGTCCCATTCTGTCTTCTGGCAGTGAACCCTATGCTGGTACTTGGATTTAGAAGCTGGGAGACAACTAGGTGAAGGAAACCTGGGGTCTGGATGGATACGTTCCTTTCGAGGACTCAGAGGGGCAGTTTGTGGCCCTTTCCCACTCTATAGGTCAAGATTCTCTTGGAACCCTGAGCCCTCTGTCAAGCGTGAAGCACTCAGTGAGCATGGGGTCAGCCACACACAGGCCACAGAGACATGTTTCTTTGTGTGCGCAGTCTCATCTCACACATCCCAGGCTGGTCCCATCTTCACTCCACAGCTAAAACTGACCGTGGGCCTCTGATCCCCCTGCCTCCACCTCCCAAGCGCTGGCCTTATCTATGTGCGCCATCGCGCCCCGTTGATGTGGCCATGGATTGAACAGAGTCGAGCCACATTCTTCCAACGAAACGACTTCCTCCCTAAGCCGGAACTGCAGACAACACAAACATGCCACATTTGACCTTCACTGGCATCTCTGCGCATCTCATTTCCGAAATGCTTTCCTATGGTTGTTACTTCTCACAATGGATTTGTTTCTTAAACAAAACTTATCCAATCTGTTTGTTCTAATCCCTGATCCTATCAAAAGTATAACAAAAAAATATAATCTTTTATGAAAAATTCAAAAACAGCGATTATTTGTGATACCTTTGTCAGATAATTGAGTGAGGATGGTTTTACTGTAACTGTTCTTTTGTAATCTTATTAAAAGAATTCTATCCCCGACACTAAAAGCAAAGATCTTATTAAGTCTTGAAATTCGTGATCTTTGGGAAGTGTTTCAGGAGAGTGAGCCTAGCCTGCAAATGCAGAGCCTCGTGGTAATCTACCGAAGTTTCTATTGACAAGAGTTTAGCCACCGCCAACACCCCAAATCCAGATTGTTCCAGGCCCCTTTGGCTAAATTGGCGCCTGTGTTACAGACAATTTGTGCTCCGAGGTTTTATCTTGGTCATTACTGCTGCTGCTGCTGATTTGAATATTTTAATGAATGATGTTATTGTCTCTATGCCTGGGGGTCTTTTCAGCAGAGATTGCATTTAAAGGAGGAAAAGAAACACAGAAAAGCAGCTCTAAATACATCAGTGGCCACGGATGAGTCATGGTGACTGTGTCGTAAAGCCAAAGCTGCCGGGTCACTGCCACCAGCCGAATGTGCTAATGAAGGAATCGAGCCATGAAGAAGAGGCGCACAGAGCCGCTGGATTGCTGGAGGAACTGGGAAAGTCTCAGAGCCACCAAGTTGGGTCAAAACCAAGGGAAGATGCGGAGATAGGGCGTTAAGAGCACAAATTGATGATATTGGAGGGTGCAGAAAATCTCTACTAGCATGGGGTGAGCATTATAATGGGTCTGTTATTTCACTCAAAGGGAGTGTGTTCTGATGGGACCATGGCTTACTATTTCAGTGCATGTGAGCATCTCCATGGAGGAAGTGAATCCAGTGGTTAAAGATGGGTGTGTGTCGGGCAACAAGGATTTGAAACCTAGGCCCTTTCGTGCTCTGGTGCTTGCCAAAGAACCAGAGTCGTGGTTGACCACGAAGTTAGAGGTGGCTGCTATTGAGAGATTACCCAGTATGTAGCCTCAGCATGGTGGCTTCTACAGGTATTTCAAGACTCTGGCCTCTTACCACCTCCACCTTCCCTCCTGGGATTCCTGTGAGGGGCACATACTACGCCAATTCTTACAGGAGATCCCATGCTCACTACACCGGTTCGTTTATTTGACTGTGCATTAAAGGTAATTTGGTAAAGCTTAAAATTTGGGAAACAGTGGTGGGCAGTCAGTAGCACTGCTTAGTTTCTTTGATGTGTTAAAATACCCTCACAAAAGCAGGCAAGAAAGGTTTATTTGGCTTGCAATTCAAAGCTCCATTCCAATAAACAGGAAGCAGTACCTGGAATTAGCTGTACACGTCACAGCCACAATCAGGAGGCAGAGAGGGGTGAATGCTTGCACTCAGCTGGCTTTCTCCTACCTGGTCAGTCCAGGACCCAAGGCCAGGGGGTGACACTACCTACTTTTAGGATGGATTGCTTCACCTCCATTAACTACATCAACACAATCCCTCAGAGGTGTGCCCAGAGGCCAATGATTCCTCTCGGGTGGGCCTGGAGGCTTGTCTCCTTGGTGATCCCAGATCATGTCAGGAGCTGTCACAGACTCTGCCAGTCTAATGCTTGCATCTTTAAGGGGGAGGAAGGCAAGGAAGAACACAAGTCAGAAAGGATTGCAGGGTTTCAAAGTGCTCTGATTACGGCGAATAATGGAGCCGGGGTCATGCTTAAAATTCTGATGTGTAGGCAGAGTCAATAAGAGTGAACAAGCACCTGAGTGACAGGAAGGGAGACATCGTTTACAGATACCAGGAAGACGAGTCCGGCGGAATGGGCTTGACAACCCATCCTCTAGAAAGACGACAGAGTTGTGGGGAGACGCGAAACACCCCGTTTTCCAGAACCTGGCAAGTGCAGTCCCTGACGTGGGGTGTGGTCAAGCCCAGCAGAAGAGACACATAGGAAAGGCATATCTGGAAAGATCCCAGGGATAGAGCTAGGAAAATACAAGGGGATGGGAGTGAGGCAGAGAACTGGAACCTGTGGATGGATCATAGGCACAGGCACAGTCAGACAAGCCTCAATTCAGTCAGTTCCAGGGCATCGCTGTGGTGGCAGAGATCTTAGAAGCAACAATCAATGAAGGCATCGGGAGCAGAATCATCTGGGGGCTGGCTTCTGAGATTTTACAGTGTCTACTTCTAAACCCACATTAACTGCTTATAGTATTCATTGTACATGGGCTGGCTCTGTTCATAAGTGCTGTACAAAGAGCCATCGGGGTCCACAGAAAAAGGAGAGTTACACACATTAAGGACCTTGGAGAAATGGTTGTTTTGGTTGAGTCTTGGGATGGGATTCACAGACAGTGGTCATATTGAGGACTTGCTGGATGACAGAATATACAAGAACCTTCCTTGAGGAGAACCTTCCAGTTCAGAGTTAACTGGATCCTCATGTAAGGGTTCTCACACTAAAGTGGATAAGAACTTGGTGCCCAGGTATGAGGACATGAGCTCAGTTCTCCAGAAACCACCAAAATTCTGGACACAGTATTATGTTGGCCTGTAATTCCTGAACTCCTATTTGAAGATGGAAGAAGCTTTAGAAAGGAGAATCCAGAAGGTCATGAACCAGGGAGCCTAGTATATACAACAATGAACAATGAGGGACCCTACAGCTAATGATGAGGACGGACAGTGAACTTGTCCACTAACCTGCACAAGTGGTGTGTATGCTTATGCGTCTATGCGCGCACGTGCGCGCGCGTGTGCGCGCACACACACACACACACACACACACACACACACACACACACACTGCTTTTAAGAGATGACTTTCTTGATAGCATGTTCATGGCTCTATCCTGCATCTAGTTGTCATCTGCCTGTCTAGATGGCTAGAGGGTGTGGGAAGGATGATGGTCAGTATGGAAACCCACCTACATAGTCTTTGGTATTCAGTTGTCCCCAGAACAGTTCCCAGATCCCAGACAGACAGGGCGGCAGCCTTCTGCTGTCGTGGAGCCCTTGGGCTTGCTGTGGCCAGTGCAGACTTGGAGAAGACAAAAGAAGCACCTTCGGTGGCCTCCACCCTCCCTCAGAATTGCCACGGAGATTCCCTACCTTCAGAATTTGGTCATGAACAAAGGAAACAGTACAGGCCCATCGTAATTAAGGTTTTTAAGGTTTCTGCTTCAGTTCTTTTACTCAAAAAGCATAATCTCTAGGAAGCTGCAATGATGAAACTTGTTTTTACAGAGACTAAGTGGCCTCAGCCTTCCAGGTTAGCTTGGGAGCCTAGAAGGACAGGGACCAGGGATAGACAAGACATGCTTTCTGCTCTGAGACATTCCTGGCAGACAGCCTTCCCTGGCTCCCGTGAGTTTGGGGAGATTGATCCCACCACCCTCCACCCCAGCCGCGGTGCCGCCATGCTCCCTTCAGAGTTAATCCAGATCGTGCTCTGGTGAATAGGCGTGGGAGGCTACGGGCCGCTCAAGAAACCCTCCTCTTGCCAGGCCTCTTGCCAGGAATGTGTGTGTTTACATTTAGATCCTCACCTCATGTCTAGGGACAGCCTGTACCATTGGCCCCCCGAGAGAAGTGTGTTCTCACCAGAACAAACAGGACAAAGAGGGACTGTGCTCGGGGCCATGGATGCCTATGATCCTGTGAAGACTATGGAGCTGAGGCCCAGATCCTCCCATACAACTTAATAAACATAGATTGTAGTGGCAATTTTATGCCGTTAACTCTTGGCTAGGGATGTAAGGTCCAATAATGTAATCTATAACTTCTGGAAGGTCACATTTTAATAATTTAATGAGCTTTTTCCACCACGTTTTCAGTATGTGTATGAGTGTGTTAGTGTGTGTCTGTGTGTACACGTGTGTGCACACATTGGGGGTTTTGGGGGTGTGGTGTGGCAGAGGTTCATACATCACATATGTGTGCACAGGGATGAGGCAGCAGAAGACACCAGGTGTCTTGCTCTTCACTCCCCCCTTACCGCCTTAAGGCAGAGCCTCTCACTGAACCTGGAACCCCCTCGTTACTAAGCTGGTGCCCACCAGGCCCCAGGGATTCTTCAGCCCCCATCCTCACAGCTCTGTGGTCACAAGCACACGTGGCCAAGCCAGGGTTCCATCACGTAGATTAGGTTGGCTGGCCAGCACACCCCAAGAAATCCTCCTGTCTCTGTCTCTCCAGCGCTGGTATTTCAAGTCTGTGCCCCCGCAGCCGGCTTTTCCACCTGAGTGTTGAGTGATTGAACCAAGATCCTCTCCCTTGCTCAGTACTTTAGTGATAGATCCATTACTACAACCAGCTACCAATATTCTCTTTTCAATTTAGAACAAAAACCTCTCAGGTCCTCGTTACTAACGTCATCATACAGAGGCAAATGAGGTCCAGAGACACCTAGTGACTTCCTCAATGTGGAAGGCACTGGGCTGGAAGGTAGAAATATGGACATACATCAGAGCGCTGAGAGATGAATGTGTTGTTTAAACTGGACAGAAGCCAGTTTTATTGAGACTAGTCCATCTTGACCTCCTATGGCGAATCTGCCATCAGTCCTTAACATGCAACCAAAATACAAGTGTGTACTAACATGATCCCATGGCATATGTGCACACTCGGTGATCTACGGGGGCTAGACACCATACAGCGTCCCCTCAATTTTCACCCAATCCTATGACATAGCATCTTCATTCTTTCCTCACAGGGGCTCAAGGGAATCAAATCAGGCCAGTGAGATGGTTCAGTAAAGGCAACTGCTACCGAGACTGACGGCATGGGTTCAATCCCTAGGACAGACGTGATAGAAAGTGGGAACTGACTGCCACATGCTGTCCCCTGCCCTCCACAAGCAGACTGTGGTACACACAGCCACTGATGCGCGCCCGTGCACGCACACACACACAAAGTAAATTTAAAAGAAACTATGTCACAACTCAGTAAAGCCAAAGAACTTGAACCCTAATCCTCCACCTCCAGAGATAAACTGCCAGACTGCTCACATTCCTGTTATTTTCTAAGGCTTCTGCAGCACAGTGCCCAGTGTTACAGAGACTCATATTCAGAGTTTGGGAGACAAAAAGCCAGAGAGCAAAGTGGCTGTGGGGCTGTGTGCCTGTAGAATCACGGAGGGCACTGGAAGCTCCTCCTGGTATCTCAAGTCTCCAGTAGTCCTGATTCTGGCCCTCCTTGGCTGTGTTCACCATCTCCATCTCTGCAGACTGCCTTCCCTCTTTGTGTCTGTCACTCCCTCCTATTCTCTAAGGATTCCTGTCCTGTTAGACTTAGGACCCGCACTAATTCAGTGTGACCCCCGTCTTCAAACACTCTAATTCCAAATTAGGTCACATTCTCCCGTGTTAGGGCTCGACTTTGCATATCTGGGGACACAGCTCAGCCTGCACTGAACAATGCACGACTTTCCCTGTGTTTTGCACCTGAGTCAGACTCTTTATCATCCACGTCAAAGAGAAGCCATTATCCAGCTGAAAATTACAAAGTCTTCAAAGATGGCATACGGGAAACTGATCCTGGAAGATCCCACGATGTCAGGACTGAAGTCTGAACCAGGGTTGAAGTGCTCACCCCTCCGGCACAGCTATCTTCACACCCCCTTTTATTATAACCACCATCCTCGTTATTATTATTATCCCGGCAGTTATTAAGCATCTCCTTCCATATTTAAAAGTATTAGCTGGAAACAGAATTCTTCATGAGGACACCTTTGCAAAACCTGACTGCGGAAACTTCCTTCTTCAAAACAAAACAGAGGCATTAACTATTTATGAACTAGTATCAATAAATAATGTATGTTTCTGTGTCTACAACTTCCATGTTCCTAAAAACAGGGAAGCCTCAACCCCACTGTCTTCTGTGGAGTGTCTTCCATTTGGTATTGTTTCCTTTGCCTGGATTGTTTCCTTTTCATCGTATTTGTTGAAGGCATAATATGGAAAGTCAATACCCAGGTGTAAGAGAAGAGGGAAGCCTTCACATTGCTTCCTTCATGGCTGTTTATATATCTAGCACTGATCGGATTATTAAAAAAAAATCTCTAAGTGTCCACAGTACAAATAACATTAATATTCAGAAATAAGTGTGAGCATCAAGTTACTCAAAATCTACACGACTCAGGCAGAAGTCTGCGTTCCCAAAATAAATTACTTGTAAAATGCAATGTCTCCATAAAATAGTCAAGTCAAGCCCATTTTGTATCTCCAGTTTTAAATACAGACACAAACTCATGTCGCAGCTTTTCCCAACCATATCTGAAAGTGAGCAGGCACACTGAATCAATCAGCTCACATTGGCAGAGAGAAAAATAATCCCTCCGTCCAAGTAAATTGCAGAAATCCATAAATAAACCCAGAGTCACGGGGACTCTCAGCCATGTGGGGATGTTTACACATGGGCATTTCAAGACTCAACTTTGCCCCCAGCTTAGAGATAGAAGGGTCTCATTTTAATAGACAAGTATGTGGGAACTTGACTTGTACCAAAACCCCGCCCACACTTGGACCGAAACATCTGTAGTTTTTAAATAGAGTTACACTTGGGATCATCAAACTGAGAGTAGAACCCAGAGGGAGGAACGGATTTGGTGTTGTAACCAGGAATCGCTGTGTGTTGGAAGAGGAAAATGACGAAAATGAGGTGGGATGGAAAGAGAGAAGGAAGAAGAGGAGAAAGCATTATCTTCATGGCTCTTTGTCTCCTCTGCCAGGCAGCTTCCTGTCTCCCTGGGCCTTGGGCTGTGCACAAACCCAGCAGAGATCCAAGAAGACCCCTTACAAGAGAAGTGGCTTTGAGTTCAGGGGTCCAGAGTCCTCGGCCTTATTTTGTAATCAGGGAAATGAGAGGCAAGAGAAACTTGTCCAAGACATTAGGTGCCAGTCATGTTAGGTACCAGTCATGTTGGGTCCCACCACCAAATTATGCTTAGACATTTTCCTTCTGGAATGTTCCATGCCTTCGAATCCCAATGCTCATTCCTTGAGAAGCTGCATTTTCTAACATGTATGACATACTGAAGCTACAGGCATCTGCAGCCTGTTCATCCCGGGATGACTCAGTCAGCTCTGGCCAAACGAACCATTCTCAGCACGCTCAACTCTCTCTGAGCCACAATCTCGTCACCTTAGCATGGGCTGTGCAAACCACTCCCTCTGCCACAGCCACCAAGGCAGTCATGTGTAAATATAAACAGATTTTGACAAACTTATATAATAGGATGGCGTTCATGCAAGTCACCGACATGGCTGAGCTGTGCCCAGGATGCCAGTCTGGCTGACGTTTACCTGTCGATCCCAAACATCAGCCTAGTCCTGCATCATTCTTGCCTCAATCATGTCTCCAGGTCAGTTTCTGAGCCGCTTTTCACGAAAGCTCCAGCTGACCCATTTGGTGAAGCCGACCGGCCAATGAGCTACAAGGCCCTTCCTGTCTCTGCCTCTCCAGCAATGAGGTTACAGCTGTTGGTTGTTGTGCTCAGTCTCTTACACAATGTTGAGATCAAACTTCAGGCTTGCAAGACATATGTTCTACGGACTGTACCTTGTCCCCAGTTCTTCGGCAGGTGATTCCATCACGAAGCCTGATGAAACATGGTGATAAACACCTGTATGATATGATCTTAACCGCCCATGAGGGGAGGTTCAGCATCCCTTCTCCTGCAGATCCTGGGCAGCTCCGGCTGCTGGGAAGGCAGAGAAACAGGTAAAAACTTCTCAAGCAAAACACATTTTTAAAGCTAAGTATTTTTTTTTAAAAAAAAAAATTCATGATACTTCTGGAAGATGCTAAAATTTTCTCAAAATAGCCACCAGCAGCTGCTTAATCATCTTCAGGTACATTAAAAAGAAAAAAAGAGAAGATTAAAAACAGAAGGGACAGGGTGGGGAGCCTCCGGGTCCTAAGAATTTCCTGCTTCCACGTCGGTCTGGGTTGTCACTGCCCTACTTTGCCTGCCGCTTTAGGAGAGAGTTTTCTAAGTTTCTATTCATCTTTTCTCTTGGAATCCCCTCCAATTTATTTTAGGTCAAGAATATCAGATAGCAGATCATAATGATATTTTAAAACACGGCCCAATGAACACCTCATGGGGGAGGGACGAATCTAATTCTGGAAGGCCAGAGAAGCAAATGCACGTTTGCCATGCTAGCAGGAGGTGTCATTTAGTTAACCACAAGGCAGCTTCCTGCTCAAGTGCTTTCTCAACAATGGGAACTTAAGTGTCTTTGGGCAAACTTCATCCTAAACAGACCCGCCTCTCTGAGCCTCCCAGTGGCTACACCCAATAATGAGAGGAAAGCGGGATCCAGTGTTTCAAGACAGTTCAAAATTTAGTCATTGGCCACCGTGGCAGTCTCTGCACCTGTCAGGGCTCCTTTGAGAAAGGCACTTTCCCGTTTTTCTGAAATAGCAATTGATACCACAAGTATACTCGGGGTATAGAGTGCACAGAGGGTTCTCCACCCCAATTTATGGGGGCGGTCAGCTCTGAAGTTGACATAACTCTCAAACTGTGTGAGGAACATCCCAAGCCTCCACCTCTCTCCCTTTAGAAAACACAGCATGAAATTTACCCCAGTAGATACACCCCTCTCTGTCAATCAGGGCATTAAAATTGCAGCGGCCACTGTTGCTTTGTCTCCAGCTGTGTCTATCAGAGCATCTCGAAGACATGTCATATGATACAACACAGTGATGGGTTCCTTTTGCTTTAAAGATGTATTTATTTTTGCCTAGTTGTTCTCAAACTACATAATTGTTGCAACCCTTTAGTACATACAATTCCTCATGTTGTCTGAGGAACATATGGTGACCCCAACCATAAAACTGTTTTCACTGTACTCCATAACTGTAATATTGCTACTGCTATGAATTGTGATACAAATATTTTTGGCAACAGAGGTTTGCCAAAGGGGTCACAGCCCACTGGTTGAGAACCACTGGTTTAGACACAAGGCCTCCCTGTGTTGCTCTGACTGGTCTGAAACTCATGGAGATCGACCCTAGTTCTAGATCCAAGTACTAGAACTAAAGGTATGAACCATTACAGTCACCCATGTATGTGTGTTTGTGTGTGTGTGTGTGTGTATGTGTGCGCGCGCGCTCATATGTGCACACACGCACACCTCATGTGCAGGTGTCCTCAGAGGCTTACATGTTAATTTCTCTCTGCTCTTGGTTATGAATACAATATTACTAGATGTGAAAGCAGCTTCAGATCCCCTAGGTCTGGGACTGCAGGTGCTATGGGTGCTTGAAATTGAAATCTAGTTCTCTGAGAAGTATCAAGCACCCTTGACCCTCTCTCCAGCCCCCAAATACATTTAAGAGGAAAAGTCCATTTTTGTAGTTCAGCCCTTGGGAGACTAAATTGAGAGGATCATAAGGTGAAAACTTTCCTTGGTGACCTTCTAGGCAAGCCATCTACCAACAGTGGTACATCCTTGGCCTTGCATTGTTGCTCTCAGACAGAGTATCACTAAAGAGGGCTAGCCTGAAACTCATGGAAATCCTCCTCCCTTTGCCTCCTGAGGGCTGAGATGAGAAGCCCACACCACTGTTCAGGTTTATTCTGCTGGTCTTCAACATCAGATTCCCTATAAGATGGACCAAAGCCTTGCGCTGGCTCCTTGTTGCCATGTGACCAGGTGTCTGGGTCTGTGGCGTGAGCCTTGCTTCATCTCTTCAGCTACCATCTGTGTTCTCGCTCCATGCCCTGTACCCTTTCTGTGCCCTCACGCTCCTCTCCTTGCCCAGCACTCATCTCCTTCTAGTCTATGAAGCACTATTGGCCTCCACTACGTTGACAAGGCCTTTGGCACTCTGTCTTTAGACCTTTTCAAAAGAGTCCCTGTCCATTATGGTCTCCAAGTCTACTCAAGGGCTAGCTCCATTTGCCACAGCAATATCTTGCTCTAATTAGATCTGTTGCGGTGAAGAAACAATCTGACCAAAAGCAACATGGAGGAGAAAAGGAACTAGTTGGTTCGTGAGTCTAGTCACATCACACCCACAGTCAGGAGCTTAGAGAAATGAACGCACAGCAGATACTGTGGGCTGGATGACTCAGACTTGGCCGTAACTAGCTTTCTTACACAGTGTGGAGCCACCTGCCTAAGGAATGATGCCTCCCACAGTGGACTAGACCATCATCCATCAATGAACAATCAAGATAATCCCCCATAGACATGTCCACAGGACAACCTGAGACTCCCTTCTTAGATGACTCTAGGCTGTGCCAAATTGACAGTTAAAGCTATCTAGAACATGTTCTTTCTGTCCCTAGCTTCTCTCCTCAGCTCTCTGCTTAAAGGAGAGAAATGTCTTCATTGTTTCCTGTGAGTAAATATGGCTGTTCCATCCTGAGAATTCTGGGAGGGCATTCTCTCTCATATACCTATTCATAATCCACGCAGAGCATGATGGGAGGTGACCCTCATTGATGGCAAATGTGTTGTCAGCTTGATGATTCAATCCAGTTCTGTTTAGCCTCATGGTCCATGGAGGAGGCAAGATGTGAGGGACGGGGTTCTGGTTTATCCAGAGCAAGCACAGAAGTGTCATGGGGATATAACTAGCAACTTCCAAGTAACAGAGAATGCCAAAGATGCACAAGAACCAGGGATCTGGAGAAGTTGAATTCATTCACACTCTTGCTTTTTAGAAGCTCCCAGCTCCCATGGAAAGGGAAAGAGCCCCAAGCCTTATCAAATCCTTTACCTGGCTCTTCAATGCACTGCCTCTCCTGTTGGTACAGGAGCTCATGACAGCTTCTTCATGACAGGATGGAACCTCCTGTGCTTCCCACAAGTCACCAGCACCAACCCCACACCCAGGGTGCTCCACCTAGCAGCTGCCCCATCCCCTCCCCGCAGCTAGGGGGAAGTGAATCCTCTGGCACGTCATCTTCCTCTGTCTTTCCTTCACTCTTCTCCTTCCCCTTTATATGAAAGCAGCCTCCCTATGCTCCTGTGCCATAGCAGGCCTATGGGAGGTTTGAGGTGGATTCATGAGGAAGGGACATTTGCTTTCATAGAGCCAGTGTTTCAGCAGAGAAAGGAAGAAGGGTATGGTGAAAGGTGTTTGAGACAAAGACTAAAAATTAGTAACTAAGTGTGAGCCATTTCTCAGTCTGCAAGGACCAATTGTGAGCTATGCTTCATTCCCAAAAAACTAAAACTGTCACATCAATTCTAGAGGGTGGACATAAGAAACAAATTGATTGGATGACTGATAGATGCAAATGCTTTTATTATTGAGTCTATTTTCTTTTTTTTCTTTGCATTTTTTTAAATTTTTTAATTCATTTATTTATTAAAGATTTCTGTCTCATCCTCGCCACCGCCTCCCATTTCCCTCCCCCTCCCCCAATTAAGTCCCCCCCCCTCAGCCCGAAAAGCAATCAGGGTTCCCTGTCCTGTGGGAAGTCCAAGGAACCCCCACCTCCATCCAGGTCTAGTAAGTTGAGCATCCAAACTGCCTAGGCTCCCACAAAGCCAGTGCGTGCAGTAGGATCAGAAACCCATTGCCATTGTTCTTGAGTCTATTTTCTTAAACCACAGTCTCAATATTTTGTTTGGAAACAGTAAGAATGTTCTCCCAGTTCTATGTATGCCTTCAGAGTTATAAAATACACAGACACATAAACATGCATATATATATATACATATACATATATATAATTCACATATGCAAATGTTCACCACTGCAGGTATTAAGCTTTAATGGGCTTCATTTGTGTTTTAAAATAAATACAAATAAGCCCGAAGGGCTACCATGTTTTCCCATACTGCAATATACCAACTTGGGTACCATCATCAGCACATTCTTTATTGAAGATTGCACATACAAAACAGATTTTAAGGTAGTTCATTAGTGCAGTTTCATGGGCAAAAATACCTCCTGTCCCCATTTACCAAAAGCAACTTGGTGGAAAAAAGAATTTGTGTGTTTTACAGGTCACAGTCCATCATGGAGGGGAGTTGAGGCAGGAACCTGGAGGCAGGAACTGAAGCAGAGCGCTGCCTTGTTTCCCCTGGGTGCTTCTGCTACCTGTCTTAAACAGTCCGGGCTCTCTTGCTGAGAGAAGCATTGCTTACAGTGAACTGGATTCTCCCATATCCATCAGCAACTAAGAAAATGCCCCGCAGACTCTAGCCCCCATCTCAACATGATGAAGGAAAACCTTCAACTTCCTCCAAGGAGTATAGCTGACAAGAAAATGAACCATGATTCTCTCCCTCCCAAATCCACCCCCATCCTACACATCTATGCCTCTCTTAGGAAAATCCTGCGTTGTGAACACACTGCCCAAGTCGCAGAAGAGAAGCTGAAGCTGATGAGAAGCATGGAAGAGCAAGCCGAGCCTCATCAGGAACTAAACAAGCAGGACTCCAGTGACGGGTTAGTGTCCTCAAAGATCGGGGCATGGGGGGTCAGTTTGCAGACGCCTCTGAGGGTGGGGTCTGTCACCACTATCTCGCTGTTCACCGGAACAACTGTCTGATTCTGCTGAAGCTGGCATGGGAACTCCACAGGCATCAGCAGTGCACCTGAGAGAAGGACTGAGCCCCATTTTTTGTTATGACAGCCTGTGATGTTGATAAATATGTGTATGTGCTCTATGTATGGATGTGTCTATATGAACACAAACATAAATAATAAAATATACAGTATTTGCAAAGGGAGCCAATTACACTGGAAACAGCTATAAATGTTTAAGAAACAATCTTTGATATTGCAATATATGTGTTCTCTCCTAACCCATTAAAATAGAATCTAGTAACATTCTCATAATTACTGTAATTTGGAAGTGCTGATGCTTGTACACGATATTTTGAGATACCTTCAACAACTGTAATGTGATTTGAAACTGTATTCCCATAGCTTTTGGAGGCACAGCACTGCGCATGCTCCCAGATGCCGTGGCTGCCTTCATCGTCAGAGCAAATGCTAAATTTCAGGCCAAGGTTAATAAAAATAAACTTTAATGTTTCTCTCATTCAAGTTCTGACTCGCTGAAGTTCTGGAACGCTTTCCTGAAGAGATGCCCCATGTTCACAAGAAGACACACCCAAGGATGCCCCATGCAGTACTGTTGTGGTAACTAGTGAACAGAAACATCAAATAGTACTGGAGGTGAGATTTAGCGGCAAAACGGGAAATTACAAAGCAGATAAGATGGATGAAGCCGGGCATGTCAAGCTCCCATAGGCATGCGAAGCAGCTCCTGAGACACGAGTACCACAGTCCTTTCTCACGTGTGTGCATTTTAAAATGTCGCACACAAAGTGGCCATTTGCTGTGTATTGTGAAAGTCTATTCTGTCCTTGGATTTACATGTACTAAGACACGAGAGCATGGGGCTAAAGTGATTCACAGGAAATTCTCTATGATTGCTATCTTGGGGAAAGAAAGGAAGATAATCATACCCACAAGGAAGAAAATAAAGACCTCAGCTTGGATATTTGTATGTATCCAAGACACATAACAGATTTATGACAAAAGATAGATAGGCGGATGATGAATGTATGGATAGATGGCTCGACATATAGAGAGCAATAGAGAGATAGAGAGATAGATGTAGATAAATGTATAAATGATAGGCAGATAGATAGATGATAAATAGAAATATAATGATAGGTGTAAAGGAAGGAAGGATGGAAGGAAGGAAGGAAGGAAGGAGATATATGATAAAATGATAGATACATAGATACACATAGATTATAAATATAGATGACAGACAGACAGATATAAATAGATAGATGGCAAACAGACAGACAGATGACAAATTGAAGTATAGTTAGAGACATTACAGATAATGGATATAGAGGTTATAAATGAATAGAAAATGTATACCTGGACAGATAAATGGAAAGATGATGAATGGATGTAGATAAATGGATAGATTATAGATGGATAAATATATGGTAAATGGGTAAATAGATAGTCACATGGAGATGGATTGACAATGGGTGATGATAGCAAATTGATAAATGGATAGTTATAGGATGGATGGATGCATGGATGCATGGATGGATGGATGAATAGATGTGGATGGGTGGATAGAAGGAAGGGTGGACAGAGGAAGGAAGGATGGTTGGGTGGGTTGAATACTAGTATTAGTACATTTTAGCAATTCAAAAACTCAATGTCTCGGTATACACTTCAGCTGAACAAGGTTTCAGTTTTCAGAACAGTTTTTAACAACCACCTAAAGCCTTTTAAGCACCAAAAATAGGCAGGGAGAAAAGAAACTAAACTAAATGTGGGGCGGCCATTACTGTGTTGTCCGGTCTCTCAACAACCTTGACAATGTTAGGAAAAGCATCAAAAGCCCAAAGGCTTGGCAAGAGCACTTGACAGGATCATCCTCATAACTCCACAGTTAGTTTATCATGCCTTTAGCAACCACAGTTGCTAAATACAAGTAAAATACAAGTAGAGAGGAGAACAGATCTCTTTGTGTAAGAATGCACCCCAAAAGGGGCCATTTGAAGTTTGGTTCAGGAGGTATTTGTAATTCTATAGGAAACATGGACCATGGGAAATGGTACCAAGGAAATGGTCCCCAGTCTCCAAAGATTGATGGCAAATAACTAGGGAGCCCATGACCAGCAAGGTGGCTCATAGGGTAAAGGTGCTTGCAGCCAAGACTGATGAGCTGAGTTCCATCCCCAGGAAAGAAAACCAGTTTCCTTGAGTTGTCTTCTGACTTTCATATATGCTCAATGCATGTGTGTGCCTACACACACACACACCAAAGAGATAAATAAACGTAGTTTAATGAAAAAAAATTATAGCCCACAGGCTGATGAGCTGGCTCAGTGAAAAAAGGCTTTTGCCATCAAGTCCAACCTGGGACTCAAATTCTGAAAAAAGAAACCAGCTCCCACAGATTGTCCTCTGACATCCGCATGTGCGCCATAGGTTATGGGAACACACACACACAGAGAGAGAGAGAGAGAGAGAGAGAGAGAGAGAGAGAGAGACAGAGAGAGAGAGAGAGAGAGACAGAGAGAGAAATTTAATTTTAAAAAAAACCAAGTATCTTAGAAAACACATGCAGCATTCAACAAAACTGAGAAGCCCTGGAGCCCTGAAGAGTGCTTTGACATGGGACATGAAGATGCAGAGTTTGGTGCTTGCCCGGTTAGTTTTCACTCTTGCTTTGATCTCATATTTCCTCACTCCTCTCCATTCCCTACATTTTGGAATGATAATGTACATTCTGCACCATTGTATATTGGAGTATGTGATCTGTTTGGTTTGGGGTTTGATTTTACAAGGAATTACAGTTAAGAGATTTCATGAATCTCAGAAGAGACTTTGAACTTTGGACTTTCAAGCATTGTGAGACTTTTATAGACTATGAAAACTTTTGAAGTTGGACAAAATACATTTTGCATTATGATATTGTTACAAACGTATGGGGGGCCAGGGAGTGGAATGTGGTCGTTTAAATGTAACTGACCCACATAATCTCATAGGGAGTGGTACTATTAGGAAATGTGACTTTGTTGGCTGGCGTAGGTACAGTCTTGGAGGAAGTATGTCACTGTGAGGGCAGGCTTTGAAGTCTCTGATGTTCAAGATACTACCAAGTGTGTCAGTTGACTTCTTGTTGCCTGCAAGATGCAGGACTCTTGGCTATTCCTCCAGCACCATGTCTGCCTGCACACCACCATGCTCCCTGCCATGATGATAATGGACTAAACCTCTGAAACTGTTAGCAAGTCAACCCCAGTGAAATGTTTTTCTTAGAAGAGTTGCCGCCATGGTCATGGTATCTCTTCACAGTATTAGAAACCCTAACTAAGAGAGAATGAAGGTGAGGGAGAAATCTCCAGAGGAAAGCAACAGGAGAGATGAGACAGAAAATAGTCAACCCAGTAAAAGACTGCAGCCTTTAGAGACCAGCACACTGCCTGGAAGATATTCAAAGGCCCAACTCTACCAACTGAGCTACAGCTCAACCCCTTCCAATTGGCTTTAAGTTATGACTATAACAGCTCCCAAACCCCCAGTGTCAGAAAGGTCTCTTTAATGACACACGATCACAGGTCGTTTTCTCTAACACTTGAGTTATGCCCACAACAAGAACATTGATGGGTAAATTCTCCCATGTTTAAGCACCTTCCATTCCTTCAATGGTCTGGATCAAAGGTCATGTGTCCCATCTTGCACAGCCCCAATGATAGGGGCCTCATTAACTTCTGCTAATGTCCATTTCACCTTGGATAGCTCTGCCCAGACAGTGTAAGCTTACACTTAAAACAGTGTGCATATGAAGGAAAAATGACCAAGAAAATGGACTTCTGAAGAGAAAGGATGTGTCTGGTTCACTGCTCTGGAGGTTCTAGTTCGGTGGTCTCAACTTGTGGGTCATAACCCCTTTAGGGATCAAATATGATATCCTGCATATTGGACATTATTCATAATGGTACCAACATTACAGTTATGAAGTAGCACCAGAAATAATTTTATGGTTGGGCCCCCACAGCATGAGGAACTGTATTAAAGGGCTGCAGCATTGTGAAGGCTGAGAAGCACTGGGCTAGTCAGACACCGGGTGGTGGCCCTATGCCTGAGCTTCTGATGGGGACAAGAGCATCCTTGGGAAGATGGCAGTGGCCTGCTCTCCTCATGAGCCAGAAGCAGACAGACAAGACCAGTGGAGGCCCTATGTCCTCTTTAGGGCCACGTTATTAGTCACCTAGGGACCTCCCAGTAGGTTCCATCTCTTAAGTGACTCACATTGCTTTCCAATACTGCCTCCATAAAGACCAAATGTTTACCACAGACCTTTGAGGGAACACATTCGAACCCTAACACATTGACCCTTAGTTCTCTCCCTAAGCATGGAAGTCAGTTTGCCATTGCACTTTATGGGTGTGAAGGGAACTCTCTTGTCTTCTTGTCTTCTCCACACTCTGCAGAAATGACACAACCTTCCCATGAGGTCTGTCTCTGTCTCCACAGCTCCCCAAGGAACCACAAGCCCTTGGTCACTTCTCAGTTAGAATGTCCCTGCTGAAAAGGTCCTCAGAATAACATGATCCCTGTTCTGGACCTGCTGCCCACATCCGTGTGAGCTGACCAATATCCTCACTCTTTGAAATAACACGTGCCATTTGCATGCAAGGAGGGTACTGGGCATTGGGTGCTAAGGACATCTGGCACTACTGCCTATCCCCCAGAGCTGGGGAGCCCTCACATCCCTCTCACAAGCCTGCTCCCATTCCTACCTCATCTGGCCTTGTCACTTGTCTTTTTAGTTCGAAGCAGCACTGCATCCAGAATCCTCAGCATGGTCCCAGACTCTACAGACTCCTAGACAAGAGTTACCACACTCAGCATCCCAACTTTACATCCTCCAGTTACGCTCCTCTTCATGGCAGGCCCCCAGGACATGCAGGTGAGAGTGTCACAGTAAAGCATCTTGGATGACAAAGGAGGAGTTTGTAGAGGATGGCAGGACACCTGAGCCCAGGAGAAAGGGGAAGGAGTGCTGAGTGTCCCCAACCGAAAGGCTTGACACCAGTTTTTTGATTTTTTTTTTCATTTTGTTTTTTGAGATTTTGGAACATATGCATATTCATAATGAAATATTTTGGAGAGGGAACCAGTATCTTAATGCAAAATTCATTAGCGTGACATGCTCACCTTACAGACAGCAGAAACTAATGTGCCATAATATTTTATTCTGCCTACAGTCCATCTCATGGGGGCCTGTGAAACTTTCTACTTGTGGCTTTGTGGTTGGCACTGGGAAAGCGTAGGGATTCAGAGTATTTCAAATTTCACATTTTCCGATTGTGGATGCTTAACCTGTCCAAAGACCACAGGGACGCAGGAGAAGTGGCTGGACCAGAGGAAAAGAGAATTGCTTTTCTTTTGCATGCTGTGCTTGCGTGGTTGGTGGGACTTCTAGGTAGAAATATCCAGCAGAGGCCAATCAGACTGCACCCCACTCAGTGAGATCAATCTGGGGGTGAATTTCTTCAAAATCTGTATACTCCAGGCTATTTTTCCTATTGTTGAAATAAAAAGAAAATAATGTCTTTGCACTACTTAAATCCAAATTCTCTGTTTGGATAGGGAGAGTTTTTTTTAAAAGTAAAATAAAATTCTGCTCAAGTAAAAAGGGCTAATCTAAACTCAGTTTTGATTTTCAACTTTGAAATTACTTCCTATTTAAAAAAATACATTGCCTTCAAGAGCACATGTGGTTATCCGCAACAGGCAGCTGGTGATAGTGGGTATTGACTGATCAATGTGTTTCCCACAGGTGCTGGGAAATAAGTGCAAGCCACGGAAAAGGTAATGAAGCAACTTGGAAACACAGTGGGATGTTCGCCTCCCCCGTTGTAATAACAACCCGCTCTCACTCTCTGTTGGGGCAGGCTGTGTGCGCGGCAGAGGTATTTGCACCCAACTTCGTTCCGGTGAAAAACCTCGAGGTGCTCATGATAAATACTGCTGGCGGGATGCTGACAATCTTCAAAAATATCTGTTCTCTGGAAGTGTTTGTCACGCCAGAGTCAGCTCCCCAAGCACTGGGCAGGAGCTGTGTGCAGGGAAAACCCGGAGCATTCTAGAGGCATGTGGCCTCATAGAGAGCCCTTGATGCAGGTGAGGGGACCTCTGTGCCTAGGAGCCACAGGGACCAGTGCTGATTTCTGTGACTCAGACCCCAGGGTGTTTCAGGCTTCCCCTCGTTTGCTTTGGTGAAAGGGAAAGCTGCTTGGTGGCACAGATGGTGGTGTGTCATCTACTGTGGAAGCCATCACAAAGGTTTCGTCTCTTTTCTGAGGTCATAACCTCAATGCCTCCATCAGCGTGAATCAGTCATGCAGCTAGGCACATTTGAAAGTCAGCCCCTTGTGGTTGGAGAGAAGGTATAGCAGCTAAGAGCACTGGCTGCTCTTGCGAAGGACCTAGGTTCGTTTACCAGCACTCATATGGTGGCTCACAGCTGACTGTGACTCCAGTTCCAGGGGATCCAGTGCCCTCTTCTGGCCTCTGTGGGCACTGCACACACATGGTGCACAGACATGTATGCAGGCAAACAGCTATATACATAGAATGAAAATAAGTAATCTTTAAAGATGTAGCCTGTATTGTTTCGGCTTTAAAGAGGTATTTAGCTAGCTAGAGACTGAATGGCATTCAAGCTCTCAGTATTGGCAATCTGAACCCAAAGGTTCTGGACATTTCTAAGCCAGTCACTAGGATAAGGGCTCAGCACATTTTTTTGTCATAAGCTCACAGCGACTCGACAAGAACAGTACTGTTATAATTATTAGCATATTGGTGCTGGAAAGATAGATAGCATGGTTGGTAAAGTATATGCCTTGCAGGCACAAGCACTTGAGTTCAGTCCCCAGAACCCATACAAAAGAAGTCAGGCATGAAAGTACATACCTGCCATCCTAGTACTAGATAGGTAGAGACTGCAGACTCCTGGAGCTCACTGACTAGCCAGCCTGTTAGTGCCTCGGGTTTTCTTATGGATGCCACACACGTACTCAAGTTCATACATAAACATGTATACCACCACATGCACATGCACACAAATGTACACATGCACAATTAGTTTACAAAAGAGGAATCAGAAGCTAAGAAATTCTTATCATACCACAACCTCCAGAGAGGGTTAATATTCAACCTCATGACCAAAGTGGGAAACCTAGGTGTGTGACCCAAGAAACAACATTGAAGACGGTCATATATGGATCACCTTGTTCAACCATGGTTGATAGATGGAATCCATTAACCCACAATTAGGGGAAAAATCAAGAGCTCATCTTCCATGGTCATGTGGTACAGAAACAATGAGAAATGTTGTAAGACAGCAATGAGGCAGCTGTCACACTTTTCTTCCATGAGAGGTTCACAGCTGCTAACGTATAGAGTGTTCCATTAGCAACGATATTAGGAGACAGATATCATTCAGTGTTTTAATCTGTTAAATGGGAACATCTCAGGGATTGTGGGAGCATTTTTATAGAGCACAGCACACCAAAGTCTCAGTATGTCAGCTCTTCTTTGCTTTGTAAAAGACCAGAACTCTTACATAAAAGTTGGAAGACAAGGCAATCAATGGTCAGTCACATGACAAGTCAGAGAAACCACAACCACAGTGGTTTAGGTATGCCAAGTACATTGAACAGGGATAGAGGCTGGGCCACTCTGGACCACTACTAGCTGAAAGTGTGAGCTGCTCTTATAATTGAGAACCAGTTCAAGACTGTGCAGAGAGTCACCAGGGTGTATAGTGCCTTCTTTGATAGCCCTTCTGAACCATCCAATGCTACATAGTGGTTACCAATGCCAGATTTTGTGGTCTTAGCTAACTGGTCAGGCTTGGTCACTCTGTGCACTTTGCTGATCCTTAGTCATCAAATCTTAGGAATATCCCATCCTGGCCTGGCAGTGGGACTGGAGAATAAAACAAGCTCATATATGTAAAATACTTAGCTTGACTGACTACCGGGTGTCAATCCTGGATAGGCAGCTGATATATTTCTATGGCATTTGTTCACTAATATCAACACAGTGAAGGCATTTGAACTAAGAAGCCAGATCACACATGCCCCTTAAATTTACAAGCGTAGAGAAAAATGCATCCAGGAATAATACACACATCTTGTCTTTTGTCCACATGGGGTCTAAAAGATGAGTAAACAGGAAGGGAGATGATAAAAAAAATCCAGCAGTGTTGCTGAGGAGGGCAGAGAAGAGTAGTCCAATAGCCAGTAGAAACACAGTATCTGAGACTAGTTTGATGCTATAATTTTTTACCTAAGTGAAAATAGGCATGTGTGGGTATCTTCTGCAAGAGGAAGCCAGAAATGTTGAGTACTAACAAATTCAAATCAAACAACAAAAAGGAGACAAGTGTAATCAAGATGGATCACAGGAGCCTTGAGATGCCCAGACACAGAGAAGGCATCTAGGAACAGAATGGATGATGCAAAAATAGCTTTGGTGACAATTAGGCAAACTTGCCTGGGTTTTTCAGAATTCAGCCAAAAATAATCTGAGATAGGAGAAAATAGGATAATAAAAAGGATCATTAATCATCTAGAGCTGAAGACAAATGTGTATATGAAGTTAGGACACTTGGGATAGGAGGGACTGCTGGGCTTGGAAGAAGCCACTATATTCCACTCAGAAAATCTGATCCACTGGGGAAGAAAACATTCAAAAAAGTGAACAGCAAGTACTAGGAAAGTAGATGAATTAAAAGGACAGTGAGAAAAATTAAAAGAACTCCTGCATGTATGTAAGCACACGCCCTAGACTGTCTGGGAAAGGACGAAACCCAAGGTAGCTGGTACCAATTTTGAGATAAAATGGCAAAGGATCAGGATATCCACAGAGAACTAGGGAATAGAATATGTGGTCCAGGAGCACTATTATACCCAGCAAAACTGTCCTTCATATGTGACAAAACTAGGAAGCTTTCTATTCTCATCCAGACAAGAGGTTAGGGCACAGACCAATATAATCCCAACAGACAGTGTAGTTGAATATATATGAAAGCCATGGGATCTATCAAAGTGAGGAATTAATCATGGCTGTTAAAAATTGTCAATGTGAATTTTAGCTGGGGAAACCTAAAATTAGGTTCAAACTGCTTTTGAATTTTTCATCCTAGACCTACAATGCCTGACTGAGGCAAGCACTCTTGTCAAAAAAAATTACAGTAATAGAGACATCCTTCCATAAATCAATTTGTGACTTAGAGCTTAAAGTTTAAAATATCTTTACATATTGATGGAATTAGTCCACCCTAAAACTTTACACTAAAGAGATTCAGGCAACAAGTATGCATGTGTATGCATATATACACATATCCTCTGGAAAAAAATGTTTAAAAGGGGTAAATATACTTTAGTGTCAAATTAAATAATCATTTGATAAAGTCTGTAGCTATGCTTTAAGCTTCTTCTTTAATAATTGCTTATACTCACACAATTTCTTAGTAAAACTGCAAGTAGAGGGAGCCCTGGGGAGATGACTTAGCAGGTAGAGCACTTCCTGGAAACCATGAGGGGCAATGTTTTGAATTTGAGCTCCCTGCCTGGCAACCTGCCTGTAATCCCATTGCTCAGGAGACACAGACAGGGTAGTCTGAGAGCAAGCTGGCTAGTCAGACTAGATGAGCCAGCAAGTTCTGGTAAGAGTGAGAGAACATCCCCAGTATGTAAGATGGAGAGGGACTAAAAGGAATGCCCAACATCACCTCTAACTTCCACACTCTGTGCATGTGTATTCACACACACACACACACACACACACACACATTGTAACACTCATATACACATAATACATGGCATACACAAATGTGCAAAAACACAATTTTTTTTCAACTTTCTAAACCATCCAGCATGTGTAATCTTTTATTTTTTTTTTTCTCTTCGTTTTTCAAGACAGGGTTTCTCTATAGCTTTGGAGCCTGTTCTGGAACTAGCACTTGTAGACCAGGCTGACCTCAAACTCACAGAGATCCTCCTGCCTCTGCCTCCTGAATGCTAGGATTAAAGGTACGCACACCACTGCCCAGCAAGCACCCAGCTTGTGTATTAACTGGGAAGTGAAATGGTTCACCTTGATTGTCATCTTGATTGGATTAGGGAACACCTGGGAGGTTAGTGAAGCACACCTCAGGATGGCCTGTAAGGTCTCGGAACTAACTAATGAATTTTTCCCTTGATGTGTCCATGATATGATGACATAATTAGTGTTGGCCAAATGTCAGGGGTCAGGCCTGATTGCAGGAAGTAAGTGCCAGAGGCTGTGTCCATGCACCTATACCTCATCCTGTTCCCCCTTATATTTTTCCTCTGTTTTCTGTCTCTATACTCTCTCTGTCTCTATCTCTCTGTCTCTCTATCTTTGTCTCTCCTTCTTTCTCTTCTTCCCTCTTTGCTAGCCTGGACTGATTCCTCTGAACCCGTGAGTCCAAATAAATCTTTTCCTGAAAGTTGTCGCTGTCCAACATTTGGTCTCCAATGAGAAAAGTACATAACACAGTAGATAACTATTTGGTAAGGCACAAAGAAAAATAGTTTCAATTATTAAATCATTAACTGTTTTACTTTGCTAGCTCATGTTAATTTGGTAAAGAATTCCTATGGTGCTGGACAGTAGTAGCACACATTTTTAATCCCGGCATTCGGGAGACAAAGACAGGCAGATTTCTGAGTTCGAGGCCATTCTGGTTTATAGAGTGAGTTCCAGGATCACCAGGGTTACACAGAGAAAAGCTATCTTGAAAATCACAAACAAACAAAAAGAATCTCTATTGTGAATTAAGATGGGAAGACAGGGTTTTACAATGAGCAAAGAAATTAAATTGTATACAATTGACATTCGGAAGCACAGAAAATAACAGGAAAAAAAGGAAAAAAGAACACAGACATTTTATCTCCAAAATTGGTTGAGGAAAAAAAAATTGTGGTCTGTGGTGATTTGAATGAGATGTGCCCAACAGGACTCACACGGGTCACCCTCACCCAGAGCAGATGACTGGAGAGACAGCGGATCTCAGTAGCCCTGCTTAGCACACTGGGACCCATCAGGAATTGGTTCTTGACCTGCTACCTGCCTGGGGGCTGTCTGCTCACAGCACTACATAGTGGTCCTTAGTGCATGCCCCCTTGTCAGCAGCCTTCCGTCCTTCTCTGCTACGTGAACACTCACCACAGGCCTCTAAGGCAACTCAGCTATGCCTGCAATATGGCAGGAGGGCCACAAGAACGTCCCATGTCCTCTGGTCTCTTGGTGGTATCTGTCCATCCATCTCCAAAATTCTGGCTCTGGGGCCTGTCACTGCTCCAAAGGCTCTGTTCACTATGGATGAGGAAGAGGATGGTGAGGAGAAAGGGGGAGAAGAGGAGAGGAGAGGCAAGGGGGGAAGAACTTTCAGACCACACTACTCCCTCCTTCCCAAGGTCCTGTACCCTGTTACCTACCACAGACAGGGAGCAGGATAGGAGAGGTTTGATCCCTCTTTGTCCAAGTGACAAACCACACAGTGCTCCTTACTTTTACATTTCTGCTGAATTCCTCATGCTTAGGCCTCCCCAAGAGTGCGGTGAATGGGGGTGCTAAACCAGGCAAGGCCTAGAGCCACCAGGACAACCTGGGGGGTTCCCTCCTTCCACACACCTGTAACTCTGCAGCTCATCAAGCAAAGACTTGGAAACACGAGTCAACAAACCCAAGCATTCCTCCTCCTTCCTGACATCATCTAAGAAGGCCTTTCGTCCTTCAGTTGCAAAAGCCTAGCAAGCTCCCTCAGGCAAGACTGCTCCATGCCTCAGACTGGCAAGAGAGTTCCTTCTGCACATCTTCTAGGACTGAGGCTTCTAGTTAGTGAGTGGAGTTTATTCCCCTAAGAGAAAACAGAAGATGCATCAGGGGAGACCCCCACTGTCTGGCTTCCAAAGACCGGCCCCAGTGTTTCTCCTGAGCTCCAGATACACACCTCAAACTGGAATCCTGTGGGACCTTCATTTTTATTTAATTTAGTGTGTGCATGTGTGTGAGGGCCACCGTATACATATGAACACCAGAGGACAATCTGTAGAGGTCAGTCCTCTCCTTGTACCATGTTGGTCTATGAATGAGGACCCAACTCACGTTCTCAGGCTTGGCAGCAAACACCCTTACCTCCTGAGCCATCCCACTGGTCCACCTGTAGGCACCTTGAACTCAAATTCTCCAAGTCAATCTCATAGTTGGCATGTGGAGTCCTCTTCCCTTATAAGCCCCATAAAATAAATCATCTCTTTTGAAATAAAGGGGTTCTAGTAGAGGTTCCTCCTGCCTCATCCTTCATGTACAAATACTCCCAGATAATGTCCACTCCAGAACCTACGTGTGGGCATGACTCTGCTCTGCCTAAGAGTCTGCCGTTTGCCCCCAAGATGTTTTTATGGGATTGGGTTGAAATGGAACCGTTTATTTATTTAGGCATTTATTCTGCTTCTTTTTTACTTAATTATATTTTTTATTGATGTACACAAACAAAAGTTACAAAGTACATGTATACTTTGTTCTATTCACATTAAACATATATGCATCCCTTCAAAACATTCATCATTTTTTATAGTAAGAAAAATCCCTCTTCTGTCCTTTTGAAATACACAGCACATACTTGACATCTTAGGCCCCTGACAATGCAGTGCCACACCAGAACTCTTGGTTCCCCCACCCATACATCTGTCTTCCTCTTCCTGTCCTTCTACTCTTCCAGAACTCTGGCAACTGCCATTCTATTTTCAACTTCAGTGAGAACAACTTTCCATTCTCCATACGAATGAGATCATGCAGTATTGTCTTTCTGTGATTGGCTTATTTCATTTAACATAATGATTTCCTATATTGCCACAAATGACAGATTGAATTCTTTTCTATATTTGAATAGGGTTCTGTTTGCATACTTCCTTTTTTCTCATGCATCCCACTAACACTTGCTTCCCATTCCTCCCGGGTCCATGCTCCTATCCCCACCAGAGCCCACCAACTGTGAAGAGCTACACTTTAGCATTGTTATCAGTTTTTAGGGACTCTTTTCAGCGACCTCGTGCCGGCACTGTTTCTTTTGGAAGGGATGGGGCGGTTATCACAGAAGCCTTCCATGCCTCACATTCTCTATTAGAGTCTGTGGTCATTGATATCCCTTCAAAAGAAGCTTCCTTGATTCTGGTAGTGCCTCCCCACTTTCCTCTGCCTTGGCCTCACCTCCTGCCAATCAATCCATCTCTGCCCAGCAGACTGAGTAACCTTCTTAAAACATAAAAATGACATCACCAGCTAGCTTAAAACCCACAACCATCTTCCCATTGCCTGAGGACAGTGTCTAAACTCTTGAACAGGGCCGGTGAGGCCACTCCAGTCCCAGCCCTGCCTTCCTCTCCTCTCTGTTCATCCTGCAGTTAATGAAGCTTGTCTTGCTCTCCATGGCCTCCAGCCTGTTATAGAAATGGCTTTCCCCTGGAGATCCTTCCCTCTCCTCATTGCCTGGCTGACTTACATCCCACCTCATTATCACACACCAGTCAAACTCCTCCAAGGATGTAGTGATGGGGACACCTCAACATACCCAGAGCCATCAAAAGCCTTGAATGAGGTGTAATGCCCCCCCAAGACCACCACAGCCCAGATGTTCCCAGGATCCTCAGTGGGTTCTGCCCGTGCTTTCTTATCACCACCTCAGCAAGTCACAGTAGCCGTGATACCCACCTGCAAAGCCAAAAGACTCACATTTCATCTGTAGAAACAGGGCACATGATACAATGCCACCTTTCTAAGCTCTCCTAGCTCGGAAACTCAAAGGAAAGTCTGAATAACCCTTGGACTATAGACTAATGAGGTTATCATAAATATTTGGTTAAAGGCGAGCCAAATTCTTGGGGTTTTGCCTCACAAACTTTCAAAACCAACTGTTGAAAGATATCCTGAGCGTCCTCTCGGTACATGGGGGGAAAGGGTGATTTCATTGTCAGCACTCTTCCAGGTGCTGCTGCTGCCACCTGGGGAGCAGTTGCTGTTTCTCTTGGCCATTGAGGGACTTCGGGATCATGTTTATTTAAAATCACCTCCCGCTTTGGGCTCTTGATTAAGAAACTGGTGTTCACTCTGAAGGGACAGTGAGAAAGGGAAGGATATTGGGTTACCACCTATTGGAAAACCTGGCTCTCTGCTGGGCTTGTCCACTCTGTGTCTCTGTTGACTTTAGGAAGATGTGTCGAGCAGCCTTCAGCTTCTGGGTTTTCCTCGATAGATACGGAGAAAGCAAATGGTCAGTGTCCTAGTTTCCTTTCTGTTGCCATGGTAAAATAACACCCTGACAAGAGCAACTTTGGGGAGATAGGGTTCATTTCAGATCACAACTCCAGGTTACAGTCCATTACTGCTAGAGAGTCAGAGGCTTGAGACAGCTGCTCGCACCCACAACTGAGAGCAGAGAAAGAATGAACACGCGCATGCTGGCTTGCTGGCTTGTGGTCAGCTTCAGTTTTCCACCCTTACACACACTGGGAACCCCTGCCTAGGGAATGTTGCCACCCATGGTGGACTGAGTCTTCCAACACCAGTTAACTAATTGAAGACAATTCCTACAGACAGTTCAACCCAATGCAGACAATGCTTCATTGAGACTCTCTTCCCAAGGGATTCTAGGTTGTACCAAGATGGCAATCAAAGCCAACCATCACTAGTACCCAAATGGGTACATCTTGGGCATTGTGAAAGGCAATACTAATGATTGAGGTGATCAATGAGCAATCCAGCCAGCTTCATGGTGACCTCAGGGGGTCACTGAGTTTTCGGTAAGGGCAGCCCTGATCAGATGACAAAGCATTAGAACTCACTTAGAAAGTCATATGTATTTAAAGAGTCAATTCATTTGATATATATATATCATATATAATATGTCATATACACTGGTAAGAATGCAATTTATTCCAGTATCCAAAGAATATAGAAAGATAAATCAGAAACAAGAGAGAGGAACATATATACTTAAAATCAACAAGCCCACAAGTGAATAAATAAAGTAAAAGTATTTGATACTAGTGAAAAGATCAGGAGTTATGATTTGGATTTTAAAGCTGTGGAGAAGAGATCATTATTATACTAATATATTTTTGAGAAAAATGTAAAAGTATCCACTTAAATAAATTTAAATGAATAAATTTTTGCTTATTTAACTTTTTGAAGGTTTCATACATGCATATCATGTATTTTAATCAAACCCACCGCCTCCCCTCCAATGATTCCTGTACCCCCCAACTTCATATATTATTTTAAACCCACTGAATATTCTGCCAGTATGTGCATGTGATATGTCACCCACTGGAACATGGGTCTACTGGCGACCCCTTCTCTGAAGATCTCACAAGGGGCTCTTCTAAAACTCCAGAAGGAAGTGGAAGAAACAGGTTGAATTTTAAGTAGACAGGGAGCAACCCTCTACAGAGTATCAAGGATCCATAACAACCACAGACTTCCACATTGCCTCATTTTAAAGACAGCTTCTCTATAATCAAATATCAAAGCAGACATGTGAGGACTCACATATAGGGGAATAAAGAAAACAAAATAAAATTATAAGAACTGGCAAAAATCAAAACAAATCAGAAGAAGAAAATAAAATTTTAAGACATGCAAAGTCCATACTATCAGCATACAGATGAACAGCATGAAAGATAAATGGAAGAAACCAGGGGACGTGGAATGGAAAACAGAAGGAAGGATTTAAGATCACAGAAGAAAAAGTAATATCTACAAAGAGAAGTAAGGATGGAAACCCACAATATGTAAAACTGATGACAGAAGTGAATTTAATAAGTCTATCATCAAAATTATTCAGAGATAAAAGATGAAAACATTTTCAAGGTAAGAACTTGAATGCACAGACTGAAAGGACCAACTCTTTCAAGATAAAATGGGGTGAATTCCTGAGAAAAGAGTGGAGTAGCTAAACCATAGAAGTAAAGAAAATAAGTACATTGTTGGGGAGAAAGGTAAATCGGGTACTAGGAAATAACCGATCTGTCCTTAACCTTTCCCTGGAGCATCCAGAGCTAGAAAACATAGAACTCTTTCCCAGACTCCTCAGGTAGAGTGTGAGGGACCAATTTTATTCATACCCAGTCAAAATGTCATAATAAAGAACCAATAAACAATCCATAAACACCAACAATTCTGGAAAACTATTTTCTTCCTCTTTTAAAACCTTTTATATGTTTTTGTTTTTATTTGTTTATTTTGGTGCTGGGGGTAGACTCCTGGAACTCACCCATGCTAGGTCAATGGTACACCGAGCTATATGGCAGCTCACCACCATCTCTCCTATAAAAAACAAAATATTTCTGACAGTTTCATTTGGGTGTTGTCCTAACCCATTTTCTGTTGTTATGATGCACAGCATAACCAAAGCAGCTTAGAGAGAAAGGGGCTGATTCGGCTTGCATATCCTAATCACAGTGGGTTGAAGGAACACAGGGCAGGAGCTCAAACCAGAGCAGAGGCAGAAACCACAGAGGAATGCCGCTTAAATGGCTTGCTTCTCAGGGCTTCCAGCCTGCTTTCCTATATGCCCTAGGACCACCTGTCCAAGGAAGGAACTGTGGGAATGGGTTGGGCCTCCCGCGTCAGTCCTTAATCAAGAAAATGCCCTACAGACACACCCACAGGACAATCTAATTGAAGTAATTGCTCGGTTAAGTTCCTCTTCACAAACAAGTTTAATTTTGTGTCAAGTTGCACAATACTTTCTGTTTCTTCTCAGCTCTCACCATCTCTAACTCAGATCAGACCCCCACCAGCCCTTACCACCTCCCCTCCGGTCCCCATCCACCTCATGTCTGGTTAGTTTTTGATTTTGCTTTGTGAACCTCTGGGTTTAGCCAGGGCCCCTTGAGTGGGCATGAAGGTGACTGATGGTACCCACTCTACTCAATGGATTCCATATTCCTACCACAGAGATACTTCCACAGCCACGTCCATGGCTTCTCTGTTCACAGTGGAAACAACCTAAATGACCATCCGCTGATAAACAGGTAATGTGGCACATAGACACAGAGAAATTTTATATTAAACTGCAAAGAGAAAATGATCTGATAAGGTTTTCAGGGAAACTGATGCACTGGAAAACGCTACACCAAGTAGCATCTCTCAGGCCCAGACGAGATCCTTGGGAAAGCCACACTGCACAATCCAGGAATCAGAGAAGATACCATAAAGAAACTGATAACTATTATGAGAATTAAGATGAATTCAATAAATACTATGCAAATATGGAGAAATAAAATGTGTATTTTCTTTACTTTCTCTCTCAGTCTTTGGGACACTGCCAAAGACTGAGAGAGAAAGATGTGAAAAATTGCAACTCATCATCTCGACTTGTGAAGCTGGAAGTGTGTGTGTGTGTGTGTGTGTGTGTGTGTGTGTGTGCATGGGGGTGTGTGCATATGTATGCACATGTGTGAGCACGCATGTGTGTATGCATGTGTGTGAGCGCACATGTGTGTGCATGTGTGTATGAGTGTGTGTGCATGCATGTGTGGATGTGGATGTGCAGTTATGTGCCTTGTGTGCATGCATGTGTGTGTGCGTGTGTGTGCATGCATGTGTGTGTGTGTGCAGATATGTGCCTGTTTGTGTGTGTGTTCTGTGAACTGATTGTAAAGGATACTGGTGTATTCATTGTTAGGAGCTGTTGTGTAAGTGCGCACAGCATATGTGGCCTTTATGAGGATGATAAATTCAAGGCACAGAGTTCTAAAGGAGGTAATGTAAGGTCATTTAATAAATCAAGAAGCAAAGTAAGATGAGTCATACTTGAACATATACGCATCCATTAAAATAGCAGCAGAATTCATAAGCAAATGTTGGAAGGAACAAAAGTTCAAATAAAATCAAGAGTTATGGATTCAAAGGCATCTTTAAGCCTCCATGAGTGAAAAGCTACACGATATGAAACCAAATAAGATCAAAATATGTATCTAAAATCAGCTCCAAATTAGAAGAACTCAAAATTAAAACTAAAACAAAACGAATAGTGCAGAGGATGATAATTTGAATATGTCTCGTGCATTTTACATAAAGTGACATGTAAAATCTATTTTCATGCCAACAGAACAGTCAGCATTCGGGGTCACAGCCACAGAGACATCTTTAGTTGGCTGGTGGAAAATAAGGGGAGGTTGTCGTTGTCAGTCATAGACGTGACAGCAAGTGTGGGGTCCAGGAAAACTCTTCAAAGCCCAGACTGTTATGTGGCCTTGTGAGGGAGCTCTCTCCTCTTTCCTCAGTTAAACAGTGGAGAAGCCCACTCAAGGTCTCTTCAAATGAGAGGAGGCTGTGTGGGCTTCTGCTGCTCTCTCTCTCTTCTAGTATCTTGGACTAAAAGAGCACTCGGTTTGGAATGGGATGCAACCCTGGGGAAAGTCTGATTAGTGGATTCTGAATCAAAAGCTGGAGTTCCCTCTGCAAAGATTGGCCTGTCTTTATAATGTCAAATTTCAATGTGACAGCCACTACGTGACACCGTGGTCTGTTGTTAAAACCACTTCCAGAATAGAAGGTGCCAAAGCAGTTTAACTGTCCCAATCGCCAGATAAAAGAATAAAAACAGAAGGTGGGAAAAAAAATACAAGAAGCAGGTTAGTAAAAGAACTGTAGACCATGAAAACAAAAAGGAATGAATTGGAAAACAGAAAATGGTAGCGACTAAATACACCCAATAAGAACAAAGACTTAAAACTAAAAGGAAAACACTTAAACCAATTAACCAATGGCACAGGTCTTTGAAAGAATAGGTAGCTAAGTAGAAATGTCAGCATTAAAATGAACCAAAAAAAGGAAAAGTAGAAGAACAACAAGGAAATGGTATGGGAAGTCCTTTTGTATATATGCTGCTTTTATTGGTTAATGAGTAAAGAAGCTGCTTTTGGCCAGTGGCTTAACAAAATATAGCCAGGCTGGAAAAGATACATAGAGAGAGTAGGCAGAGTCACAGAGAAGCCGTGTAGCCTCTGCCAGAGACAGAATGCCAGAACCTTTCTGGTAAGTCACAGACATGTGGCAATACACAGATTAATAGAAATGGGTTAATTTAAGATAGAGCTAGCCAGAAATACACTTAAGCTATTGGCCAAACAGTGATTTAAATAATCTAGTTTCTGTGTGATTATTCTGGTTCTGGGCAGCTGGGAACGAACAAGCAGTCTCCACCAACAGGGAAAATTTTAAATAATAAATAAATAAATGACAAACAAGCAAAGAAATGAACAGGGAAACGGTTTGCCTATTGCTGTGCAATAAACCTGAGATCTCAGGTGAAATGGGTTATCTTCTAGAGGTTGTAACTGTGCAAACTGGTCTCAGGTGGGCACACTGTGAGTGGAATTAGACACAGACGACATTTTCAAAGTGACCTTCCACGAGGCCTTGCAGAGGTGGCGTTGAGGGAATGGCCCTCCTAGTCTCCAGGGAACCCCTTCTCACTCAATGTTCTTTGCCTCTTTGGGACTGTGGAAAAGGAAGAGGGTCTCCTAAGTTTCTTTTGCAAAGTCAGGCCAGCATAATTGTGAGACCCGCCAGACAGGATATAATAAAACTACAACCCAATCTCACATATGAATATTGATGTAAAATCCTAAATAAAATATTAGCAAATAGAACTGTGCTTCACGTTAAACCTGTTTTGAAGATGACTGTCCCAGCGCAAAATGCAGCCTCCTGGGCAGCCCCGACTCCCAATCCCTGGAAACAATAGTAAAGCTAAATTAAAAGCAAGCAAATACAGTCATGTGCTCAAAACGGGAACTAACAGAATGTCAGAGCTGGGTGTGTGTGTGTGTGTGTGTGTGTGAGAGAGAGAGAGAGAGAGAGAGAGAGAGAGAGAGAGAGAGAGAGAGAACAAGAGAAATGCTACTTAAATACTTAAACTGAATGGCTTGGACATGTTCCTTCCTGAAGCAGCCGCCACACTGGTGACAGTGAGGTCATGATTTTGAGGGCGAAGCCCACAAGGACAAAGAGAAAGGGCTTTAGCTCTATTGCTGTGCAGCTAAGCCTCCAAGTCACGGTGACTCAACACACAAGAAGGTGTTAGCTCAGTTATATAGCAGGTATAACACTGTCCACACTCTACTGATAAATGTTCCCACATGGCGGGGGGAGAGTAGCCCCAGTTGGCTGTGGGGACAGAAAATGTCAGAGCACCCAGCAGTTCTCGGCATACTCCATCTTTCTGGTTAGCAAACCCTTTTGCCTGCACTGCTTTCACCCACATCCTTGGGAAACAGCCCCGGATCCAGCACTCGCTTCTTTTAGCCAGGGCATCCATCCCACTGTTCAGAGGCTATGGCTCAGACTCAGTTGTCTCCATCAGAAGCTTCGGGTGTAAGAGGCTTTGAAGGTTGGAGATGCACGCTAGTTCAGGTCATGGAGGCCCCCTAAAGATAAGGCAGACATGGGGAAACAGTGAGTCAGAGGATTTAAATGGGAGAGTGGAGATTAAACTTTGGAAGCAGACTATGGGATCAACATCCTAAAAGTTAAGTATGACTAAGGAAGAGGGCTTGTCTCTAAGTGAATGGAAATGACTGTGTGTGCAGTCAGGGAAAACTGTAGCTTCGAGAATTAACTCCAGAAAAGACTAAAAACCAAACCTAAAACTGGGAGGGGGCTACTTTTTAAAGCCGAGGCAGATGCCAATTACAAATACATGGATATTGAACGATTAGAAATTCTGTTACTGCAAGATACAGTTTTTTTTAAAAAATCTTGTGTATAAAACATACATGCAATATAATCAAAGATTGTATTTTTAATATAAGAGAGAAAGTTTCCAGAGTACAGAACATAGAGATGAAAGGTTGGGGGTGTAAGATACTCAGGAGGCACTCCAGAAGATGGGGGATTTGGAGCAGAGGGGTGGAGGGAGGTCTATGTCAAGAGATGTCCTGAGATAGGTGGATCCTGGAGAAGCTGGACTTGAAGCTGTGTGAGCAGAAGTTCATGTGAGCCCATTGCAGAGAGATGGCAAGTGTCATGGAGAAACAGAAAATCTTGTAGGCAGACAGAAAAAAGATCACAGTAAATCTTGGACTAATGAAGTCACAAGGGAAAAAACTTGGATGGAGTATTAGATAGAATAGGGGTGGGGGCTGGAGGAGTTGGGGGTTCAAAAGGAACAAAGAAGGGTTATTTAAGAGGAGAACACACCCACTTTTCAATGTTGTTTAGTAAAAAGTCAACTCTCTGTGCAATCAAAATTGGTACTATGGGACTGGAGATATAGATCACTGTAGTGGGAGGTTGCTTGTTCATTTCCCAGCCACCCATATCTAAAACAATCATACAGAAACTGGATTATTACAGCACTGCTTGGCCTATTAGCTCACACTTCTTATTGGCTAGTTCTTATACCTTAAATTAACCCATTTCTATTCATCTGTGTATCACCATGTGGTTGTGGGCTACCGGTCAATTTCCGTCTGGTGTCCAGCATCCGTCTCTTGTGATGGCTATATGACATGACTTTTCTTCGACTCCACCTACTTTCTATTTACACCTCTGTTCAGATTTTCCGCCTGGCTTTACTCTGTTACACCATTGGCTAAAAACAACTTCTTTATTAACCAATGAGATTCACAACATACAGAGGGGAATCCCACATCAGCTCATGGTCCAGAGCACTTGCTGTTCTTGCAGAGGACATGAATTCAGTTCCCAGCATCTATGTTAGGTAGCTCACAACCACCTGTAACTATAGCTTCACGGGATGGGGTCCTTCTTCTGCCCTCCATGGCCATCTGCATTCATGTGTATGTGCGTCTGTGTGCACACACACAGAAACACACATACACATCCAAAAAAGTAAAACAAATTAAAAGACATCCTCCATGTTAGAAAGTAGAGGTCATTGGTTAATTGTAGGCATTTCTTGAAAGAGGGCTGAGCACACAAGAGTATCTCTGTACTGTAAAATAGGTCATGGATATCCTGGGCAGGGAGAAATGTTATAATTGAGCTACCATCTCAAAAATAAACCAAAGAGAAAGAGAAAGAATGATCTGAAGTCTTAAAGGGGAAGAAATCAAGATAGGAAATAAGCACCATGTTAATGTACAAATGTTTGGCCGGGCAGTGGTGGCACATGCCCTTTAATCCCAGCACTTGGGAAGCAGAGGCAGGCAGATCTCAGAGAGTACAATGCCAGCCTGGTCTGCAAAGGGTATCCCAGGAAAGCCAAGACTGGTACACAGAGAAACCCAGTCTCAAACAAACAAACAAACAAACAAAAGCATGTAAATAAACAAAACCAGTGTTCTTAAACAAGGCAGGCTATGAAATTGCATGCACTCCTGGAAGCCCAGAAGGGTTTGACTGGGAGAGAAGTTGCTGCTGGTGGTTGACCATCTAAAAGCAAATAGACCTGTTTGCTGTCATAACTCCCATGGGCATAAAAAACACATTTGTATAGTAACTTTTCAAAACTGATTTTTTTCAAACAAGACACAAATTGCACAACGGACCAGAAATAAACAAACAAAAAAAATGAAAGAAAGGAAAACGTCGGTGAAGTTAATGACATAAATGGGGGGATTACGGGTGGTATTTTCTTCTCTTTCTACTTCCCTTTCTAAATTTCCTATGAAGATTAGATAATGATTCCATAATCAGGGAGAATAAACTGAAATAGAAACAACTTTATGGTAGTGGAAGTGTAATTTTCGGATAAGTATGCTTTTGTGTAAATATAGGAAAGAGAAAGCCTCAGCCTGGGGAACCTCGCAGCCTTGGGGGACCTGGATCAGACGGGACCACAAAGAGGACACTTGGGAGTGGGAGGGCGGCACGTGTTAAATGAAGAACACATTCTTCCTTTTTAGCATGGTTTGGCCACAGCCATCCCTTGGGCATGGAGTGGTTGTTGTCAAAGCAGAACTAACAGGTCAGTTACAGGTATAGCGAGTCCACATTTGACTTTAGAAACAGGAAAGACGCTGTTGATTTCTTATCCCGTGTCGTTCTGACAACTAGAGATGTACACAGGCCCTGGGAGGAAAGATCACGTCTTGTTTGTTTTGCTTTGTTTTTATTTTTCTTTTTTACACAGTGAGTAGCTGAGGAAACCACTTGGTCCTGGAGACCAGAGCAGCTTGTTGTGGGGAATGTTTCCTGGTGTTCGCATGGTGGAAGCTTAGTCTAATCTGTGGCATGGTTGAGAAGTGGTGGAATCCTTAAGAAGTCGGTCAAAGTGGGAGACGGTCATGTCATCAAGGATGAAATCCTCAGGAGAGATCTGTGCCTCTGGTTAGTTGCAGGGAGTTGTTCCATAAGAGCGAGAATTATCCCCCCTCCCCATCACACCCCTGCCGTAATTCTCCACCATGCTGTAATACAGACTGGGAGTCCCTCTAGGGCTGGGTACATGCCAGTCTCGTGCTCTTGGATCTCCAATACTAGGAACTAAATAAACCTCTTTTTAAAATACTTTATTGGTTTAAAAAAATGTTCTTCATAATTCCATACATGCCCACTATCTGCGTTTTAGTTATTTCTCTGTTGCTGTGAGAAAATGCCATGACCAACGAAGTTGATAGAAGAAAGAGGTTATTTGGGTTTATGGTTCCAGAGGGATGAGCCAGTCATGGTGGGGAGGAGCTCGTCCCTCTGGCTGAGAGCTCCCATCTTCAACCACAAACACAAAACAGAGAGAGCAAACTAGAAAGCAGTGCAAGTCTTAAACTCTCAGCACTGACCCCCCAGTGACATGCTTCCTTCAGCAAAGCCCCCACATTCTAACATTTCCTCCAGACAGCACCACCAGCTGCAGACCAAGGGCTCAGACATCTGAGCCTATGGGAGACATTCTCATTTAAATCAGCACAATGCATTTTGGCCCCTCTTCTCCCCCATACTCTATCCCCTTTCCCTCTTATCCTATGCACACTTCTCCCTGTAAATCCCTTTCCTTGATTTACTAGCTTGAGTTTAGTGTAGTGTCCCATCCCACCGAGGCTGTGTGATCCTGAGTTTGGATCAAACCATCAGAACCTTATGGAGCTACCAGTAGGTACACTAGAAGATGCCATGCTTGTATCCCATAATCTGCTCCTTGCTCCCAGATCAAAAACATCACTGCTCTGTCTCCATGAACACTGAGTTCACCCAGAGTCTAAGTAGCGAGCCCTTGCTATTCCATCCATTACTCTTTTTCTGGTACACCTACTGTCAACAGACAGCACCTTCCTTCACACTCCAGTCATGAATCCCATCAGAACTATGTGTCCCTTGGACTTAATACTTCCAGATGACCAAGAAGTGGCCTCTCTTGACCCCAAATGTATCTTGAAATTGTTTGCTCAATCAACACCTTCATGAAAACCACGCCAGCCCACACTGCCTGTCCAGCTGCCTTCATCCTGGTTTATCTGGATCAGGGTTTGAACATCCTGGGTCTGGACCTCTGCCTTGCTCTTCTTCATCACTGCACTGTTTTAGCATAGCCTCTTGTTCTGAAATAGTTTCTCCCCAGCCACACAGTTTTCATGGCACCCCTCCCACTCTTTAGTAAATGCTCAACTCTTCTTGATTTCCAGTCTCCCAATGACATTAGATTGACTGACTAATTGATTGGCTGATTGATTGATGTTAGAATTTAAGTTCAATAAAGGTGAGGTCCTTGGCTTGTCTTATTCACAGATAAATTTTCAAAGGCAAAAACCAGGCTGGTTTGTAGTTTGTTTTCAATAAATTCTTGGTGAATTAGTAATCCAAGTGCAGTGTTCTGTTCATAGTCTGTCATCCTTGCTGGTCTGAGAACACTGTCCACACACAACTCTCTCTCTCTCTCTCTCTCTCTCTCTCTCTCTCTCTCTCTCTCTCTCTCTGTGTGTGTGTGTGTGTGTGTGTGTGTGTGTGTGTGTGATATGCCTGTCACCTAGAACACACCTAGGGCATCAATAGGGAACCTGAATTAATGAGAGCTAGGATATTTACCTCCAGATTGCATAAGCAAGATGGTCCTGGTGGCACAGACCTATAATCTCAGCTACTTGGGAGACTGAAGCAGGAGGATTGAATGTTCAAAGCCAGTCTGGGCAATTTAATGAGACCCTGTCACAAAATCAAAAGTAAAACAAGGCCTGGGGAAGTAACTCAGTATTAGAGCACATGCTGAGCCTTCATAAACTCACAAGTTCCTCGGTTCAATCCTAGGGTGTGCCAAGAAATCAGAAATATTTACTGCGTGGACAGGTGGAGCAGACAGCCTATCTTTCCCATCCCACCCCTACTGCCTCAGCCCTGTAATCGCATGCAAAGGACTCACTTGGCCCCAGACTCAGACCACATGCCTTACACATATATCTCTCCTTCTTTCCCAGTTGCCTAGGAAAGGAGCTATGATTACCCTCCTTTCAGGATGTGAACACCAAGCATAGAGAAGTTAGCTCCATTTGCAGAAAAGGGAGACTGAGGAGCTTACTCCTTTCACCATTGTCTTGTTTTGTCTTCCCGGAATTCCAATGTTTTTTTTGTTTTGTTTTGTTTTGTTTTGTTTTCAGATAATGTTATCCAGTGCCACCAGCCACATGTGGTATTTGAGTATAAGTCAATGACAATTTAACTGCACATTAGATCCCCTTCCTTGATGTTACTAGCCACATTTCTTTTCACTAACGTCATGAAGCCAATAGCTGTCATGCCAGAGACCAGAGGCCTAACATCTCTTTTGCACATGGCCTTCATGAAATCACTGACCAAAAATACAGATTCCGTAAGGGCAGAGATCCTGTCTCCTTTCTCCTCCTCCTCCTCCTCGTCGTCGTCGTCGTCGTCCTTCTTCTTCTTCTTCTTCTTCTTCTTCTTCTTCTTCTTCTTCTTCTTCTTCTTCCCCTTCTTCTTCTCTTTTTTGAATGAGCTGGAAAGATGAACTCAAACAATAAGCATAAAGAAAACTTTAATAAATATTAACCACCTACTCCTCAAACATGTCTTTTTGCTTTCTGATGGCAAGCAGGGTTATCATGCTGTAAATAGTCGACTTTCATATAAATCAAAATCTCCCCAGTGGCGGAGGGGAACAGCTCCAGGGCCAGCATCCCCGGTGCGCCTGTAGCACGCACAGGAATCCTTTATCTGCCTATTTTACTCCTAATTAGAGATGTTTATTGTGTTCTTTGTCCATATGGATTTTTTCTTCACAAATATATTCGACTACTTAGCAGCTCTGAACTTCGATACCCTAGAGAGAAAGCTTGAAGTCAGAATCTATTAAGGATGTGTGTAGCACTCAAAGTTTTCTGAGGCTGATTTGATTTTCTTTAGTTTCATTTTCTTCCGGTAGCTGTGTTCTAGGAGCTGACTAATCAAGACCTTTTGGTTCATTGCCAACAGCCAGCAATGTGCTCAATCGTTTGCCACGGCTGCGGATGCTCAGGTCCTACCAGGTGTCTGCCATGAGATGGGCACAAGGGACTTGGAAAGGATCTGTTGTCTTCGGTCCTGATGGAAATGGGGGGTTGGAAGTTGGACCCTGGAGCCCCAAGGCCTCTCCATCTCCTGAAAGAAGGGAGCACAGACACGGTCTCATCCTTCAAATCATCTGACTGGGATTCATGATGCTCTCTGCTGGGCATTAGGAACAGAAGAGGACCAAAGAGCGGCCTGAATTCCCACCTCTGAGGAAGGTGCACAGGAAAACATGCTGTAAACCAGTAAGACAGGAACACAGAACAAGCCAGATGCCAGCAAGTATGCTAAGAACTAAAGGCGAGATAGAGGGATGGAGTGACGGGAACAGGGCTCTGTCAAGCTGTGTGTTGTGATGGTAAGATTTGAGGACACAGGGGGGCATAGGAATGTGAATGCCATGTAGCATAGGAGGTAAGCTTGTGTGCCTACACAAGGAGCCAAGGAAGAAGGGAAATGCAGTGGGATGGTATCGGAGATGTGAGGCACAAGGCGACAGGGGAGGCTCGTTGCTGTTAGAAGGATTTGGATTCCATATGGAGCACTCGTCGTTGAGTGGTGACTTCATGTGACTTTTATTTTAGAAAAACAAAGTCTATACAAGAAATGGATAGAATAGGGGTATGAAGGGAAGAGCAGCCATGCAAAGACCCAGCTGCAGTCTAAGGAAAGAGAGCACTTTGTGTGGAGACCTTCCCGCTACACATGCGCAGAGTAGGTATACAGTGTGCTGGTAATGGCGTGTGGAGGCTTGGAAAGTATGAAGGAAAGATAGCTGGCTGGGGTCCAGCTTCCACAAGCACGAGGGGTGGGTTGATGAGATGGCTCAATTGGTAAAGTGTCTGAATCGCAAGCCAAGCAAGCTCATTGCCCAGAGCCTAAATACAATGTGGTGGTGTACATCTATAAGCTGGTGCTGGGGAGGCAAGCTTAACGGTCCCTCTCGACTATATCTGCAATCAAACTAACTCTATATGTGACACCTACTGGTCAGGCCTACGTGGATTGTTGATGAGCAAGCAAGACATGACATAGCCATACAAGGAGGTAATAGGTTCCAAAGAGAATGGATTTCTGAAGGACTCCAGGCAGGCAGAGTTCTGGTCCCCCGGTAAAGGGACAGTGGCATGCACACCTGTTTCAACATCCCCAGAGTGCAGAAGTCAGACCAGTGGCCAACATTCTAGCCTAGCCCTGGGAAGAGATTTCTCTCAAAGCCGGCAGTGTGTGAGGTCCTCACGCATCTCCTGAGGATGACAGGTAAAATCGATCGGCGTCACTTCTCTCTGTCCACCTCCCAGAAGTCAACTGGATCCTCTAGCTGAGCAGGAATCAGAGGTCTGTTGATGTCACCACTGTTCCTGCTCAGACTCTTAGGAAGGACCTGCCAGTGTCAGAGATGGCACCAAACTTCTTGCTTAAGACTATGGGGGGGAGAAGAATTTACAACCAGGCCTATTCAGCCCAGACCACTGCCTTTTCTTCATTGCTTGACCTTCTCCAAGTACCCCTCCCCCCAAAATGGCATGAACAAAGTGAGAAGAAGGAGGGGCCCTTGAACAGTGGTGTAGACATAGAAAAGTGTCCTCTTGTCTGGGAGTGACAGAGAAAGTTGGAAGTCTGAGGAGTGCAGATGCAAATTGGGGCCCTGTGTCATGCAGAGTTGGGCTCCCACACATTCACCAGGATGCAAAGTTTAGATCTCTTAGCTCCTCTCCTCATCTCTGTGATGGAAGAAGCCACTTAAGGTAGCAAGTGTGTACTCTGGCTCATAGTTTGGGAAGGAAAGCTCCATCGCTGAGAAAGCACTGCAGCAGACGGGGGCAGAGGCCACCTCTCATCAGGACAGGCCAGGGAGCAGAGAAGAGAGTCAACCAGCAAGACCAGGCTCTGAGCAATCAAGGTACACCCTTAATGACCCACTTCCTCCACCTAACAGTCCCACCACCTCCCCAGACAGCATCACCTCCTGGGGTGTACATGTTCCAACACAGGAGCCTATGGGGGGGGGGGGCATTTTACAATCAAACTGTACCAACATGAGGTGGAAAGAGACGGGTGACAGCAGGGAGGGGAGGCAGAGGAGACTGCCTTCCAGAACTTCTTCACAGGGGGAGCCGAGGGTGCGAATGAGAAAGCACCTGCCTTCCTGGAATTGTTATTAAGAAGCAGAATAAGACATTAAATAACGGCTTATTGGAGTGTACATCCTCGGCAGGCAAACAAGCAATGATTTCGGAGAACTATATTATTACTGTGTGTTTGCTTATCTTTTCCTCCCCTTACCTGATAATCATCTGTAGCTCCATCTGTCTTTTTAAGGACACGTGAGAAAATGGAAAAGGTTACAGAGGACAAAGAACTGCATACGATTACTTGCGGTCCCCGAGCGGGCGGTGCAATTGTTTGTTTTTGATGAGATGACAGAGAAGATAGAATTGTTCAAAGGAAATGCTGCTCGCAGCTCATCAAGCTGTCCCCCCCACTCCTTCTTGCTCATGCACACCCCCACCCACCACGTCTCAGGAACCCACGAGCCAATGCCAGACTAGGAGGAGTGCATACCTCCCTGCCAAGGGGGGACCCATGGAATTTCTGTGTGGTTGAGGTGCTATTCATGCCTACTAGCAAAACCAGGTCCACTCAGAGTTTTCCAGATAAACCCAATTGTTGTCTACCTTCATAGACCTATGTTAGCCCTTCCCTCTGGGACATCCCCTGCCTTCTCCATCTGCTGTCTTCAAGACACTTTGTGTTTGTTGTTTTCCACATCACCCACAACCCTCCATTCCCGGGTCAAGCATGGAGCAAGACTGCTTCCTTCCCCTTAGGTCTCCCTTCCCAATTGTCCCCATGCTCTTCTGGTTGGGACCAGAGTCTGTATTTTTATAGCTTTATGCTTACCACAGAATCACTGCCCCTTGAATTTTGCCCAGCTACGTTGATGAATTTCCAAAAAGTGAGTTACTTTGCTAGTTCTCCGCATGCTCTTTAAGACTCTCCATTCCTAGCCAGTAGATGAAGGTTGAGTTTGTGTTTCAACCCCCATCCTGCAAGCTGGACCAGTCTGTCTCCTCAGACTTCACACCAAGGGCTGAGCTGTCACACAGGCACCCATGGTTGTACTCTCACAGCCAGAGAGGAGACATCTCTTTCCAACAAATAAAGAGACTCTAAGGATCTCATCGCTTCTCAGTTCCAAGTAAGTTCTAGATAGGTTGCTAGGTGTGACTTCTCAGCTGATTGACAGCTGAGTGAGTAGCGGGAGGTGACGAGGTCCCAACTCCAATGGGCACACCATCCCAGTTACTTACTTTTAGATAGCAAGCAATTTCAAAACTTAGCAACTTAAAGCAACTTGTTGTTACTGGCACTTAATGCTTCTATAGTTTGCAAATGTATTGATCAAAGGTCTACAGAATACATATGACACTAACACACCATACTTATAATATTGTCGTAATATCGAAAACCCACCCACGTTTTACCTTCAAAGGTGATAATTAAAATCGGGGGAGATTCTCAAGTTGGATTTTATTCATCAACACATAGAAATGGCTTCGTCAACTTAGTAAAGTCAGATCTATATATTAGAGTGTGGAATTGCTCCGCAAAGTAGCCTCCGTTATTCAAAGGATCCAGAAAGAATAGGTGACGGAATTATGCTGATTTTTAAATATAATTTTCCAGTAGTTTAAAAAGAATAAGTTTTTCATTTAGAAAGCCAGCAGGATCAGCATGCGACTAAGTCCTGTTTTAGTCAGAAATCAGTGGGTGGGAATATAAAGTCACATTTTTTTTCCTCCTAAATGGAACGGGAGAAGCAGAAGATCTAACGCATTGTAATCAGCCAGATTTCCTTTAAAAAAATAAATAAATATAAGAGAGAAGAGTTGGAGTTTTCATCTTAACATTACATTTTTTAATCCAATGTAACAGTGGGCAAATCACCTAGACTGAGGGCCTTTTTCGGTATAAAACCTTTGTGAGGGAGGAAAAAGAGACCCCTGTGGGACCCCCACAATCTATGGAAAATCAGAGGTTTAAGAGGCCAACCTACCACAGGGCCATTTTGCATGTGAAATCTGAGGAATATGGCTGTCTGGTGGTGCCTCCCCAAGCCCCACACCAAGTGACTGCTCAGGGTCCCCAGCCCTATGTGAAAGCCAGGAAAACTGCTGTCACACGGCCAATCAGAAGACACTGGTCCAGGAGTCAAGTGCAAGCAGAGATCTGTGAGGTCAGGGCCACAGGAGCTATCCCCGAAGGCTAATAGTAAACCAGGCCCCTTGAGCCAATGCCCTTCAGGTTCTTCATCTCCACGGCACAACTTACAGTTCTGCTCACTGACTGCTCAGAGGTCATGTGATGAGAAGGCATAGAAGGGACACCTTGGGGTTCTTGGCATAGGTGAGTCCCTAGGACAATGGAAAGTATGGAACTGTAAAAGGTGAACTGGGGCCATCTCAGTGTGGCCCCTCATAGTACACTGGTGAGTGGTGGTAGCTTCCTCCCTCCTAGGGACACAGATTCGAGAACTGACATGGTCGCTCCTGATGACCCAGTGGGTTGGATCATTTATGGATATTCACGTTTGCCTCAGATCGCTTCCTCGGTGGCTCGTGTGTGAGCGCTTTTTGCATATCCATGTGTGAGTATGCGGATACGTCAAGTGGTTCTCAGGCTTAGTGCCATCATCAAGATGACCTGCCACAGAAAACGGAATAGGGCCCTCCTATGTGGAGAGAAGAAGCTTACAGAGTATCTGTAAAGCTGGCATGTTTTCATCAGTGTGTCTTATGGCTAGACAGGGTTAAGTGTGTGGATGCCTGCATCAGGGCAGCAGGGTGGTCACCTGCACCACTGAGCCACGATGCCCTTGCGTTCTGAGAGAGGTTATGCCATCCCCTGCCCAGCCCCACTATCATTTTCCCTTTGTATTAAATGAGCTTCTGCACATGGTGCATCCACCATGATGCTTGGCACATAACCTAAGTACACAGTGAAAGTTAGCCATTGGATTCTACCCTTATGACTCTCATGGTTACAGCATAACCCTTGTGGCCTGCATTGTTCTGGAAGTCTTGGGATTGGCCCTTGACCACTTTTCTTGATTAAACTTTTGTGAAATCTGTTACCCAGACCCTTGGGTTTTATAGACATGCTATGAGATAGTGCCCCTCCTCTCATATAGGTGGTCAGTCACTAACTCAAGTTCTGTCTTAACAGCCCTGTGTGGTCTTTCATACCCCAGTATTCATCTCTAGCTATAGGGAGCCTTCAAAGTCACTTAACTAGTGTGTAGTCCCTTTGATACTCCCCAAGATTAACCTAACCCAGCCATGCGTTGCCTGCTGCTCCATCTCAGACAGCACCCCCTCCCAGAGCCCCAAAAGTCATCCACACAAGTCTCTTTGCTGTCCACAGGGCCAAGACCCTTTCTGGTCTAGGCTTCAACTCCCCCTGCATTTTAGGATGCATTTTTACAGCCATTTCACCACTTAGTGCTGTGAAGGTTCAGAGGCCTGATCTCTTCTAGCTCTGCATTCCCATGTATCTAGCTGAGTTTTGTGTCTAGTCGGTATTTGATAAACGCACACATTGCATTAGAAAGCAGGGAATCCAGATTCCTCCATCATGCCCTGAGCCAAAAGTTCCAAAGACTGTCCTGGGAGAAGCCAGCTAGCACCAGTCCTGCCCTGTTGTGTTCTGGAGGATGGGACTCAGGCAGAGCATGTCACCAAAAGGTATCTCCTCCAGAGCAACTTCCCTGTCCCTAAGGAGCTTTCCATGTGACTCTAATCTTATATTCTAAAGTCACAGATCCATGTCTGACAATCCTAGGTAACTCCTCTTTCCCTGAGATATGAGTGGACAGCAGAGATTTGAGCAATCAGGACAACCCACAGTGAGATATGGGTGACAGATGGGCTATATTCAGGACAATCCATATTGAGCTCCTGATATTGTAAGACACAATGCTATAGATCCAGGAGGGTGAAGAGATACTAAGGTGTCTATGTGCTGTTTTTCAGGAGCTCAATGGCTATGTAAATTAAGACAGATGATACCAAACTGACCTGTAGGGTTACACCTGGGAGGAGCTTGGGATCAGTTTTGGCTCTAGAACCACATGACTTCCATGGTCACCCAGTCAGTGTAGTGTCAAGCCCTGGGCGTTTTTGGAAGATAACCTCTCTGTGTAGCCTCTATCCCCTTCGCCTTGCAGAATGAACCAGATGAAGGAAGGGCTATTACCAAGGGATGCGGAGTCTTGAATGATGTCACAGGACTCGTATCTGGGAAAATACTTCACAATCTATAGAGGCCTAAGGATGACGAGCCGCCGTTCATGATGATCGTAGATGCTGTTATTTACAGGAATTGGGTCTCACCTGAGCACGTCCACCTGCGGCTGTGGCCCCCAACATTTTCCTTATACGTTCACCTCTGACTATTTGCCTGCACATCTACATTGCAAGGGGATAAAAGGTAGTTTGCAGAAAATGCAGTGGTAGAATATTAGGATACTAACACGGAACTGAAAATAGGAGCACCGAGGGAGAGAATATTGTTTTATTTGGCATGGTGTCACAGAGAGCTTCTGGGCCTCACACTGCTAGCACCAGCAGGAAGGAGGCAGCTTCAGCAGTCAGTTGCTTAGCTAACAAAACAGGGAACTAACAGGTGGTCCTAAGGGTTACACCACCATAGCTGAGAGTTTTAGGGGCCCAGAGAAGCAGCTGACCCCAGCTGGGCGAAGGCCCAGGAAGAGAAAAAGCATGGGACATTTGCTAATGTACTCACAGGATCGAGCTGAAGCCTTCTTTGTCTCCCCCTGCCACGCAAGCTTTGTCAAAGCTGTGCCAGGCAATATGGCTTTTTCTAGAACACTCTAACACCTCCATGCTTCCCCAGCAGTCAAGGATATCAGTCAACTTGGTGAAGCAAGGACTCCCCCCCAGGCGATAATTACAGACTGGATTTTTGAGTAAAAGAAAATTGAAAAGCCCCCAAACACTTTGGGGATTAGCTGACCCTGATTCTCAGGGATGGAATTTAGTCAGAGAACTTTCTTCTGCTCAGTGATGTGACAGATCCACCCTGGGATGGCAAAGTTAACTCGTAACAACATCGAACAACGAAGAGTTGCACTGCTGTTTATTTGGCAAAAAAGCGAATCCTATTATCTTCAGAGGGCTAGGCAGTGGAGACAAAAGGGTCTGGAGACCAACAAACACCGATTCCTTCCTTCTAGCAAGGCTGGTAGCGCCTCCCATTCCCTAGCCCCTCTCCTCACTCCTTCAGTTCTCCTGTGCCTTCACTGCTGTCCTCAAGTCTCTTTCCTCTTCTTCCCATTCATCTCTCTCTCTCTTCTCTTTCTGCTTGATTCTGAGTCCCTGTCTCTATCTAGGATGTGGGTTTTTCTTCTGCGTGTTTTGAATGTTGCATTAACATTGCTAGGACTTGGTCAGTCTGTATGTGCACCTGTCTGTGGTATACTTGCATGTGTGTGTTGAGTGCACGCTCCCATGTACATGCATGGAGGCCAGGGGACAACAGTGGGGCCTGCTCCATCACCCTTTGTCTTATCCCTTGAAACAAGATCTCTCAGTCAACCTAGATCCAGGCTTGTATCCATCAAGTCCCAGGTATCTTCTTGTCTCCTCACACACCGTTGTGGCTACAAGCATGCATGTGGCCGTGAACAACTCTATACACGGGTGTCGGAGTTTGAATTCATATCCCCATACTTATGCAGCAAACACTTTACCACAGAGCTGTCTCCACGGGTGCTGGGATTAAGATTTCTGATCAGCTGTCTTAAAGATAACAAATATGGCATATTTACAAGTATCCTTATGAATGGCGGGGAAGGGTCACTGAAGAACACGGGAAGGATTTGGCACACTGCTGGCTCTGGGCATGGAAAGGCCAAGACACATGGGTGGCTTCTTCAAAATAAAGAAAGCAAAGGAATGATTCTACCCATGGCCTCCAGAAGACAATGGCTGCCACCAGCACCAGATTTTAGCAAAAGGACACAGATGCCCATGACAGGCCACTCACCTACAAACCTGTAAGACATTATACCATTGCTGTCTTCAGCCATTAAATTGTCTTAGAGACAAAAGGACGGACGTGTGCTGGCCACTCCTGCTCTTTCCTTCTCTCTTATTCTGCAGAGTTTGTCTTTGATGTTATTGTTGTTCCTAGTCAGCTGTTTCTCTTGGTCAATTTAACATTTGCTTTCCAAAAATTTTTGTTTCCCCTTTCTTCACAGTGGCATTCTCTTCTTGCTTTATCAGGGCAATACCATTGCTAAGAACGCCGAGACTGGGGCTGACCATCCTGAGTTTTCTCTCTGTTTCCATGTTCTCTGTGCCGCTCTTGGTCTCTCTTGTGTTGGCTGACTTCAGATGTGTAGGGGGCTCAGTCATGTCTCTATGTGAATGCACAGAGAACACGGGTTATTCTCTGAATGGACAGCTAGGCTATCATCCTGTCTCCTATGGTCTTCTGCTAGGGCTTAAGGATTGGTCCTTCCCTTCCCTGGAACTCCACACATTCAAATGATGGAGCCTAATCTCCAGTACAATAACACTGAGAGGTGGGGTCTTTGCCAGGTAAATAGCTCACACGGTCCTCACTCTCTCTCATGGACAATGTCGGTGCCTTCTACACTTTGCCTAAGGGAGTTCTTTCCCCTCAACCCTTCCACCACATGAGAATTCAATCTGAAATTGCTATCAATGAAGCAGAGCCGTCAAGCCATACTTCCTTGATCTTGGACTGCCCAGCCTCAAGAACCATGGCCAGTAGTCCATTTCAGTTCTTTATTCCACCCAGTCTGAGGTGTTCTGTTCCAGCATCTCAAAGGGTCCATGACATCTGCCTTACCGGAGGCTGTAGACTCCTTCTGAGAGGGACCAAACTGATGGGGATAAAACCTTAAGATGAAGAAAAGCTGAGGCCCCTGTACAGGCCTCACTTCCTCCAGGGCAAGTCAGGAACTGGCATTTTGGAGAGCTTCTGAGAGGAAATGGAGCCATGGAATTGATCCTGTCTTAGAAGCTTAGTTATGAACAAGAATACTGACAAAACCTCAACACAGATTCCTCCTTTATAGCTAAGACAGTTAGGGCGATAAGTGTCCTCCTCGTCGCAGAAGACACTTGAATGGGACACGGAAGTTGGCATTGATGAGAAAAAAGAAGACATGGGAGGTGGGCGCTCATATATCATACATCATATCTGCCATAGTGCCAGCTCTTATACAAGACTCAGTGGTCCTCTTATCCTACATAATTCCTAAAGCAAGTGTAGCTGTTCTTTACTGTACCTTAAATAGATATGCAATGCACTCCTCACCCTACCATTGGCTAGCTGGGCCCTCCTTAGGAAATTACTTACTTTCTCGGAGATTTATGATTACCTGGGCAGCAATACCTTTCCTGCAGAGACCATTGAATGAAAATCATCTAGATGAATATTTGGCAAAGACAGGAGCTCAGCAACAATGGGCTCGTACTCAGAACCACAACTGGTTCCAAGAAAATAAATCCCAGACATAGGAGACTAACTGGTCTGGGGATCCAGAGAGTGAGGTCATTGATTTGTTACACTAGACAGGTTTCTGTCGACTCTGCCCAAACGTACTTCAGCATTTGTTGCATAAAACAGCAACCCAAGAACACCTCTCCCATGGCCATTTGAGTGGGCTCATGCAGAAGAGCTCCTCGGCGTCTTATCCTGACAAATACTGACAAATACTTCAGGCCCGCAGCCAGCAGAGCAAAAGGAGAGTGCAGACAGCACCCCTGGGTCCTTCAGGAAACTTCTCTGAGAAAGGGAACTGTAAGGAAACCAGGTTTCCTGAGCCGCTACTAGCCGCTTGGCAGACCTCTCAGGCTGTATTCTGTGGCTCTGTCCCCCACTCCCCCCACCCCCACTGCCACGGAGACAGATCGTTGACGCCGTAGGAGCCTGGGCTCTGAATTTCATTTAGCATTTAATTAACTAGAGTAGACCAGGCACTCCATGGCACCGACGTGATTGCAATCTGTGAATGGATGGGCATTTTTATCTGAAAATGATGACCAGCTTATCTTCTGTCACACAGCTATCACACATGATAGGTATCTCTCGTTATCCCAGCCAATCAAACACAGAAAGTTTATTAAGATTCTATCATGCGAAGTCATCCCCAACGACGAGATTTCTCATCTGAATGTGTGAGGATGCAATACCGTATTTTGTCGAAGAGACCCTCGGGGAGAAGGCAGGCAGGAAGGTTATCGTTTGGGACAGTCTGTGAGTCCCTGTCCACAGCAGAGCAGTTGGAGAAGATGACCACCCACATCACATAGAAAAGAAGTTCATGGCCCCCTTTCTGTTGGAAAACAAAATGAATCAGCACAGTTGCAGAAAGACACAAGCAAAGAAAACAGCAGTGAGATCTTACAGGAAAAAGGAAAATGGCTCGCTACCGGACCGTAGGCCAGATGGCTCGGCCTAGCAGAGTGAGCTCTGAGCATCCTAGAGACCACAGCGAAAGATAAATGAGATCGATTCTCTGATTTGTGGGGCTCTTGAAGTAACTTGTCTATTATTTCAGAGATCTCAATTTTCAGCAAGACTGATTTTAGATGGGGAATGTGAAGAAAATCCACTCGTTCAACTACTCAGATGTTCACTGATACAGTCCGCTAATGCTTTAGATTCACTTTATATTGGCTGCCATATTATTGCTGGGTCTCCATTGGTAATCAAGCTTCCCTTCCCTTTGGAGTGGACGGGTCATGAAATGTGATAGGCAGGCAGTGTGACAACCACAGTGAGGTAATGGGGGGGGGGAGCTTCCAGCCTCAGGTGATCAAGGGTATAGCTAACGTTCCCAACTTCATTCAATGTAGGATGTTCCCAAAGACAAGCTAGGACTCTGAAAGAGATACATTTGGAGAGGAGGGATGGGTGACATGTTTATAGGCACTGAGATGAGAAACAATTACGGACCGTGACTGACAAATTACTTGAGGGGTGACTGGCAAGTGTCAGCTTAACTCCCCTACTGAAAGCCTTTCTGGCTTCTCTTGAATGTCACCCTTCTGGGTTCTAAACAAGGGAGTGGTGCAAGCAACAGAGGCACTGAGAGGAGCCACAGTCAGAGATGCAGCAGACACGGCTGGTTTTCAAGGATCATCGCAATCACCTGGACACCTTCAGCACTCATCCGAGCAAGATGGGGAACTCTGTTGTTCCAAGGCCTCAAAGAACTCTGTGGAGGGATTCTGTAAGTTTTCCTGAGACTTCTGTAGTTTGCAGATACTCTTTCGTGTTCTTACTCTCCCTTGATGCCCATAACTCTGGTGCCAAAGTAGCAGCCAGGCCGAATAGAAGGCTGGAGAGCCCAGCTGTTACCTCAGCACATCCTATTGTGTTTGGATTCAGGCACTGGCCTCCCCTGCTCATGCTGTGAGCTCTCTGAGCCAAGACAGCATCTGCATTTCCACAGAAAATTTCAGAACTCTTGAGTAGAACCAGAGTCACACCACCGGGGAGTCGCACAAATCTAGTTTTAACTCCTTCTGCTGTCAAAGATAAGAACAATGATAGATTAATTCAAAATATAGTTACAAGTCACCAGTTCCCTGCACCAAAGCCACCATGCTAGGTTCCATTTCTCTCCGTTATCCTTCTACTATCTCTCTGTCTCTGACACAGAGCCTACCAACTCAAGATGGGACTAGCACCACTACCTGCCCACTTCTGCAAATCCTCTCTGTTTCTCCAGAAGCTTCTCTAGTGCTGTGTGTTTAGGAGCTTTCCAGGGCCAGGGTTCCAGCTTCACCTTTGCACCAGCCCTGGCTCCCATTTTCCTTTGATTTCTGTCTCCCTGAGTCTTCATCAAATTTGGGGGATGTATCACCCTGTTTTTTTTTCCTTCCTACAGTTAAGGGAGCCACTTGGAATGCCCAGGCTCTGTCTTCCCTGCTCCATAACTCCATGCTATTACCTCAAAACCTCTGACAAGAATGCCTCTTTCGACTCATTAGCTTGGCTTCCTCATTAATTCATTAGCACTTGGGAGCCCCGGAGATGATCTTTCTCTTCCAACCAGAGTCTCTGCCCCTTACGAACTTCATTTCTGAGCCCGCTCTCACATTGCGTTTATTGTGACATCATTCATAAAATTCTCCCTCGACAGGAGAGGAGTCAAAAAAAATAACTATATATCATTTTAAATTGCTCTGGTTGGTGCCTCTGCATTTTAAGAATATTGAGGGGGAGACATGCCTAATGACAGGGCTACACGTGGATCAAGGGCTGACAGAGTGAACGCTGTACCCAACGCTTCCATCTACCGGTTAGCTGCTTCCTTCCCGGGCCTGTTTGAAGCAATGGGTGTCAGGTCAGTAATTAGACTTCTGCACACAAACTGGAAGTGCCAGCTGATCTCCTCCAACATGGCCATCACTCCTGGGGATGCCAAGTTCAATCGGAAGTACACCATCACCAGTCACTATCCCTGTCCTGCAAGGCTGCCGGAAGTTCCCAGGGACGTCTGCCCCCTCGTGCCCTCCCATGTTAATGAAGTTGGTGCTTGCCCCTCCCCCCCCCCCCCCCCCGCATGTCAAAGAACTCACTCCCAGGGTGGGAGCACCTTGGTGCCCGTGGTGGGTAACACCTAAGAGCAGCCTCCACTGGGCTTTTCATTCTTCCCTTCTGACTGTAGGCTGGCTGGCATATTTGTGTTCAAGGTTTCTTTGTGTTATGTCTTTGCTTGCTTTTTTAAAAATGTACTCAGTTTCTTGGAATAATACAAAGGACACAAGAACCTAGAGACAACCCCAAGCTCTAGACAGGTACTGATTTGCCTGGAGCACTGGCTGAGGTGTGTTGTAGCTGGATACGCCTGGTTCCTAGATGCAGACTAAGGTCCACAGGGCAGGAAAGGAAGAGGGGCTCAACATAGGATAAAGCTCATGATTGCACATACAGAGGAGGATTTCCACCTGTTTGTCATCTGGAGCTGTGGTTCCAGATACAGCAACGACAGGTGCTAGCCCAGGTGAGCCACCTATGAAGGAGGACAGAAAAGTCAAGACTGAAAGAACAGCACTCAGCAGCCGGGCTTTGCAAACATTTTAGGATGGTTATCTTTGGAATGGGCCACCCGCAGGTTTCACAGCTGGCCTCGGCTACCTAGGGCTATCAATAGTAGGATTCCAAACTCAGATGGGCCAGGGTCAAGAGGGATGCCTGGGCACCTGTTGCTGAGTCCGCTTAGACTCCATCTTCCTCCTTGATAGCAAGCATCCTCTCCCAGTGTCAGTCTCTGTGGCTCAGGCATATCTGACTCTCCCAGCAGCAGCAAACCAAGGGGCCCTCCCTTTGAACTGACATGAGAAGTACTAGAATCAGAGAGAAGGGTTCTTGCCTTTCTGGTTGTGCTATTGAGTTAGTTTTGGCATCTACTGAGATTAGTGGGTAGCTGAGGGCTCACCATAATGAGAAAGCTCCCATGGGAATAAAGTCAACAAATGTGTGGAGAAGGATAAAGCCAGGTTGGGTTCACACAGCCCCCATGCAGTATAACACAGTTGGATAGAACTATGTCCTAGCCAGGAAAAATTATAAGGCTTCCAGGGACCTCTCTCATCAAAGTTAAAGGGGAGAGTGGGTCCCACAGCAAAGATGAAACACTGTCCTGAAAATTCTGGTGCAAAACAATCTTAGGGACTCAGGGTCTCAAGAGAATGGGCTCCATGCTCACACGAAGGCAGCCTGATCAGGAATTGTGGAGACACTGGTTTCCTGCCTCTGTTCCCAGCTCCCCACACAACAAACCAAGGGGTTAGATCATTAGTTCCCTGGATTCCCTTCTAACGCTGAGAATCACAACTGCTTCTTCCCATCCAGAGCCTCCGTCTGGTCATTTGACCTTCACATCTAGAGCCTCTGGGTGAAGGTCAAATGAACCAGACAGAGACTCTGTCCAAGAAGGAAGGTGCATGGGGCTGCCATGAGGGGTCTTGGAAAGCAAGGGATCTGATTTTATCCTCATCTTAGGGTTCTTCTGGCTTCTGTCACCACTCAGCTTACCATGCACACACCATCAGAGAACCCGAGAGAGCTGATTTATTTGTCCATAATGCTCAGTGCTAGAGCACAGCTGAAGACTGTGGAAGACTATGGCTAACCCAAGATAAACAAAACAAAACCTGTAGTGGGGTCAGATTAAAACACCCCTGTCAGTGGAATTTTATGGAATACCCATTATAAGTGTGTGTGTGTGTGTGTGTGTGTGTGTATGTTGATGAATTTTTATTTGACACAAAATTCACCCTATCTAGGAAGAGGAAATCTTAACTGAGAAAACAACTTCCTAAGAGTGACCTGTAGGCAAGTCTTTGAGGCATTTTGTTGATTTACGATTGACGTGGGAGGGCCCAGCTCACTATGGGCTGAGGCATCTCTAGGATGGTGGCCCCACATTCAATAACCAAGCAGGCTGAGCAAGTCATAGGGAGCAAGCCAGCAAGCAGTATTCCTCCATGGCCTCTACCTCAATTCCTGCCTTCAAGTTTCTGCCCAGACTTCCTTCGGTGATGGCGTGTGGCCTGAGAGTTACAAGCAGAAATAAACCCTTTACCCCCCAACTTGCTTTTGGTCATGGTGTTTCATGACAGCGATAGAACCTCCTCCATTCCACATATATGTATATTCATACTGGGTATTGAACCTAGGACTCACCACTTTTTATTTGGAGGCAAGGTCTTGAATTCATTTTATTGTTTATTTATTTATTTATTCATTTATTTATTTGTTTTTTGAGACAGGGTTTCTCTGTAGTTGTGGAGCCTGTCGTGGAACTAACTCTTGTAGACCAGGCTGGTCTCAAACTCACAGAGATCTACCCATCTCTGCCTCCCAAGTGCTGGGATATTAAAGGCATGTGCCACTGCCACCCGGCTTGAATTCATTTTGTAGCTTTAGCAACAAATATGTGCTCCTCATACCTCAGCCTCCAAGACTCATGTAAGATGGCAGGCCTGGGCCACTGGGCCCAAATTTTTAATCTTCTAAATGAAGACCTAAGTAGCATGTATAAGTCACAGGCAATATGATTTTATAGGACATCACTTTGTTGTTCTACTTTAATCTAGCATTTCTATAAAAGCAGCAGAGAAGTAACAAACATGGAAATGCAAAGACTGCGTGTGTCAGGATGTGACTGTCAGTGTGTGGTGACCCCTGCACCATGAAATGCTAACGTTTTCTGTACCGAATTCCATGTTAACTTCGCTATGGTAGGTGAAGGTTTTACCCGTCATGGGAGAGAGAAACCTTTGGCTTCATGATCATTGCAAAGCCAAGGCTTAGATGTGGAAAACAGCCCCCCTGATGTCTGTAACTGCTGGCCATGAACTTGGCCTCCCAAAGAATCACTTCCTGGGTAGAACCCAGCAAGCTACAGTAAAGCCCTGTGTGGGGCTACGTCCGCCCAGGCTCAGGGGTCACCCAGAATACAGGTTCCCTAGCTTCCCACTCTTTAATCATAAGGATGTCTTTCAAAGGGTTTTCTGTAAACATCAGTGTTTTCGTGATTTGGTGGTCTGTAAACACCAGCTTTCTCGTGTTTACTGCCAGAAACAATTTCTAGGCAATTCGGTTTTCACCATTCTCTGAACTGCAGACTGAGAGGAGAGTCTTTCAGAGAAGATGAAAACCTAAGAAAAACCTTAGAGAGGCCGAACCACATGGATGATTTCGGTGGAATGTGGCAAATACAGGGACAAGGGCATCCACAGAGTAGTGGCTGGGAGGGGGATCAAGTTGAAAACACAATTTCAGAATGAGGAAATGAAGCTTTTGGAAATGGTCTCTTGCCACTTCCTCTGTAGTCTGAGGCACTTTTCTCAATGGTGTGTCATCATGGAAACTGCTAACCACCCAGGACAGTGACAGTGATGGTCACGTAGAGCCATTCCACTTCCATTTGAAAAATAGAAAGGCATCTGAGAATCCATGCCACAAGCAGACAATTCAAGGGCTATGTGACAACCATCCTCATCACAGCACCAGGCCTGAGACGAGCAGAGATCACCACTGACAGAGACCAGAGACTCTGTGACAAATGAAGATTCATAGAGGATCAGGGAAGCCGACTGCTTTGCCTCTGATGGCCAAATTGACAAGCTGACAGATTGTCCCCTCATCTGAGACAAACGCAGCTTGAAGAGCAGCCGGGTCAGAAGGCACACTGTGAGGAAGAAGGAGGATTGGAAGAACAAGGGAAGGTCTGGGTTCTCAGCATGCTACCTCATTCCGCAGTGTTCATTGTTGTTATATGAGTTGAAAGGCTTTGGAAAAAATTCACAGAACAGTGGGATTTGTTTCTCTCCAGCCTGTTCTAGGATGTGTTTTATAGGGACCATGATGGCCAATGCTGACTGCCAACAGGACCTAATCCAGAGTCACCTAGGAGGCTGGTCTCAAGCCACACCTGTGAAGGACTATCTAGATTAGGCTGAAATGTAAAGACCCCACCTAAACATGGCAGTGCCCTTTATGGAGTTTGGTCCTGGATTGGATGAAAAAGAGAAAGCAGCCTGAGCACCAGTATTCATCACTGGCGAACTGGGCTTCACGGGAACAGCTGGCTATTGCTCCTGTCACCCTGCTTCCTGCTGTGATGGACTGTTCTCACCAGCTTTGAGTTAAAATAAATCTTTCCTTCCTTAAGGTGCTTGAGCCTGGCATTTTGCATTTTGTCATAGTAATGGGAAAAGTAACCAATATAGGAAAAGACTAAATTCTAAGATGTCTAAATTCACACTGTCTTAGTCAGGGTTTCTATTGCTATGAAGAGATAACAAAACCACAGCAACTCTTGTAAAGGAAAACATTAAACTGGGGCTGGCTTACAATTTCAGAGGGTCAGTCCATTATCATCATGGTAGCATGCAGGCAGACATGGTGCTAGCTACATTTCGATCAGAAGGCAACAGGAAATGGACTGAAAATCACACCTCAGGACACTTGAGCAAAAGAGACCTCAAAGCCCACCCCCACAGTGACGCACTTCCTCTAACAAGACCATACCCGCTCAAATAAACCTACCCCTCCTAAAAGCACTGTTTTCTATGAGATTATGGGGCCCAGTTACATTTAAAATATCGTATCCACTTCCTGGCCCCATAAGTTTACAACAATATCATAATGCAAAATACATTTAGTCCAACTTCAAAAGTCCCCATAGTCTATCACAGTCTCAACAATGTTTAAAAGTCCAAAGTTTGAAGACTCTTTAGAGATCCATGCAATCTCTTAACTGTAATCTCCTATAAAATCAAAATCAAAAAGCAGATCACATACTTCCAACATAAAATTACACAGAATATACATTACCACTCCATAATGTAGGGAAGTGAGCACAGTGGACCAAAGAAGACTGAAATCAGCTGGGCAAACTCTAAATTCTGCATCTCTGTGTCTGATGTCAAAACACTCTCCAGATCTCCCACTCCACTCAGCTTTGTTGACTGCAACACGCTTCTTTCTCTTGGGCTGTTTCCACTCCTGGTTAGCAGCTCTCCTCAGTAGGTATCCCATGAATCTGGCATCTCTAACATTCTGGGTTCTCCAAGGCAACTCAGGCTTAAACTTCACAGCTTCACTTCAAGGTCTCTCTGGGCTTTCTTTCAAGGACACCCCTGACTTGTGACTGGCCTCGGCAGCTTTTCCATAGGTATGGAGGCAAATTCCAAAACTGTTTCTTCTACACCTAACTATAGAGAAAAAGCCACACAGCCAAAGATGTCAAGTTCTACTGCTTACTGGGGACAGGACATGGCCCCATTGTTAATTACGTCTTCCCAAACTTTCTGCCCTTCACTACCTAAGCTTGACTTGATCCTGGAACTAGATCTCTAGACTAGACAGGCCTCAAACTCAGAGATCCACCATCCTCTGCTTCCAAGTAGTAGGATTAAAGGTGTACACCACCACACCCTACTCTAAACTTTCCTGACAAGTTGGAAGCTTCACTGGGTGGAGTCTTGTTCCAATTCTTGATCTGTTTATCTCTTTGAACACAAAATTTGGCTCCTTTGATTTCTGGCGCTCTTTTTTTCCTCAACTATTTTATTGCTGCTTTTTTGCTATATATCTTCATTAGAATTACCACTAACAACCACATGGCAGAATCTGTGCTAGGCTGTTTTAAGATTTCCTCTGCCAAAGGAATTAATCCAAAATGCTTCACTTTAGTCTCAGGCAGATTCTTCAGACGAGGGCAAAAGGCAGCAACTTTTGTTACCAAAATATAACAAGAAAAATGTCTAGGTCACATATTAATATTCTTCTTAACTAGCCCCCACAGTTTGTCAGATCACACTCAGCACCACCGCCTTCCATGCTCCTACTACTGTGACCCACTAAACAGTACTTAAAGCATTCTACTGCTTTCCTAACCCCAACTACCAAAGTCCAAATTCCTCCAAACAAAAACAGGTCAGGCCTGTTACAGCATTCTCCAGTCCTGGTACCAACTTCTGTCTTAGTTAGAGTTTCTATTGCTGTGAAGAGACACCATGATCATGGCAACTCTTATAAGAAAAACATAGCTCACTTATAGTCTCAAAGGTTCAGTCCATGGTAGCATGCAGGTAGACATAGTGCTGGCACATCTTGATCAGAAGGTGTCTTAGTAGGGTTTTTATTGCATGAAGAGACACAATGACTATAGCAACTCTTATAAGGAAAGTATTTCATTATAGTGGCTCATTTACAGTTCATAGGTTCAGTCTATTATCATCATGGTGGGACATGGTACTGGAGCTGAGAGTGTTACATCTTGCAGGTAATGGGAAGTTAACTGAGACACTGGGTAGTATCTTGGGCATAGGAGAACTTAAAGCCTGCCCCCACAGTGACACACTTCCTCTAACAAGGCCATACCCATTCCATCGAAGTCACACCTCCTAATAATGCCACTCTTTATGAGCTTATAGGAGCCAATTACATTCAGACACACACACACACATTCAAAATGTTGCTTTCTAATCCAAGCATCTCTTAACTTTTTAATTAATTTAGAAATTAACTAAAGGACAGATGTTGATTTAAAAGCAACCCAAGGACACAGAAGCCAGAAGAAAGGATCTGACATTTTTTAAAAAGTCACCTGTTGAGATGGAAACAGAAATTGAGAGCTGGCTATGGTGGTGTGCACCTGAGATCTCAGAACTCAGATGAGGCACGACAACCTCCAGGCTAATGACAGCCTGGGCTATGAAGGAAGACCCCTGTCTCAGAACACAACCTGAGAGGAGGAAGCAATGCGAAGGAGAAGGTGTGGGTCAGGGAGAGTTACAGGCTCACTGCAATGTTCACTAATTTGCTTGTTTTCAGACCCAACACACAGCATATAGAGATGAAGGAACGGAGCCAGATTCACCCACCTGAGCTTCCAGGTTCCACACTTCTCTTTCTCCTTCATTAGCATGGGTTGAAGGAGCCGGATTGAAGGTGGGATGCACAGAACACTAGCCCGGGCCCTGGACCATGGTGAGCCATCATTCAGCCACTCAACATTGTTCTAAATGACGTGCAGAAGTGCCTCATGGCAAATTTATTTGGACCACAAATCAATATTGACCCTGTAATCCCTTGGATTTTAGTTCGAGGCCCAATTGTCAACACTTTATCAACTAAAATGGAAGCACGGGAGACTCCTTATCTCTCAGTGTGATGACCTCAGGAACTGAGAACTCAGACAGGAGAAAACCTGCTTTTTGTTTTTACTGTCAATCCTTATACCCCACCATAGGAAGAAAAAGGAGAGACAGGACAGAAAAGGGGAGATGTCCCATACCTCCTCTTCAAACATAAACCATGGTCCATGCTTATCAAGCACCACCTGATTTAAACTTGGGTGCTGCCCAAGTTTATGATACCCAAGAAAATGCTACCAAGACAACCACATCATATCTCAAGAAGTGGGTGTTGTTCATGAAATGTCAAATGTCTCCTTGGTCCCTTGATGAAGATTCCAGGGTGGTAGGGGATACCGAGGCCTAGTTATTAATTATGTAATACTACCCCTCCATCTAAGGCTCAGGAAAAATTACAGAAGAAGGGGGTAGAAAGACTGCAAGAGCCAGGGCATCAGGATGTCTACTGCAGAGACAGTGTCTTCTAGACATGACAGGGGGAAAAAAATGAAACCAGTCCTTGAAATCTCAGTCACACAGCTGCTTAAACAGACTGGACAATGGCAACACCAGTTGGCATGCCAACATGGATGGGAGGAATCTTGGAAAACTCACAGGAACTCACCCATAGGTGAGGAGCTACAGGTAACTAATGACTTCTGAGAGAATTCAGATTCAGTCTTCTCTGAGGAAGAGCCCCTTGTTTGGTAATCTGATACCAAGTGGTCAGCTCTAACACACAAACACCCAAAACAGTAACACTAGATAAACTGGGCAGCCTGACAGGTTGTATTTGTATATATGTATAAGTGTATATAAAAATAATAATTAGAGAAAAAGAAGCCATACATTTGATTGGTAGTTGAAGAGACATATGGACGGTGGAGGGAGGAGAGGGGATAGGAATAACATAAATACCGTTCATAATTTTTTAAATAACTTTTTAAAAAATCTTTAAAAAACATGTCCCAGGGTGTTGTATACCACAGGAATGGTGAGTTAATGTCTGTTTGGAGATGCAAGAAAGCGCTGGGGAGGTGGCTCAGTGGGTAAGAGCACTGACTGCTCTTCCAGAGGACCTGGGTTCAATATCCAGCACTTACATGGCAACTCACAGCTATCTGTAACTCTAGTTCCAGGGTATCTGACACCCTCACACAGACATGCATGCAGACAAAAAACCCCAATGCACAAAAAAAGAAAAATAAATACCTTTTCAAAAGAAAGAAAGACGTCCATGAGAAAAAGAGTATGGTCCTAAAGGAATTCAGACTGTGGGACTCACCACATCATCGTCTCTGAGGTAACAAATGCTGGGGAGGTGGGGTGAATGTCCAAAAGGGGAGAAGGCAAGACCCCTCATTTGCCACTAGCACAGTGACCCTCTACGAGGTCTTTTAGAGCAGGGTAAAGGGTTAATTTGGCTTCTGTCTGTCTCAGCTCGTTCTCCTCCATCCACACCATTTGTTTGTGGGCAGACGGAAACGATTATAGCAACGCAACACAATTAGTAATACCGAGAGCAGAGACTAGAAATGAGATCTAAGCAAGGGGCATGGAAGGACACATACACTGCGGGGGATATTACTCATGCTGATGCAAAGAGCTACTGGAAACATTTGTCGACGGCTTTGAGGAGACTGTTTCCCTGCATTAGGAGATTCAAGTCAAAGCCATCAAAGAAAAAAAAAACCATCAGCCATGAAAAACGTGCCGGTGAACTCGAGAAGAAACGAAAGAGAAAGTGGCAGCAGAGGTGAAAGCCACTTTCGGGGCCAGGAAACAATTAAGAACAGAACCGCTTGAAGAATAAACGCTAACAAATCAAATAACACTAAATGGAAAATAAAGGGGAAGAAAACGTTCAGAGCGAAGATAACAAATATTTTCAGAAACTAAGCGGGAACTGACGCTGTGTCACTGGAGCTCCTAAGGGGCTGGACGCTCAACGGCAGCTTCAGAGGAGAATTTCCAAGATGAAGAGAAAAAAAAATCCGCAGAGCAGATAGACACGTTTTATCTCAGAGGGGAAAGAGAAAGTATCGTGAGATGACTGCTCAGGAGAGACGGAGGGGAAAAGAATTACATCAGGATGGTTAAAGAAGAGGAGCAATGGCCACCACAGTGGCTCAGTAAAGACACTTGCCTGGGAGCCTGAAGGTGTGAGTTCCAATCCCTGAGGGTAGAAGACAACGGACTTCTGCTCAATGTCCCCTGACCCTCATGTGTACCCTGTGGCGTGCATACCTTGGCATACACATCCTCACACCAACTAACTAAGTAAATATAAAAAGTGTAAAAATAATGTTTCAAAGAGAACCAACCAGAATGAATCAAAGATATTCCCCTTTCCTTTGGTGATTTTTTTTTATCATTTCTGTCCTTCCCACACAGCGCCAGAGAGAGCTGGCTTCCGTGTGCACACATCTGAAGGCACAGTGGATCCCTTCAGAGGTGCAGAGCCAAGTTTAGACTTCAGCCTTCGACGCAGCCGACACTCTAAAGGAAGAGATTACGGATGACAGGAACAGCCACAGGTAAGCCCTAACGACCTTCCGTGCCACAAGCCCTGTCAACAACGCTAAATGTCTCGGAGACAGAGAGGCTGTGTCCAGAAGACTAATGAAAAGCAGGAGTCTGTTCTGATAGAGAGGTGAGATTATAGGACTGTAAAAAGTACAGTTGAAGAAAACATGGAAAGGGCATCAAAGACCTGAGTTCAATTCCCAGAACCCACATAAAATCCTGGGTGTGACGGCATATACTTGCAGCCTTAGCACTGAGGCTATGGGCTCAGGTGAATCCCTAGGGCTCACTGGCTAGACTCCCCGACTCAGTGCGTTCTCAGTCAGTGAGAGAAATCCTGTCTCAGAAAGAATAGAAGGTGGCCAGAACCTGAGAATGACACCTGAAATGGTTCTCTGGCTTCCATGTACATACACACACACACACACACACACACACACACACACACACTTATCGGAGAAAGAGGGTGGTTTGTTGGTTCCTGGCCGCCGGGCTATCTTAGACCCAAAAGAATCACACAGAGACCATATTAATTAAATCACTGCTTGGCCCATTAGCTCTAACTTCTTATTGGCTAACTCTTACATATTAATTTAACCCATTTCTATTAATCCGTGTATCACCACGTGGCTGTGGCTTACTGGCTAAAGTTTAGGCATCTATCTACAGCTGGGCTACATGGCACTCTCTGACTCTGCCTCCTTCTCCCAGCATTCAGTCCAGTCCCCCCCCCCCGCACCGTCCCCGCCTACCTAAGTTCTGCCCTATCAACAGGCCAAGGCAGTTTCTTTATTCATTAACCAATAAAAGCAACACATCGACAGAAGGCCCTCCCACACCACACACTGACACATACATGCATACACCAAGAAAAGAACTCATAAATGTTAAACGTATAAACTGTAAAATTTACATAAGATAAAATTCCAAAACCACATAATCAACAAAACCCAGGTACTGGAGAAAGGGAATAAGAGAAATAGAAACATATTGATTTTTTCCTTTCCCTGTAAAAAATCTAACAGAGGCTGGAGAGATGGCTCAGAGATTAAGAGCACTCGCTGTTATCCCAGGGGATCCAGGTTTAATTCCCAGCACCCACATAGTGGCTCACAGCCATCTGTAACTGCAGTTTCAGAGAATAAAATGCCCTCTTCTGGCACTAGGCACACATGTGGTACCCAAACACCAATGAAGCCAAACACTCACACATATAAAAAATAAAAATAAGTGAATCCATTTTAAATTCAAATAGATAACCCTTAGGCTTGAAGAGATTTTTTTTTTCTAAAATGTTTCCAGCTTCTTGTAACTTTATTTCACTTGTTAAAGAAACATCTAAAGTTTACATTCCTCTTTGGTTTCTTTGGGCTCTCAGTATGGTGAGGGCAAAATATAAACAAAACGTAACAAAAAGCACTTGGTGTTCATGGAAATCTCTGTCCTTTTCTCTTCCGTCTCTTGTGAACACCAAGAGTCAGTAGTAGAAATGGATCTGGGGTAGAGGGCAGCCATTTGTGATAAACTGTTCTGCAACCTATACAGCCTACAACTCACAAATCTGCATCTGACCTAGGGCTGGCCTTTCCCCCTATGTCCCAAGTTCCTTCTTCACCCATCTAAAGCTGGCCTCTGATGCTCCAATGGGTGACAGGCTGAGGGAGTCTCCAAGCAACCCAGGCTCTTGCCAGCCACCCCCTCCAACAGTTATTACTACAGCAATAAATTCTTCCAGAAAACAAACAGGCATGCTATAAATTTATTAGCCTGGGCACTGTGTTACTTAACGTAACGGCAAGTCTTAAACAGGTAACAAGGGCAGTAAATAAACTGGTTTATTTAGGCCCTGTCAGCCCTAAGTGTTTTCGGGGGCCTGGAGAAATGGTGTTGGCCTTTATAAGCATGAAGTATGCCTACATAAATCACATTTGCCTCCCTTGCTCTTTGATGGCAGCGTGTCTTCTGAGAAGGGCACGGTACGTTGCACATCTCTGTGAGCTTTGGGAGTCTATTCACAGGAGAGGCGGCGCGACAGAAAGAATGCAAGGATTGCCGTAAGTGGGACCTGTGTGTGCTGCATAGAATAAACAAGTGCCTGGCTTTGCAGGTTGCAGGAATGCATGCAAGGGAGGTTCAAATATGTTTGCCTGCCTGTCTGTCTAGCACTAAGGAGACTGGAGGAGAGAGAAAGGGTTCTTCTCACCTGTCTGGGCCCCTTGAGGTCAAGTGTCCCCTTTCACTATCATTCTGCCCTGATGGTTAATACTGACTATCAGATTGACAGCGTCTGGAACTTCCTGCCGTGTGACTCTGCTTTCTCTTCCTGTGATTAATTACCATTATCAGAACCGACATGGGAAGAACAGGGTTTATTTTCCATCCACATCTAGTTCAGCATCTAGGGAAGCCAAGACGGAAACCTGAAGGCAGGAGCTGACGCATATGGAGGAATGCTTCTTACTAGTTTGCTCTCCATGGCTTGCTCAGCCTGCTTTTTGCCTAAATAGACAGGCAAGGGCCGCCAGCCCACGGGTGCCGCCATCCACACTGGGCTGGGCGTTTTCATATCAATCACTAATCAAGCAAATACCCTTCAGACTTGCCTCCAGGCTGAGTTGGGTGGAAGCATTTGCTCAGTTAAAGTTTCTGCTTCCCAGAAGACTCTGTGTCAAGTTGACAAAAACATGGCTGTGCTTTCTGTACGCAGAAGCAATTGGACCAGCTGCCTCTAGCTCCTAGAGCCATCCTCTCTCTCCCTGACACGGCAGACCGTACCCTGGAACCAAAAGACAAGGTAAATCCTTCTTCCCTTATGCTGTTCTTGTCAGGATATTCCACCACCCCTAGGTGTGCTCAGAAGCCACTTGGTAAACTAATACATGCCAGAACCCTTTATCAAGGTTTGTGCTGTGCGCTTCATTAAAATACTCATGGTAACAGACTTGCTTCCTAGGGTGGCCATGACAGTCACTGTACACTGAGTTCTGGGCTTGACATATCGTATCTGAAATCAAGGTACTGGCAGGGCTGGGTTCCCTCTGAGACAGGGAGAGTCTTCCTTTGTTTCATCTTCCAAGTGTCTGGTTTGGATTCCACTGTGTGTTGCCATGCAGTAGGCTTGTGTCTTCCATCTCTGCTGCCTTCCCGAGGCTGTCGTCTGTCTGCACCTTTGCAGCAGACTCCTCTTTCAAGGAGCCAATCACGTGGGGTGAAAGGTCTACTCTCATCCAGTGGAACGAATAATTTAGTGTGCCTGTTAACCTAGGTACTCCTGGAAAGATCCCATTTCCAAATAGGTTCTGAGGTCCTACAAAAGACGCGAACCTGAGGGTCACCACCCAACCTAGTCCAGATGCCTATAAGTACTGAGGTCCTGGCAAGCATAGATTCAGCCTCCTAAGGGGGGAGCAATCCTTAGACTCATTGAGTAGATGATTATATTGAGTCATGGCGAGACAGAGAAACCTCTTGAACAATATCCCAGACTTAGAAACTGACGAAACCATCCCAACTCAGCTGTGACTCCAGAGTCCCCAGGATCCTCACAGATGATGCTCTGCAGAGTATTCCATCCATTCCAGTGTTCCTTTATAACACCAAAGAAAGCAATAGGCACTCAAGCACGCACGTGCATCTGCACGTCTGATGCAGCTCACCCATGGAAACGCGCCTCCACTTATTTAAAGGGCAATGGCAACAACTATAAGAATCGGGGCCAGAAGAAGACAGTATATAATGGAACCAAAGTTCTCTCCAGACCATATTTGGACTCAGTTGCCTGTTACCCAGAGTCCTGAAAATAAATGTACCAATAAATAATAATTTCCTGCCCCATACATGACCAAATATGACTGTGCCCAGTCTGGTGGCCAAGGAGCCAATCCATTGTTCAAATGCCTTTCCCCAACCCCCCCTTGGCTGAAAAAAATATGTGGCTTTTCTTTCCTGTGAATCTCAACTCAAAAAATAGAATGGAATACAGTCAGCAAATGTCTTGCCTTGGCTCAGCACTGCCCAGCCCTGGGATCAATTAGATAAATAGAGCAAGGAGGTTTCCACCAAATATGGTCAGGAAAATAACCTTCTTGGAGAAGGGTGATTCTGGCACCTTCTGTTTCAGACCAGATGCAGTGGCCTATGACCAAACAGCCTCCCACTCACTCGCCTTTTTCGGTGGAGCGGTGACCTGTAGCCATTCTGTCAATACTTACTATCCTTCTTAGGTGAGAGCTGGACCTTAGCTATTTATATATCCCATGTCGTGTGGTACCGCAAAATGCAGTGATGACAGCAACCACAACAGAATCCAGAGGAATTTGGAGGCAAACTGGTCTAGGTTTGGGACCTACTTCCTGAGATAGTGACTGTGCAATCTAGAACGATTTTCTAGATCTTTCTATGAAACGTGTCTTGTCTATCTGTCGAGAGCACATGAGCTCATGCAGCTGGGACACAGCACACAGGGCCTCATACCGAACTGAGGAGCAATTGCTAGCCGTGATGATATTGGGGCATTGCAATTAGAACCTGAGTGACAGTCAGAGCCAACACCATGGTGTCCAGGGTGGAGGCGTGGGAGTTCCCTTTAGGGCACTGACTTACAAGAGTTCCCTTTCTGCCTCAGTGTCTACGCTGTACTGGGACTACCTATTCATGTGTCCATAAACCCCTTGAACACACAATGCACGCCCCAGTCACATCAGTACACCAAGTGCTGGGAGAGACATCTGACACATTGGAGGTGTTTCATGAATATTCACTGAACAATTAAAAGTGATCGAAACCTTTTCATGCCCTCTGTACTTTTTCTGCCATGGCCTGGGCTATCTGGGGGCATCTGTTTGTCTGTCTGGATTCTGTCTCAGGAGACTGCAAAAGGGACGTGTCTCTCCTCACATTCAGTCACATTCCTATGGCTCCAGGTGGCATTCAGCACACAGTAGGTGCTCCTTGGTCCCCTTCAGAAAAGTAGTTGAGAGGCAGCTTTTTTAGGAACACCTACCATGAACCAGGTCCTCCACTTGATCCCTTCTTCACCGTCACATGCACAAGTGTGGGCACACATGCACATTCACACACAGAGCTCATGCCACTCCACAGCTGCCAAGGAGAAACTAAGGTTGGAGGGGCGAGTCAGCATCCTCCATGGTCAGAGTCCCCATGAAGCGGCTCTTCTTCCTCCTGTGCCTGAAGCCAGTGGGAGAGCCCCGCTGGCACAGCGCCAGCCCTGATTTGAGGTGGGTGGTTCTTGAGAGTCTCCTGACTGGATGGTAGATTCTGCTGTCTGTGGGCAGAAGCCAACAGCTGGGCAATCTGAACAACACTCACCAGGGTTCGACTTTGCCCACGCCTGGGATCTTTGTAGTTAAGGAACAAGCAGTTTAAGACAAGGGATGTCTCTCTTCCAGAGCCCAGCAGGGAGTTCAAGCCACATGCCAACACATGTCTAGTCCCGGCTCATGTCCCTGTGGCCAGCTGCCATAGGCCAGGGAATGGAATGCTGTTTGTGGTGACCGTGTCTTTCCAGGCATGTGGGAGGGTACCTAACAGCAGGAAATTGTTCCTTCCATGTCTGCCTTTTTCCCCCTTGTGCCCTGTGGCAGGGGCAAGGGGCAGGCCACTGGAAGGATCCTTAGAAAGACAGATGTGACTGCAGGAGGGCACAGGTCCACAGGTCACATCCAAACCTCCAGGCAATGCCTTGCTGGCCATTCTGTGTAATAGGAGCTGGGGGTTCTAGGCTTCAGGGGAGCTGGATAGGGATGGAGGGAAGGATTTCTTTCCCACTCAGTGTCAAATGTGGCAGCTGATTGCCTTTCATGCCTGGGGATTTCTTGACCAAATCAGAACACTTTGAGTGTAACCGAGGACAGGGAGTCAGAGTCATTCAGCATTACCTCTCAATCTCCAAGACAAGAACTCTGACATAGAAACCTACTGGTGGGGTTGTTTTCCTTGTCCGCTCTGCAGGGAAATGGGCTTCATCTTGTGTGCTTGAGTTTGTCGGGGTGATGAAGAGGATGTCTTGAAACGAGCACTCGGGGGGTATCTCACTCGCATATTTGTACCCTAGGTTCTCGGGGTGAGTACCCTAGGTTCTCGGGGTGACAGCTACAAAGCCACTGACCATTACAGGCTCGTATGCTGGTCAAGTAGAGCTGTGCCCCTCTGAAAGAAAGCTGCTCTGCAAGCTGGGGAAGCTGCACTGCCAGCAGAAGTCAGAGAGCAGGCCACACCCTCCTCCAGCCTCTTGGCATAGAGTGTTGCGGGCTGTACGCTTCACAGAAGCCCCTAAAGAGTTACCTGGCAGCTCCCTACTCTGTAGCACCTCTCGTCTCTATCTTTCCAACCTCCGCCACAGGCGCGATCTGAGCAAACTGGACTTCCTCCCTCCTCCTCTTCTTTGTCCTTACCCCCCTCCCTCCTCCCACTCCTTCCCTTTCACTTCCTCCTCTTTATCCAACCTCTCCTCCCCTCCTCCTTTTTTTCTTCTCCAGCATGCTGGACACATCAGTCTGGCATGTCTTTCCAATTAGGCCAGTCCTGAGATACAGGGAAACAGGAAACCACTTGCAACCTCAGACCCATCCAGACGCAGGAAACTGGGCAGAGACAGTGGCGGCCCAGCCATGGCGTCAGCCCCAAGACACAGTGCAGCACAGGCAGCCTCCGCAAGCTTCCTTCCACCAGACATTGCCCACCCTCCTGGAATGGGCCTGGGCCTGTGCTGGGAGAGAGAGATGGCTGGACATGCCTTAGATCTCTCAGAAGCGACCTCCCAGCAGCAGGGGTCTGGCAGCTGGTCCACGAGAATCCAAGAAAGCAAACACTTCAGAGTGAGAGCCCTGTGGACATGGAAATTTCACCATGAAACTTTGTGCAGCTCTCTGAGACTCCTGATGGCTCCTAGAAGGTAATGTGGCCCCACTATAACACACCATGCTGGAGACAGACACTTGGCTAACATTCTCACAGCCCAAGCCTGTGCATGGAATCTAGCCAAGGTGCATTCATGCCAAACACCAGGCAAACACCGCAAAAGCCATCCTGCTGGTCCTTATGGCTGCCCTGGGAAGAGGGTGTTTGAAGTTCCCCATGAAAAAATTGAATCCAGGTCTTCAAAACTGCATCAGAAGGCAGAGTCCTCCTCAGTCCCAGAGTACAGCTCCAAGCCTCAGTCCCGTCATTGGCTAGTTAGCTTTAGATCAACCTCAGAACATGAGCACAGTATCTCCATGTCACAAAATCCTTCTACTTGAAGCCCAAATGGCTTTTCTTCCATACCCATGGCTCATCTTGAGAGAAAAGGAGCTGATATGGGACTTGGACATCCGAGGAATATCTGTTGCTGTGCAGCCCTTGTCTTCTCTCCATAGCGTGCCAAATGATCTCCGAGAGCTCTGTCAGAGGACTCTCCTGGTATCTTAGGGTCCAGAAAACTTGACTGAAACAAAAATGAATCTTGCTCGAGCTGGGTATGCACAAGCCTAGATCTGAACAAGAATTCCCATGGTGGAGAGAAAAGCCCTAAAACTTCTTGAGGCCCCGTTAGTCCCTAAAGAGGCAGCTACCACTGTGCAAAGATCCCCTCAAAATGATCCTTGTCTCTGATCTCAAAAGTCAGCTTTCATTGTTACAGGTCTGCATACAGCTTAACAATAAATAAATAAATAAATAAAGCTTAGCTCCTGAGCTGGCAATGCCGCTCTGGCTATGTGGCCAGAAGCTCCAGTAGTACTATGTAAAATCCATGTTCATGTACTCACACCGTAACAGCATTGCATGCAATACCCAAAAGTCATGTGCAGACCTGATAAATACATGTGGTATGGTGATGTAAGGGAATAGTATCCATTCTTAAAAAGAAAGGATGTGTGTCATAGCATGCTCTATCTTGGGGACATTAGGTTATGTGAAAGAACAAAACCCAGCCGCATGAAGACAAGCGATATAGAATCCTACTGTCCATTGGATAAGCTGCGTAGAATTGCCTCATTCATAGACCCAATAATTTGAATGTAGTGACAGGGAAAGGGAGAATGGCTTTTAATGGTAACAGGGCTTCTGTTTCAGATGGATGGCAATGATGACTGTATAATTATTTGTTTGTTTGTTTTTTGTTTTTCGAGTCAGGGTTTCTTTGTAGCTTTTGGAGCCTGTCCTGGAACTAGCTCTTGTAGACCAGGCTGACCTTGAACTCACAGAGATCCGCCTGCCTCTGCCTCCAGAGTGCTGGGATTAAAGGCGTGCCCCTCCACCGCCTGGCCGACTGTATAATATTTTGCACTGTACATTTTTTAAAAAGTCAACATGATAAGTGTATATGTATTAAAATGATATGTGCATTTTGCTTTTTTTTTTAAAAAAAAAAAAAGCCAAAAGTTAGAGAAATGCATTTGCCAACACTCCTTATCCTAAAAGTTCAGTTCAGGGCCCACATGGTAGGACTCCATATGCGACTAGACACATCTGGGTATAGCTAGCGGTCTGGAGACTGCCCCAGCCAGTGAGCTTTCTAGAGACAGGAGGTTTTGCCCTTGAGGATCCTTCAGAAAATTCTGCCAGTCTGCTTACTCTGAGTCTGCCTGGGTAAGTGTCAGGATACCCTTCGGAGTTAGAGTCCAGAGGCCTGGAACCCTTCTTGGTGGGAGAAGTGAATGCCGGTACAGGGCAGGACCGCATGGGGGTGGTTCAGTCTCCACACACGGGGGAAGGGTTAACACGTGAAGAGAAGATCAACGTTTCTTTCTGAAATTTTACAGTCACAGATTTTAATGCAAAGAAGCTGTTGTATGAGAGCTGTGGATCTTTGATGAAAACTAATACAGCAAGTTAAATGCCTTCCACATTTCGCTCCCACCAGCACCCAGCGCCCAACAGCGGCAGGCTCTAGCCGTCCTTGATTTTAAAGAGCATGTTTTTCTGTTACTTAAGAGGATTTTAAAAAACCCTCTTCTAAAATAAAATACTGCGAAAAGTCAGCCAAAGCTGAAAGCCCCAAGCTGAGGTGTTTAACCCCAGAGGAAGAACACACTCCTCCAAGGCTGAGAGCCGTGCTCGGAGCAGGTGCCTGACACAAACCTGTCTGTCTGTGTGCAGCCTGTGATCTGTGTCTGCATGTGCACAGGGCAGCTACGCTCTCACCCTTCCTTCCAGCAGCCAACTGGACTTTTGCTTCACATCAAGAAATTATAAAATGTATTCAGTGGAATTTATGTCCTCAGCATTTAGTTTAGTAGTTGTGTGTGTCTGTCTCTCTGTGTGTGTGTGTGTGTGTGTGTGCATTTGTGTGTCTGAGTGTACCTGCCTGTCTGTCTCTGTGTATCTGTGTCGGTCTGTGTATATCTGACTGTGGATCTATGGGTTACTGTGTATCTATTTATGTCTTTGTGTGTCTGTGTCTGTCTCTCTGTATGTTTTTGTGTCTCTCTGTCTCTGTATATGTTTCTGTGTGTCCGTATTGTGTCTGTTTCTGTATATGTATATGTGTCTGTGTCTGCCTGTTTATCTGTGTGTATATTCTGTGTCTCACTATGTGTGTATCTGTGTCTGTGTTCTATCTATGTATGTGTGTGCCCCTGTGTTTCTGTCTCTCTGTGTGTGTCTCTGCATGTATTTGTATCTGTGTGTGTATGCATTCGCGCACGTGTGTTTTTCACATGGGCAAAGACTTTGTATTTATAGATACGAGTGTTCTTCAGAGCTGACAGAACTAGGGCTTCCTAGTTCAGGTTTATATTTCTGGAGAGAAATAGGGTCCCAGAGAACTCTGCTCTTTTCCCAGGTCATTCCCAGGGCTTTCTTTTCTCCTTCCCTATTAGCCAACAGCACACACTGGCCCTGGTTCAGAGAGTGATTTGAGTTTGAGGACAAGACAACCCCCCCCCCCCATGCCCGTGAACTACCTCCAACCTCATGCAGGTCCTCTTGTACTGCTTTGTTTAACATTTGGCTAAGACACCACACTGCTTTAGCGAATATAATTTCCGACTCGCTGTGCACCTCAGACCCAGACTTCTAGAAGCAGAGCAGTGCCCTGTGTGGCACCGATGACAGTGCAGACTACTGTTCTGTGCGATATCCCACTCATACGTGTGCACAGATAGCATTGCCATTTTTAATCAGGCGGAGTCCTGCTCTGGGACTGCCAGGCTTTGTCAGCGCTGTGCCTCAGGAACTGCTCTTTTCTTTAAGGAAGAAACAATCGATACACTGTTTGGAGCCCTCCTCTGATTGAGTCCACATGGCCATGCTGGAGGATGCACAGGCTCATCTTGACCAGTGACCTCCTTCAGACATGTGAACCTGGAATCATTAGGAAAAGAGTACAGTTAATCCAGCATCAGAACTAAAAAGTTTTCTGAGCTCTTTCTGTCATCCCACAAGACACCACATACCCAACACTGTGCTTACCCTGTGGGTCCCTGCTGACACCTCTTCTATACATCTGATCCTAGCCCAGGATGTGGCGGATATCTCTGACCATTTCTACACTGCTGTACCCCGCTTTTCCCTCCCCACCCCAACTCTCCGTCTTTGTCTCTAGCTTCTGTTTAATCCAATACATGCTAGCTTGTGTCTCTTCCATAGCAACTCCCACAGCCAGTCCTTGACCCCTCTGGCTTCCCTCCCCCAATCCCAGTTCTCAGTACCTGCAGGCTGTTCCACCACTCTGATATCACACTTTCTCCTTCAGTCAAAGCCTCACCTCAAGTATGACCATCCAAGAATCCTCCTCTAGTTTTTGGAATGAGTCAGAAAACCATCAAGTCGAACCCTTCAGGGAGCAGACAACACAATCTTGGCTTCTAGTAGCTGATCTCAGCCTTCTGTAGGGCTCTTTTTGCTGTTCCCACATAGCTGTTCAGGGACCCTCCCCATCCCTGTGGGTCTCTTGCCGTTGCCCCTTGGAAATCTAGACTGCTCCTGCACAGAGCCAAGTGCAACCCCAGCAGGCAATGTGGCATACAGCGGGTACACTTATCCATTTCCTCGCTCATTCACAGAGCCATGCCACACTTTAGTTTAAGGAAACATGCCCCGGTGGTCCTTCTTGACTTCTGCACTGCCTATCTTGGCTTTTATAAAGCCGATGAGCTATAGATCTGAAACTTTCATGATCCCAAGGAAACTTGAGCTCTGTAGTTTCTCATCCTTGCTCTAATGTGAACAGTGTTCCTTTCCTGGAAAAAAAAAATGTCTCCCCCTGAAATGCATGCAGACTCGGGGTCACAGACCCCGTTTCATGTTATGGTCTCTGTCCTCCCCACCATGTCCAGTGGTCAGTTCACCTTCTTGTTCCCACCACCCCACCCCGCCCTGAATCCTCATCTGGAGAGTAAAGAGAAGCCATGAGGCTCTCTTCCCCAGGTACGTGTTTAGTTCCCAGGATCCAGCCCAGGGTCCTCTGAACGAGATGGAAGCTATTGTGATCGGGAACTAGCAACAGTCCTGCAAATAAGAACAATCCGACTGTAGTGTACTGCATAGCAACGCTGATGCCACCAGTACGTCTGAAATGTGTAAGGGTTCTGCCTCCACCAACTTGGACCTGTGCAGTCAACACATCAACTGACTTATTAGGAGAAACTTCGAACCGGACAGGGACAACAATAAGCAATAGGGACTCTACTGCAGCCATGAGCTAGCCTCTGTTCAGGACAGCTTCTGAACTGGCTTTCTCCATGTCTCTTATTTCACCAGCACAGTTGCCCATATTTCTCAGAGCACAATTGAAACTCAAAAGTAGAGCACGCAGCTCTGCCATCCCTTCAAGGCTGTCATCTTGTTTTCTTTTCCCCTCCCTGGAGCCTCGGTCACCTTCCTACTCAGCTCCCCCACGAGCAGCTTCAGAGGAACACAGTCTTCCCAGTCCCTCACCTCTCTGCATCGCCATCCGACTCCCCCCCCCCGCCCCCGCTCAGCCTGCCCTCATTATTGGACTCTGTTCAATTTCTATTGTCTAGAAGATAGGGAATTTTTAAAAGTTGCTTTGTTAATCAAATGGCTTCTTTTTAAAAGTTTGCTCGGCATCGTGTGTCTCTTAATATGTGTCAACTCCTGTTTGGATCAATGAGTGTGGGATGCAGTATTAATTATTCATTTTTTTAACAGAATAGAAATTAATTATTGTGCATGGGATTCTAAACACATATGGCAACAGTGCCGGCTGGACCGGCCCCCCTGCCAGGATTTCGGAGACTCAGATTCCGAAGTAATATGTTGTTTTGCAAAGCCAAGACCTCCTAAGGGTTCCAAGATAGAAGAATTGAAAAACTGACATGTTTCTGTACGTGGTCCAACCCCTGAGCCTACTCCAGTGAGCCTTGACTTCTTGCTATCTCCCCTCCAATCCATGCTGGGGATGGGGAGCTTCCCTGTACATCACAAAGTCTGCAGCCTTCCAAAGCCTTCCCATTGTCATTCCTGCTTCCTAGCCTGCCCTCCTGCAGCAAAGGATGCCAGTGGTCCCTTCTCCCTGAATCTATTCAAGTACACCCACTGGTAAGGTGACTGGGTCCCAGGCATTGCTCTTGCTGTTGGTTCTGCCTTTGACACTTCGTTTGGTATAAAATTTTCTAGGAAGTCATGAGTACAGCCATCTTCAGGGGACCTCACTGCCTCTCACCTGTCCTTGTATCCACTAAAGACAAAGAGCTTAAGATGCTGAGATGACACTCTTCATATTACGGAGGAAGAGCTCATACAAGTACCAGTCCTCTTTAAGGATGTTGAAGGACAATGATTCCTGGAATGGAGAGGTCCAAGAAGAACGATTTGGAATTCATTTGGGACAAGTTCATGGAGATCTTGGGCTCAAAGGAGAAGAAATGTTTCCACAGCAATCAAGACGGCCATCATTTGTGTTCTTCTGTTGTTACTGTCGCTGTAGTCATGGCAACATACCTGACAGGAGTGACTAAGGGGACAAAGTTTGCAGGTACAGCCCATAGTGGTGGGAAGGCACAATGGCAGGGGTGGCAGGTGGCCACATCATACTGCAGTCAGGAAGCTGAGAAAGAAAGCTGGGCTGGGCTCACTCCTTTCTACTCAATCTGGACCCAGAACATGGGGTGATGATGCCCACCTTCAGGGCAGGTCTTCTCTTCTTGGTAAACTCACTCTCTGGAAGCACTCTCATGGCCAGGCCAAAAGGTGTGTCTCCTAGGCGATTCCAAATGGATTAGGTAACAACGGAGACCAATTATCCCACTGCTTATTTTCCCAGCTCCTTTGCCTCCATCCCGTCGCTTCTCTTCTTTGTTACTTAGCACAGTCCTTGGCAGCGAAGGAAACTCAGTAAGTATATACTGAATAAGCCCAGACCTTGAAAGATATGCCCAAGAGGGAATGGAGTCCTCTGGCTTGCACCGAGACAGAAAATGCTGAACAGCCTAGGTTTGAGTATCTTTACCCTGGGTAGCATGCAGGTGAGTTTGATGTAGAGTGTCCCAGGGTGTCACCAGGGACTACACACCCTGTCAGCTCTCAGTTCTATTTTGCCAGTATGGGGCTATTCTGAGACAGACTCTTGCATTTTAGTAGGAAAGTGGCCTCCGCAGGACTGAATGTTCCATCAGCTCAGGTTCAAGTTTGTGTAGGAGTGGAGAACATCCATCCTCAGAGGCTGAAGTAAGTCCCTGAGTCGAGGCTCTGTAGCCACACAGTTGGACAAGTGAGCCTTCCTGAAAGAGCTGCAGTGATCCTGACGGGAGATGGAGGGTTTAGATCGGAACCAAGTAAGATGCAGAGCTCTGGGGTTGGCTGTGGACCCTGCTGAAGGGCATGCACCGAATTAGCATTGTGACAATGTAGACCCACGTGAGGCCCGAGAGTGTCACCCAGCCCCAAATGCCCAGTGTTTCCCATCCCAGGTGCCTGCCTTTCTCCCACACCAGCTCACATGTGTGAGTTCCTGTCACATGCCCTCCCTATACCATTCCCTGGCCTAGCACGTTTGTAAATGGCTTGATCTCAGCCCAGGAATAAACTTTATTTGTTAGAAGGTCACTATTTTTTTCTCTTTTTAAAATTCTCACTTGTGTATGGGTGTGTGTGTGTGTGTGTGTTGTATGCATGTGTACTGTATGTGTGTGTGTGCACATGCACACACCCATGTTGACACAAGCAAAAGTCAGAGATCAACATTTTGTATCTTCCTCTATTGCTTTCTACCTTGTTTGTTTGTTTGTTTGTTTGTTTGTTTTGGCACAGGCTCTGGATGAACTAACTTAGAGCTTGCCATTTCAGCTAGATTAGCTGGCCAGCAAGTTCCAGAAAGGCTTCTGTCTCCACCTTCCAGCACGGGGTGTTAGGTGCACGGTACCATGGCTAGCTTTGAAGTAGGTTCTGGAGGTATGAACTTAGGTCCCCCAGCTTCCACAGGAAATTATGTCCTGAGAACCAAGTGGTGTGGACACAAGCCCTGAGAGTTGAGTGTGCTGGTGCAGGTCTTGAGGGAGCAGGAAGAGTGAGATGAGTTTGGAACCTGAGTGCAGGCCTGGGGCAGGTGCTAAAGGGTCCTAGACTCCACCATCAGAGGACAAAGGCAGAGGAGACCCTCCACAGTCCTGCAGGCAGCAGTGACATGGTGCATGCTGTGGACAGACACTCTGCTTTGTCCTCCGTAGGCTACTTCCCCTATGACCTCCACTCTCAACTGTTGACTCTAATTCTGTGAATGAAAAAACAGACCCTATTGCTCTATAGTCACCACAGTGTCATCATGAGATGATACCATCCATGCTGTGCCCTTGAAGCTGGGCATCTCCTTGGTAACCCAGATGTGGCCTTCATCACAAACGTGTGCTCCTCTCTGCCATTCATTCATTCCATGTCTTTCCTCTCCCTTCTACCTTCCCCCCAACACCCCACTTCTCTCTATCTTTCTTACTTTGTCTCTTCCTCAAGAATATGCAATGGAGAAGTTATACAAGGAGAAAGGAAACAGAAAGATAGGCACCAGAAGGAGAGCCTGTCTGGTTGGTTGGTTGGTTGGTTAGTTGATTAGGTGGCTGATTTAAGGTTAAAGCCAGATCCGTAGTTTCCAGGTATTTGGCAAAAAAGGGAGGTGTTATTTTTAATATCCCAAGTTAGCAGGTTCCTAGGAGCCCAGCAACTTCAAACATGAGGCTGAAGCTGGCAAAGAAGCTCCAGTAACAAACCACAGAAAGTGCTGCAAATGCAGAGGCGTGAAGTTAGGAGTCTAATGGCATACGTTGGATACAGTTCATTTTCACTTTCATCACTACTATTAATTATATTATTATTATTTATTATTATTATTATTATTTGTGTGTGATGTGTGGAAATGGGAGGACTCACAGGCCACATAGAGTGTGCAGGGCGGTGGTCAATCTGTGATGTGGATTCTCTCTCATCTTTATGTGGGTCCCAGGGTTGGAACTCGGGTCATCAGGCTTGCACAGCAAGTGGACCTGCTGAGCCATCTCCACAGTCTTGATAGAGTTTTTAAATGAATTTCTTATTTGGGGCTAGTCTTGATTCCTTTTGTAATTTGTTTTCAAAAAGCATTGTGAAGAGAATACCACAGATCTTTAACTAGATTCCTTACAGTGAACACAGCGTACTGACAAGGACTAGGCTACGCTTAGCTGTTTGTCTCTCCAGTGTCCTCAGGTCCACCTTGCCCTGCCTTCAATGGCCTTGGGACTCTTGAGACCTCCTACTCAGGCACCAGGTAGCGGGTCCACCATCTGTGTTCATTCGATCATATTTCTTTTCTGGACCACAGCCCTGGTAGTTGGAAAAGTTACACTAAAGGGAGAAACCGCCTCTCTCCTTCCATCAGATCACAGGTTTGTGATACCCGCAGAATTTTATTGCGAAAACAGCAAGTTACTCAATTTCTTCCTCATTAAATGCACATTTCCTCCTAAAACAACCAAAACTCAAATCTTATTTTATTTCTGTTTTATCAGGCATATCCCAATATTGAATAGGTCCAATCCCACAGTCAACTAATAATCTCTAAGTCTTTTTCATATTAAAACCATTAAGCTGTAGCACCCCATCCAATTTTCCTGTCCTTGTTTGGGGGTTTGATCTGTTTATTTTTAATAAGTATAGAAATGTATCTTTCCCCCGTTTAATGAGCTCTGTCTTGGTTAGATTCACCACCCTTATACCTTAGCCTACTGTATCCTCGTGGGCATGGCTGGCCAACCTTTTTACCATGTCCCAGTAATTCAATGCTAACATTGCTGAACAAGGCAGAGTTGAGGAGCAAGGCCTGGCTTTATCGATCTTAAGAGATGACCCTTGATCTGAACCAGGCCAAGGCCAGAGGGCAACCCCACTCCCACCCCTAAGGAGTATCTTCTGCTTTGTTTGGCTGCCAAAAAACATGGCCTAATCTAGTCCCAGCCACTAGTGAGGAGGGGCAAGGATGGGACTCACTAATTACCGACACATGCCAGGATCAACATTTCTCAGATCAGTGTTAGAGTCGATCTCATCTGGGTCTCCAGTTTGAAAGAATTCTATTCATCCCACAGACATTTTATGAATAACCACTTTGGGTCAAATGTGCTTTCTTTGTTGTTTTTTTTTTATCCTTTCTTTCCCCCTCCCCTTAAATTTATTGTTCCATTTGGAATCAGAAACATCTTAAACTGGAAAAAATAAAAAAGGAAGGACCCTTCAGCCCCATGTAGGCAGGTGAAGATGGGTCAATGAGAGCATTGGAATGTGGCTTCCATGCTGCCTGCCTCTCACTGGGGAGTCTCCACAAGCACCTCTGACTGACTTGGCCTGCGGGTCTCCATCTATAAATCAGACAGGTGGCATCCGGAGTTTTCTTCATGTCTGCTAATCTAACAGGAAGGGGATTGTCCAGGAGAGCAAGCAGTGCTAGGCAAAACCTGAGTCCTTCAAATGTCATCTACTTCCACTAGCCCGGGGAGCTCGAAAACGCCTACCACCGCTCACAAAGGAGGAAACTGAGGCCTAAGGGTTATGAGCTGATGTTCTCCCACTTTGGACAGCATGGCGCCTGTGTTCAAATGTATGGGTACAACTTCGGGGCTGCCCAGCTCCATTCTCCTACCAAAGCATCTCTCCCGCTAATCTCAGTGAGTTCCTGATGCTAGATTTCCTTGAAGAAAGAAAAAGTATGCAGGCGTTGCCGAGCTCAGAGCCTGTGTGGAAAGCCGGTTCTACAAAGAGCTTCCTGGAGGGATGTCATGGCGACTGTGCTCTGCCTTGTAATAAAACACCCAACAAAGGCAGCTTCAGAAAGGCTCACAGTCCACGGCTTCAGTCCATCACCGCAGAGGAATCACGACAGCAGGGACTAAGGAGCTAACTAGTTGGTCACATTGTATCAGCACTAATGGTTGGTGCCCAGGTCGAGGGAGCTCAGCTTGCTTTCTCCTTTCTATTTAGTCCAGACAATCATGAAACAATGCCATCATCCACAGTTAGGTGGATTCTTCCTGTCTTCTTTACCCCAGTCTAGAAACTTCCTCACAGACAGGCTCATTGGGGGTTTGTCTCCTAGGTGATCTAGTTCCAGTCAGGTTGATACCATCTGAATATACAAGGCCACCTGAGCGCATTCCTCCTCTAGGGAAAAATGAAAGGAATCGGGGAAACGGATGTGCTTGGTTGAGTCTAGGATGCCAGGGGTCATCAGAGCATAAAGACATGGTCATACAGCTGACCTGACAAGTCCTCCCTGTGAGCACCAAGCAAACAGTAGCACGATGGCTACTGAAGGAAGAAGGGGTGGGTGCTGAGTCTAGCTTTGATTTCAGGGATCCTGGGCTGACAGTGCCGCTGCTCTGGATGCTAAAGGATGCCCCAGATATATTCCCAAACAGGATTGGTTGGGAATAAAAGACCTGGGAAAGGAGAGCTAGACGAGAGGCAGGGGAGGGAAAGGCAGGGGAAGAGCCAGTGGAGGAAGAAGCTGGGGACGGGACCCAGAAGACGTTGATAGTACTGTCTTGGTGATTTTTTGCCCTAAAAAGTTTGAATGCCGGGTGGTGGTGGTGCATGCCTTTAATCCCAGCACTCGGGAGGCAGAGGCAGGCGGATCTCTGTGAGTTAGAGGCCAGCCTGATCTACAAGGGCTAGCTCCAGGACAGGCTCCAAACCTACAAAGAACTCTGCCTTGAAAACCACACACACACACACACACACACACACACAGAGAGAGAGAGAGAGAGAGAGAGAGAGAGAGAGAGAGAGAGAGAGAGAGAGTTCCTGGAGAGGACATTATTCCAAAGCTTGATACCAGTACACATAAATTAGAAATAGCTGTGATCGTTTTTTTCAAGGGCTGTAACACCCAGGAATGGGGTCTGTGTGTGCAGGCATCCTCTCTGCTCTGTGAGGAAGACACTGCGGCCCCAGTTTGATCATGCAGAAAGAGGAGCTTGGATGGGTCCCACAGTTTTCCCAGAACTGGAAACCTGATAAATGGTGTCAAAATGATACCTTCCTGATATCAAGCTTGTGGAGTCTGCACTGGCCACTGCGAGAGCTCAGTTACCCTGATGACTAAGGGAAAATGTTCTGGTCCATAGTGTGTAGACATATCCAAACACATGCCACGCACATGTTCATAACACATTCATGTACAGAGACACATATTCACAAACATACATACATACATGGCCATACAACACACACTCATTGCATAAGCTTCCAAAAATTATGATAAAAATTTGATGATGCTGTCAAGTTATTTCTCATAAGTAAGCATGAAAACACAAGCAAGATAGTGCAAGCTTGCAGTCTCAGGGCTGGAGAGGTAGAAACAGGTCGACCCCGGGACTCTATGGCCAAGCCTAGTCCAAGAGTTCCAGGCTGGTGAGAGATCCTGCCTCAAAATCAAATGTGAACTTCTCCTGAGGAATGACACCCCCTGGCCTCCACGTGCAAATGCTAGCGTGTGCGCGCACACACACACACACACACACACACACACACACACAAATAGTTGTTGCTTTTATTCCTTAACTCTTTACTCTTTTGGAGGGTCAGCTCCCAAATAAATACATGGAGAGTTAATTCTTACTAATAAATGCCTGACCTTAGCTTGTCTTGTTTCTTGCCAGCTTTCCTTAACTTAAATTATTTCACCTACCTTTTGCCTCTAGGCTTTTACCTTTCTCTATTTCTGTATATCTTTTCTTCCCTTCTTATTCTGTATTTGGCTGTGTGTTGGGTGGCTGGCCCCTTCTTTTCTCATTTACTCATTCCTTGATCCTCTCTTGTTTCCCAATCCCTCTTTTTCTCCTTCTATCTTTTCTTTCTGCCTTCCAGCTCTATCCTTTCTCCTGCCTTGCTATTGGCCATTCAGTTCTTTATTAGGCCAACCAGGGGTTTTAGACAGGCAAAGTAACACAGTTTCACAGAGTTAAAAAAAAATGCAACATAAAAAATGCAACACATCTTTGCATCATTAAATAAATAAGTATTTCACAGCATAAACAAATGTAACATACCTTAAAATAATATTCCACAACACACACACACACACACACACACACACACACACGGAGGAGTGAGATACATTCATGGTATACTTAGCAGAAAGGGAATGGTCCTAGACTCTGAGATCCCAGAAGGAATGGTGATAAGACTGGATAACATGTAAGGAGCCAAAGCCCAGATTGCATTTAGCAATAATACCAAGACTAACCAATATTGTTATAAAACCAACTTTCTATAAACAAGCCAACATAATAGCTCCTCCCCCTCCAAGGATGCATTTTTTCTGAACATCTTCCCAGTAGAGAACTCAAAACTACTAGATGCCAGATGATATTCAGAGAAAGCAGCAGTGGGCATGCTCAGAAGGGCCAGGGTATCTGCTGGGAAGCCTCTACACAGGTTTTTGTTTGCTGAAACAAAATGCATCAGCAATTTTGAATGTGATGATAATCAAATACTGAAAATGGTGACATTTTTTGATTCCTTAAACTGTTCATAATTGGTACTTTGACAGTCATTTTTGGTAAAAATGGAGGTGCCGTGAGGACAGCAGGAACCTGGCGTGCTCACTTGTTCAAGGACCTAGGAGGAAACTGTCAGTGTAAATGCAAAGACATTTAATTACTTGTTCCCTTCAAGCTGTCCTCCCAGGAAGATGTGTATGTTTTGTGGAGCCCCCTCGGTTGTCCTTCACACCAGTCCAAAGTGTCAGCCCCACCACTGGTGTACTGACAAATAAATTAGTGCCTGCATTTCAGCCGATTCATCCTGCACAGAAAAGCACTCCGGCACCTGCCCACCAGCTGACACCAGCAGTCCCACGGCCCAGAAAGGAGACGCTGGTGCCTTCTAGCCAGCACACACGGATGGGCCATCGTGCCTCCGCGTTAATGTCTGCCGGCAGTCAGGATGGACCCTGTACAACCGAGAAAGGCAGAATGTGGACAGCACTGAGATTTAAATACTAGAAATGGCCAGAATAGTCTACCCGATGTCTTCACCAAAGCACCACAGACTCCATGTTTGACACTGAATGCTTTAGTATGTGAATTAGGGGTCCCATGGGGTTTCCACTCATGTTCAAATAGCACTCCATGGTTGGGAGGTCCTGGGACTTGACTCAATGTGATCATTTCTCTCTCTCTCTCTCTCTCTCTCTCTCTCTCTCTCTCAAAATATTTATTTTGTTATTTCTAAGCATGTGTATTAATGTACATTTATGGTAGGTATGTGCATGTGGGTGCCTATGTCCTTGAGGTAAGGGGTGTCAGATCCCCCTGGCATTGGAATTACAGGCAGCTATGAACCACCTGATGTGGATGCTGAGAAATGAACTCTGGTCATTTGCAAGAGTGGATTGTGCTTAGATGCTGAGTCATCTCTCTGGCCCTGACATCACTATATCACTATCACTCCTTATCACTCCTATTTCCTCCTCCTCCTCCTCCTCCTCCTCCTCCTCCTCCTCCTCCTCCTCTTCTTCTTCTTCTTCATATCCCTCTTCTCCTTTTTCTCTTGAGACAGAATTTCACTATGTAGTCCTGACTGTCCTGGAACTCACTCTGTAGACCAGGCTGACCTCAAACTCAGAGATCTGCCTGCCTCTACTTCCCGAGTGCTAGGATTAAAGATGCGAGCTGCCACTGCCCAACTTTAGTTCTTAATTTTGAAGGACCCAGGGATGTCACATGGCATGGTGTCTCGCAGATCCCATGCCTGTCACTATCCTTGGTGTCCATTCCCAAGGACAGGACAAGCCCAGCAGCTTTACTCAGAATCCAGCATCTCATTACAACCCAGACATGTGAAAGAAGTTCAGGCCCTGTGGTAAAGCACTCCTCTCCATCCATCTTGACTGCAACATCCTTGGTGTCCCCAGTTACCCCTGTTTGTGACCACTAGCTCATGTCAAATAGTCTTTATGCCTTGCTCACCTCTCTAAGCTGGTGACTTTATCTGTCCGCTATCATGTACACACGTTTGACATCGGTTTTCAGTTACCCCAAACAAATGTGATACCCTATCCCCATTGCTAGAACCTATGCCCACCACACAAACTCTGTGTGTGTGTCCATGTGTCTCTTGCTGTCTCACTCTGTCTTTCTTTCTGTGTGTCTCTCTGTTTCTCTCCATGTGTATCTGCCTCTCATCTTCCCTCCACCTCAGTTTCTCCTCTCTCTCTTCACCTAAAATCCTTGTGGATCCCCCCACAGGCCCTCTATGTCCTTCAGCACCCACTAACTGCTGCTTCCAGTTCTAACCCTGCTGCAATGACCTTTCTTCCCCACCAGATTCGACTTTTGGTCAAAGGGGCTATATCTTTTATGATTCAACCCCTGATGCATGGTAGAGGGACTGGCTGGTGGATGGTGTCAAGGTAGATGGGACAGAAGTCTTGGGTGTGCAAGTCCAAACTGGAGAAAGAGCTACCACTTGGTACAATCTGTTCCTGGGCCATGTTTTGCTTCTGGGTCCAGGTTGAACTCAGGGCATGAGCTGATTGGTTAAGCCTCCCTGTCCAAAGGGATAGCATCTTGGCTGACATCTTGCATGTATACTGGTATGGGTAGGTGTCTCACTAGCAATCCCTCATTGGGAACCACCTCTTTATACATGCCCCCTGAGGAACCCAGTGCTATGCTCTCTGTGCCCTCCTGGACGCATACAGCCTCCTTTGCCATTTCCTCAAGAGTTAGCCAACTCCTAAGCAGGGATCTTGCCTGCTTCTGTCTAACCCAAGCCCCAGACATGCCATTAATTACAGTAATAGTGACGCTTTGTACTTTTATAGCCTCTTTCACCAGAAGATCTCCAAGTACTTAAAAAATATTATCTCATTAATCCTCACAACACCCTCATGAGACAGCTGCCAGGCAAACCTGGCCCCCTCTCATCAGAAAAGGGAAACAATGGCACAGGAAGATGCTGTGTGGAGAAGGGGGCCAGAACCAGACAAGGAGGCTCAAGTTCCCTGGCTGGCATCAAAGCTGGCTTGTCCTCCTACCGGTGGATGGACCTGCTCAGGGTGCATCTCCTATGAATGTGTCTGGATTGCATGGATATTGATGGACGAGCCTGACACTCAGCTGGCATCCAGCGGAGGAATCCAAATCACTGACATGTTTGAACAGACACCTGTTAATCTCCAAAGACCTCTGTTTCCACTGGAGACCCAGTGGTCATATATGTATGTGGGTGGGTAGCATGAGGACTTGGGTTCAATTCCCAGAACCCACGTAAAAAGAAACATATGGTAATCTGTGCTTATAATCCCGGTTCTGGGGAGGTGAGATAGGAGGGTCCCTGGAGCTCACTGGCTAAGCAGCCTACTCTACTTGGCAAGTCCTAAGCCAGAGAAAGACTGGAGCAAAAGAACAAGATGGAATGATGGTAGAGGCTGTCTTCTGGCCTCCACATACATACGCACACATGTGTTCCTGCACACACGTGAACATGCACATACTACATACAAACGTAATAAGAATAATGGTTGGGAATCTCTATTCTCAAGTAGCTCTGAGAGCTGGAGAAGCTTCCGGTAAAGAGGAAAGAGTGGATCATCAAATCCAAGGACCAGCCTGAGGCCCCTGGAGGGATGGCTCGGTGGTTAAAGGCACTGGTTTCTCTTCTGGGGGACTCTGGTATTATTCCCAGCACCCCCATGGTGATTCACAACCATTTGTAACTCCAGTTCCTTCTTCTGGCTTTCTCCAGAATCAGGCACACAGGGGTGCAAAGACAAACACTTAAATAAAGAAAGGGGTAGGGGAACGATGGAGGGAGGAAGGAAAGAAGAGAGGGAGAGAGGGAGAAGGAGGGAAGAAGGAAGGGAAGAAAGGAGGGAGAGAGGGAGGGAGAGAGGGAGGGAGGGAGGGAAAGAGGGAGGGAGGGAGGGGAGAAAGCCTGAGGGGAAAATACAAAGAAGGACTTTGAGCAAGAGCCTGGGACTCCTTTTCCACAGAGCCTTTGTTTACATTCCTAACTCAGAGCAGAGTGGGATGCTGAAAGACCAACCTCAGTGCTCTGGGTTTGTGGCTGTGCAAAGGGAACCTTACCAGGGTTGCAGGTGAGCTGAGGTCAGAGGCAGTGGGAATGGCCTTTGTCTGCAGCGTCCAGACACTGCCGTTGTGCAACACAGACACCTCAGTGATGTTCTAGGGCATCAGAGAAAGTTCTGGCAGGTACCACTCCTTTCACTTTTGCTTCCAAACACAAGGGGTAGGGGGAGTGAGTGGGTAAGGGATGAAGCCTGCTGCAGGGATAAGCCTGGCCCTGGGACCCAGCAGGTGGGGACAAGGGGCCTCTCAGAGTGAACCAGCCCAGAGCCTCTGATACATGCATGGTTTATAATAGATACCTGTCTGGTATAATTAATTGTATTTTTCCTAAATTTAACATTGCCCGAAGGGAAAAATCGTTTCGCTTGGTAAAACCCCTCCTGCCACACAGCTTCTACGAGCCAGCCAGATTTAATTGCTGCGATAAAAACCACAAGAAAGACCAGGTTCCCACTCAATCTATACCACATCTACTGAAGAATAGCTTTAATCACCTTTGAAAGGGCGACCACAAGATAATTAAAGGGGGAGGGTACTCAGTGGGAATTATCCAGAAATATCAAATCTCCGTTTATCCCAGAGTCCGACTTAGAATGTTCCGGCATGGCTCTGCTCCTCCTGCCCCCACCCTGTCCTAAGCTAAGCACTTCGAATCTTTCTGTTATTGAGAGGTGAAGAGAAGCAGCTTGCTGCATGAGCCTGCGCGCATTAATGGCATGAATGGCCAAATGAGTCCACCGTGACTGAGAGCTGAAGCCTCTTCCCTCTGATCTCCTCCTGCATGATCTTGGCAGGCAGCTTAGCCTTTCTCTGCCTCCTCCCCAAAGTGAGGACCTTCATAGCTATACCACAGGGATACTGCAACAGGACCCTGACCATCGCGTGATTCCCGTTCCCTCTGCAGAGTGCCCCCATCCTTCTAGAAAAGCAGAGATGAGCAGAGGCCTGATGCTGCCGAGCACATGTCTGAGTGGCCATAAGGAGTGTTCTTTGCTCTCTGACTTGGTTGGTTTTGCTCCTTCCATTGATGCTGTTCCACATTGCCTGAGGCAGGGATCTGAGAGGCAGGCTGAGAACCAGTGGAGTGACATTCTTGGCTGCCTGTTGGTGCTCAGTGCTGGGTGGCTTGCTTCCAAGGCCAGATTCCCAGGCCTGGCTGTCTGGGGAGTTTGCCCAGGAAGTAGGAGTAGTCTACCCTCACCAACCTGCTCTTCCAGCAAGCTTGCCTCAATCCTGGAGAACAATGGGAGCCCACTTGGCCCCCCAGCTTGACTCTTCTCACCCTGAGGTGAGGCAGGGACCAGATACAACTTGCTGTCCTTCACTAAAAAGAAGGGGCCAACTTGTATCCATCCTTGGTAAACAGGTGTCAGCAGGGTCTCTCCCCAATCAGCACCTGAAGCTCAACTCAGCTCAGTCCACCTTGACCCAAGCTAGCACCCCAGGCTTTTGACGGTCATAGCCTTGTGTTGTGGCCTCCTGTTTCTGTAGCTCACGGCACACTTCCCTCTGCCTTCAGCACCAGAACATTCTACCTCAGCTTCCTCACCTGTAACACGTCTTTCTCTGTCCCGCCAAATAACCATACAGAGACTTCTTATTAATTATGAAAGCTCAGTTTAGCTCAGACTTGTTTCTACCTAGCTCTTAAAACTTAAACTAACTCATTTCTGCTAATTTACACGCTGCCAGGTGACTCACGGCTGGCCTCTCATCTCCTACAGATCATGCTTCCTCTGTGTCCCCACGTGACTCCACCCTTCTTCTTCCCAGCATCCTCCATGCCTGGAAAGCCTGCCTAGCTGTTGGCCCTTCGGCTCTTTATTAAACCAACCAGAGTGACACATCTTCACAGTGTACAAAAAGATTATTCCACAACACCCAACCCTAGGCCCAGTACACAGTGGTAAGGTTCCATGGCATCCTATTCTTGAAATGACCGCTCACATCTCCTATGTTAGGCAGAGGTATTTTGTGTGGGTGTCCCCTAGCTAAGTCCATTAGCAGTCCCAGTCCACTAAATCTCAAGACTAGCCTCAACTGCATGGATTTAGGCCATTTCTACATCACTGCTCCACCTGCCATTCTTCGGGCCTCCCCTGACCCCCCAAACCAGTCACTCTCCTGTCTGTACCCCCAGAAAGTTGATAATACCTCTTCACATCTGAGTTCCAAAGCAGACATTTGTGTATTTTTGTTTTATTGTTGTTGTTTAGTTTTTCGTTCATTAATTACACATAGTAATGACTTTCATTATGACATTGTCATGCAAGTATAAAATGTATTTTGATTCTATATATCCCCTAATATCCTTTAAACCCCCAACCCATTGAACCCCTTCCTCTTCCCAAGTAATAATTCTTCAGCTTTAATGTCTTTTAGGGAGGTAACCAGATGGATTTAATTAGGGTTGATCACAGAAGGAAGGGTGAGGGGTTGTTTACAGGAATGTGGGCACCTTATCAGTGGAGATACCACTGAAGGAAATGTCTCCCCGCTCCCACAGCAGCCATTAGCTACCTATAGATACTCAGAGGTGGTGACAGAGTGTGGGGGGATGATTTTGTGAGTTCCTCCCACATCCAAAAGGAAATGTTGAGGGTCTCAGTCTTGTATATGCAATCATAAGTAGATGTATTTAAAAACTGCACCCAGGAAGCAGCCCTGCTCTGGACAATGAGGACATTGTCGAATGTTTTCATTATACAACAATCAGCCAAGAGTCAGCAGTGTGGTTACTCCAGCACACACTGCTCCTCCGTTTCTCAGTAAGAAGTTAAGTTTCAAAGTGACAAAGTGTCCCACAGAGCTGATGTGCCACATCCAAGAGCGGGGCAGAAGTCCCATCCACCACTGTACATCAAAGGCTTCAGCCCCTGTCAAGTGACTGCCGTGTGTAGAAGCGCTGCTATCTCGGTTCGTCTACCTGAGAATAACACCTGTAGTGGCTTTAGCTGTGATTTCACTCACAAGGGCTGGCCCAAACCTCCCCTCTGTCTCCATGTAAAACCACATTGTCACCCTTTCACAATACATGGCAGTGGAGGAAACAAGAGCTTTACTTCAAAGGCTGGACCCCGTAAACCTAGGGATTTGATGGTGGATGTGAAGACAACAGCATAGTTCAAGGGCCAACCAATACTGACCCAGAAGCCAAAGCCACCCCGTTCTGCCACCAGCCATGTTTCTACATAGAAAGCACTTGAGCTCTGTATGACCTTCTCACGTTATTTACACTTAAGGACTCAATTAATTAACAGCAAAGGCATGTAGCCTGCAAGATCTTAAATATTTATCACCTGGCCCTTTGTAAGAAAATATCCCCAGTCCTGGAGCTTGTAGTCATGGTATTTTTTTTCTTTCAATACTAGCAGGACTTGTAGGGCTCACATTGCATTTCAGGACCTTCCCCTCATGTATGGTTGACATTGGTGCAATGACCTTGTCAATACTCAACACCAGCCCTCTCCAAGGATTCTCCACCTTGGATTCTCCACTGGCTTCCAGGAATCCATTTAACACACTGTGTGGCCTGAGAGTAAGCAGTGCCATAGGCACTCCATGTTTGTTTGCTCGTCTGTGTCAGACTTAGGGAAAAACTCAGGTTCAAGACTTGTTCTACCTACTTGCGAGCCCTGGGGTAAATGTGGCCACCATCTTGGGCAATGTAGAACTTTATCTGTAGCCTCCCGTCTTCAGACATGGGCAACTGTATGAGTGTTCTCACCACCCATTGTCCCTGCCTCATTTGAGTCTCTAGATTTTAACTCGGGGTGCCATTTCTTTTCCAACTCTCCCTGGGCTTGAATAACTAATTCATTGCATATTTCAGATTATCTGTGTGTTGCACTGAAATACAGCTTGCCTGGGTTCAATCCAACCATTCAGCCCTCTGGCCACATAGAGCCCCCACTATCCTGCTTCCTAGTTTGGGAAGTCCACAATTTGATTCTGCTTCTTGTTCAGATGTATGAAGAAATCTATTGAATTTCAGGGTTCAGTGCATCAAAAGAACATGTCTCAGGCCTCAATGTCCTTGGTCAACTTTCGGAAGAGCATGTGATCTGATAGGAATGAATTTCTTCTATCTTTCCAGGGGAAGCTTTCTTTAATGGTGTCTGAGCAGTACTTCATGTGGGCACAGATCCTCCACATAAAGGATCATAGTGTATAAATTGATCCATCCCTGGTGACTATTACCTCCTCCTGTCTCTCTGTTTCTGTGCCTCTTCCAGCTACACAGATGTCGACTGTTTTAAGAATGTCCCCAATGTCACCAGCTCAGTATTTTAACCATGTTATCTGTTGTTGTTTGCATGTTATTGATTGTGGTGTGTGCTGATTCAATCCTCAAGCTACTTTCTTAGTCCTGCCTTGGCCTTTTCTTCTCTTCTTGTGATTTCATTGACCTGTGCATAGGCTGCTGCTCTCCTGCACCTCTGATCATGTGAGAGTCTCCTAAGCACAAACAGCAACTGGGAGATTGCCCCAGTCCCTGGGGACATAGCTTCTTCAGGGCAGCATCTCTCACCGACCGGTCATTTATAATGTTCTGGCTTTTTAATGCCCAGGTCTTGACACAGGGTTGTACGGTGATCACGCTGTTTCTTCTTGTCCTCCACATCTCCATGCAGACCTTCTGTTCCTTCTGATAAAGAACTTGGCACGAAAACCAGGATGGGGTTCTTCCTCTGAGATGCCGGTGGATGCCCACATGTGGTCCCTCTACCTGTAGGGTTCACAGAGTGCTCTGATGGCAAAGCCGGATGCTGTTAGTTGAAGAAATTCTGCTTCCAGAGCCTCAATTCAACAATCTGGGGAAGCATCTCCCTTAAGGGGTGCTGAAGAGTGGAGACTACTTCATTCGTTCATTCGTTCATTCATTCATTCACTGCACAAACACTTCTGTTGTCTCTTAGTTTTCAGTCCTGGACTGGCCCAGACAATCCCAGTTGCATGGAGCTTGCACTCCGGTGAGACAGGCAGACCTGTAATAAGAATCTCTGTGAAAAGTGTGGCTCATCAGCTATTGCAGGGGAAGGGTGAGGCACCTAGCCAAGATGTGGGGCCAGCCTGGCAGGTCTAAGGAGCCCACCACATTCGTATGGCTCCCTGCTCTTTCGCTGGTGTTTTGTCTCAGTATTAGCAGTTCAAAGTCTTCCACAGCAAAAGGAGCAGAGATGCCTCGTGTCAAGCATCAGAATGATCCTTCCGGTGGCAGCAGCTTCACCACATGTGACAAGTGTCAGGTTCATGTCAGGTTCTCCTTACACCATTGCATGGAATGGGCTCATCCATAACAAACGTGACCCTCAATGGGCCACATGGACAGAAGTTCTATGAAGCCAGAGGACACTTGCTGTGAACCTGACAAGGGCTGCCGACAGAGACCCAAGGTCATGAGCCAGGGCCAGGCATGGCACCATCGTGATTCAACCACTGACCTGTCACCGTGAGAGCCTCCTTAGTGACTGTAAAATTGGAAGCAGCTGAGGGCAGGAAGTCATGAAGAGTGACATCATGGAAAGGAAGGGCAACGTGATTTAACCTTTGCTTTGAACAGGTGAGCAGGTATGTAAGCTATGTCTCAGAGCCTTTTTCTCTGAACTGCTTTGGTTGCTGTGCTATTAATAAGTAGATATAGAGAGGAACCAGGAAAATGGAGGAGGCAGTTGGAAGCCCTCTGCAAAGTTCAAATCATTCAGCCTGATTCAGCCATCACCTGCATGTGACCAAGAACAGCACTTGCCTCTGTGATGGTGACTGTTGAATGAATAAAGAAGCCCATGCCTGGTGTAGCTCCAGGTCTGATGGGGACTGTCACCGGTTACCAGCTGAGATATCATGACATGGGCACTATAGAGACTTTTGGCAAGCCTACATAGGCAACTTTAGAGATCAATGAGGGGGATAGGAACTTGGATGAGTGCACAGGTTTCCACGCAGATAGAGAGAACAAAAAAATATAAAAGTGGCCCTAACAAATGCTCCTGAAGTCATGAAGTTGCCCTCTCTATGAAACACATGTCAGGGTCCACATGTGACACAAATTAGTGACATCCATGGAGATCAATTGGCTATGAGGCTGAGTGGACAATCCAGGCCACAGGAGCCTTCTCCTAGATGCGCTGGAAGCCTTAAGGTCGAAATGGATATGAATGCTGTATTCTCTGAAACAAAACTTAAGGTAGAAATGGATATATATGTTGTATTCTCTTAAGCAAACCTTAAGGTGGAAATGGATATGGATGCTGTATTCTCTTAAACAAACCTTAAGGTGGAAATGGATATGAATTCTGTATTCTCTTAAAGAAACTTCCAGTGGACAAAAGCATGCTTTTTGTCTTCATCTCCAAAGCACAGAGCTAGAACCTGAGACCATGCTAAGGTCATCTCTGATGGTGGCATCTTTGTGTCCTTTCCAGCTGCTCCCCACGCCCAAGCTGTGTCCTCATCCACCTTCCCCTCCACTTAGTCTAACATGCAAAGGCAAAGCTCTTGACCTGCCAGCCAGGAATGCTCCTTCCTGCAGCATCCTGCTCACCTTCCCTTCCCTCACTCCCAGTTAGGCCGGGGATGGCAGGTCAGGCTACTGAGAGCAGAAGCCACACTCTTCTCCCCATACCAATGACTGGAGAGGCCACAAGCTTCAGAAAGCGTAGTTATGAGGTAGTTCTGTTTCAGTCCCTGCACTGCATGAGAACCATGAGCAAAACATCAAACCATTGCTTTAATGCTATGGCATTGAGAGAAGGAGGCTTATTTGTTATTGGAGTATAAACTGCCCCCTACTGACAAATACAACCTCTCTCTCCAATCTAATTTATAGGTACTACTTAGTTACTCACCCTGATGTGCATCCAGCCCATGTTGTCTTAGTTAGGGTTTCTATTGCTGTGAAGAAATACCACGACCATGGCAATCCTTATAAAAGAAAATATTTAGTTGGGGCTGGCTTACAGTTTCAGAGGTTTAGTCCATTATGGTCATGACTGGAGACATGGTGGCATGCAGGCAGACATGGTGTTGGAGGAGCTGATCTCTACATCTTGATCCACAGGAATCTGCTTGGACTGGCTGGAGCACATGAATGCTCACAGCCTGCCTCCACAGTGACACACTTCCTCCAACAAGGCCACACCTACTCCAGCCAAGTCACACCTCCTAATAGTGCCACACCCTATGGGCCACACCTTCAAACTCATGAGTCTATGGGGCCATACCTATACCTATTCAAAACACCACAGATAAGCATCCCTGGGTTTTCTGGACCTAACTGATCTTCATTGTTAGCGTTCAATCCACCCTGTCCCCACCACCAGGAGCCCTCCCACAGAAACTGTCACAGTTCCCTAACTCATCCATCTGCATCTCTCTGGCCTTCTCCACATGGAAACAGGAGAGATCTTTTAAGGTACTATTTCTGGTGCCTCCTTGTCCATCATGGATGACCCAAGAACCAATCCAAATTCCACTTTATAACCTCCAGGGTTCTGTGTGCCTGGCTCCTTATCACTTCTCTAGTCTTTTCCTGTTGGTGCCTGTCAATCCCACCTCTGTGCTGTCTCCTACACCCCAGGGCCTTGCTGACCACAGCATTCTGTTCTGTTATCTCCATAAAGCCTGTTCTCCCCAGAGCTACCTATTTGTCTTACTCCCTTGCATGGTATGCTTGCACATGTTTGTGTCTATGGGGGTGCACAGTGGGGTGCACCCGTATAGCATAAGCGTGACATGAGCATACCTGTGGAAGCCAGATGTCAATGGTCCACCTTGATTTTTGAAACAGGGTCCCTAACTGACCTGGAACTAGTAGGCTAGACAGGCCAGTCAGTGAGCCCCAGGGGTCCTCCTGTCCCTGCCTCCCCAGCACTGGGACAAGCATGCATCACCACCCCTGCCTCTTTTCTGTGTGTTTGTTTGTTTGTTTTAATTAATGTAGGTGGTGGGGATTGAACTCAGGCCATGATTGCAGTGCAAGCAATCATGACTGACCGAGCCATTTCTCCAGTGCACCCTTATGCTTTGACTCTCCGTCTCCATCCAAATCCTGTGCTCCCGGTTGCCTGGTACCTCGGCTAGGCCTAGGCCCACAGGAACTTTCCAACACACAGCGAGGAGTGAACGAAAGAATGAACGAGCCTGCTGGCTTAAGTTCAGCCATGTTCAGACTGCAGGGAGTCCTAGACATGTCGGCAGCTTCTTGACCCGGGCTCCAGCTCCACTCTCTCCTCCAAAGTGAAAGAGAGTGGAAGGGGAGAGGGACAGAGGAGAATGAAAGGCATTGTTCGAGATCCTTCTCTGGGTGCCCCTCATGCTTGACAAATCATGAATTAGAAGAGATCAGGACAACCAAAGACCAAAACAGTCATTAGCCACTACCTCCCCCACCCCAGCAGCCTGCTGCCAGCAGCCAGCCCAGACAGTCCAGGGAGGAGCCTGGGAGATGGAGAGAGATAGAAAGGCCCTTTGAGAAGCCCGCTCATTAAGAGCTCTAGACGGGGAGAGGGGGAGCGCGCGCAGCTTAACTCAAACATTGGTGCTGAAATGTAAAAACAATTATGACATTCAATTATTCCATTAAGTGAAATTAACCATTCTTCCAGTTCTTTGAAAAAGACCAAAAGAAAGCCCAGATCTGAACAATTAGGTCAGTGAGGAATGGTGAAGAAAGGAAGCCTAGACTCCAGACACTTACTTTTCACGTGGAAGGAAGAGGAGGGCTTTGCTCTGGGCTGTGTGTATGTGTGTGTGTGTGTCCATCCTGTTCCAAGCGCCTTTGAATCGCAGGGTGGTCACATCCACGGCTCTGCCCAGGCAGGTATGGCCACGTCCGGATCAAGGAGTGGCATTCCCACTTTGATGCTGACTGTCACGCTCGGCTGCTCGATGATCTTGTTGGCTGCCTGAGCGTCTGTTGTCCTTAGAGATCAGGTGAGCCACCCAGGATGGCAGACTCAGACTCCCTGACAAACCCTGCCCGCCAAGGACAGGTTTGTAAGTAGAAGCTCTGCCTTGTATTTCAAATCCAGCCCTTCCCAGTTATCAGCTGAGGTCAAGCAGAGACTGTACATGCACGTGCATGCACGAGCACACACACACAGAGACATACACCTGACTGAGTGGTCACGCATGTATGTAGACACACACTCACGCAGGGGCCACCAGGAAGAGAGGAAGGTCAGATGGAAAGGCAAGCAACACCTCCAAGCCCTGGTGCGTCAGCTTGCCATGGCTTGGGGTTAGTAGCCACACAGACAGCTTGTCTCCAAATTTCCCAGCCAGTACGTGTGGATAGTAAAACTCCCAAACCTCCTGACTGTCCATGCTCTGAAGAACTTGAATTTCCCTTCTTTAGGTGACTCCAAAGGCTGCGGTTACTAGGGATCATCACCTCCCTGGAGTGAGTGAGTGTGTGTGTGTGTGTGTGTGTGTGTGTGTGTGTGTGCTCATAACCAGAACTCCACATTGGATATCTTCCTCCAAAAAACTTGGATTTCCCTTCTCAATGTAACTTCATAGGCTGTGGTTACTAGAGCTCAATACCTCCCTGGTATGTGTGTAAGTGTGTGTGCGTGCACGGGCACATGCACGGGAGCACTCATATCCAGAGCTTCACATCAGATACCTTCCTTTATGGCTTCTCACTTTCTTTTTTTAGACGGGGTCTTTCACTGAGCCTGGAGCCCACTGCCTGACTACAGAGGGTACCCAGTGAGGCCCTGAGGTCCTCCCGCTGCTCCTCCACACTTAGGGCTATAACTAGACCCAGCATGCTCTGGTTTTGCTCTTACATGGGTGCTGAGGATTGAAACTCAGGCCCTCATTCTTGCATGGCAAGCACTTTGCCCATGGAGTCATCTTCCAGCCCCACCTGGGTGGCTTTGCTTGTCTGTTTGGAGTCTTTCCACCACCTAGTGAGAGGTGTGTTCCTCCAAAGATGGCTGGGATGTTCATAATCAGAAACTTGGCAGCTGACCCGAAGACACCGCTCTAGTATATAATCGCCTATATAATCGCCCCAGGAACATTGGGGTCACTACGGAGAACTCAGAGGAAGCAAGTGAATTGGCCTTGCTGTGCAGCCATCGGCATCATCATCTCCAGAACTTTATCTTCTCAATCTGTTCTCAAGACCCTGTAAACACTAACTCTGTTTTGTCTTCCTCCAGCCCCTGGGAGCCACCATCCTGCTCTCTGTCTCCAGGACTCTAAGGGTGTGTGCAATGGAATCATAGAGACATCAGTGAGCTTTCACTTAACGCGTTCTCAAGGCTTGTCTACGACTAAGCACCCATGCTGATTTCCTTCCTTTTTAGAGCTGATAGTATTCCATGTCTGGATATGCCACTTACCCCTTCGTGGACGGGCACTCGGGTTGCTCCTACTTCACCACTGTTAACAGTGCTGCCATAAACACGGGTGTGCAGTGGTTCCTGTAGATGCCAGGCTGCTGAGCGTCAGCTCCATGCTCTTGGAAACATCACTTGCTGTCTGGAGCGTCTTGCTCAAGCCACCTGCCGCCAAGCCCCCCTGCCATGATGGACTCTGACTCTTCCTGCTCTGGTGATGGTGTTCATGACAGCAGCAAAAGGCAGCAAAAGTGGGGGCTCTGTTGAAATCAGATGGCTGGAAGAATTCCCCACTCCAACGAACCACCTCGCTGCTCCGAGAGTTCCCATACAAACAGAAACGAAAAAAGTGTCTCTTGCAAGCTGGGAAGGGAGTCGAGAGGCCAAGTGAATGGAGATCAGTTCCCAGAGGCAGGGAATATGCCTGCCTCAAATCCTCCCTGGTAAGGAAGTCTTTCTTAAAGCCCCCACACATCAAGGAGTCACTTACTGTCTACTGAGTGTGGCCGCTTGACTGTTATTTGCCTAAGCCTGAGAGCAAGTGGCACTGGGGAAAGACGTTAGCGTCCTGTACTCCTGCTGCAGAGATGATACTGATAGTGTGAGTGAATGAATGAGTGAGTGAATGAATGAATGAATGAACTGTAGCAGCAATGTCTGTGGTTGAATGGGTCTTCTGGGTGGGTCAAGCCATGTATGCTTCACATGACATGTCTGCCCACACGTCTGTCCACCTCATGTTAATGGTAATTCAGTGAAAACCCTGCTACCATCCTCAGTTTACAGGCTAGAGAGATGACCCTCAGGTTAGAAAGGTCATTCAACTCACCCCCCGTCACCAGCCAGATCTGAAGCACTGATTGGGTTGGAGGACTTCTGTTTTTATTTACTAACCTGTCTGGACGTTGGTGTTGCAAGCCGTTGCCACGTCACCCACCAGGTCCTGGGCACCAGTGCTAGGCCTGCATCGAAACATCCTTTGTTTACATCTAATTCAAAGTCACGACCAAGAGCATCAGTGTGGTGGTATTTTGTTTGTGCTTTAGCAAATAAAGCTTGCCAGAAGATTAGAGTGTGGAGCTAGCTACACTAGTTAGCCATAGAGACCAGGCAGTGGTGGCACACACCTTTAATCCAAGCACTCAGGAGACAGAAGTAGATGGATCTCCGTGAGTTCAATGCCACCTGGGGCTACACAGATTGAATCAGTCTAAACGAGAAACAGAGCCAAGCGGTGATGGCTCACATCTTTAATCCCAGCACTAGGGAGGTGGAGACAGAAAATTATTTGGTTGGATGGAGAGAGGAATATAAGGCGGGAAGAGACAGGAGCTCAGGATTCAATCTGAGGATTCGTAAAGACAGGATACCTCATCCGGTCTGAGGATTTTATAGAGGTAAGAACTAGTGGCTGGCTGCTTTGCTTCTCTGAGCTCTCAGCTTTCACCCCCTAAAATCTGACTCTGATATTTTATTATTAAGACCAATTAGAATTTGAGCTCAGATTCGGGGTCACAGGAGTCTGAATGTGCTCTGTTTTTCTACTTTCTGGGGGAAAATCTCAGTTTCCCCACCTATATGCTGAGGATCAGTAAGCCCTAGGCCAATAGACAGCTCACAGTAGATGACCAGGCTCCCAGAGGTGGGGATGGCTCCAGGTCCTGGGGGATTGGAGCCAGGGAGAGCCAAGCAGAGAAGAACATCTCAACAGAGCCCTGCAGATCCCAGTCATAGGAGACACAGTCCAGGACGGAGTGTCAACCCACAACTGCATGGGTGCCCTGGTCTAGCCTAGAGAGGCCTGTGGCATAAGGACAATCTTCCCAGTTGGAGACTTGGGGCATGCTGGAATTCCCTGTTAGAGAAGGGCTCTCCTGCCCCTCTGCTGCAGGCCATGAGGCTGTGATGGTCTTGGCAGCTAACTCTGCCATCCAGTCACTCCAGAACTTTCCTCCCCTGGGTAAATTAGCAGGACAGAGAGAGAACTAGAGATAAGATCACAGCACACACTGCACTAATTATCTCCCTGGAAATGAAGATTAATATTGAAATTGTTAGCTACAGTGAGGAGAGTAAACACACACGCAAACACAAGCCTCTCAGAGAAAATACACAGCTCTGACCTTGCCATTGCTTCAGACAGACCAACAGACAGACAGACAAGCCTTACAGGAAGCAGCTTTCCACCCTGGCTGTGAGGGATAGGTTAAAAAGTCAGAAGGGTTCAAAGCTACTCCTGGGATAAAGACACTGCAAAAGGATGGGGTAGTCCCAGGGCTCTGTGCTCTCCTGGGAGACAAAGAATGTTGAGGTACTCCGGCACCTGTGACCTCAGCAACAGCCCTAGATGGGAAGTGGGGGCAGACGGATAGGTGAATGAGTGAGTGAACACACGAAGGCCAAGGAGCTGAATCAGGAGCTCTCCCCAGGACCACAGAATCAGGAGAAGCAGCACCAAAGACCTCATGCCCAGCCCAAGCCTCTGGCCATGCCTACATGACTCCTTCCATGAGCAGCAGGCAACCCAGGCATGTGCCACAGAAGAGGCAGCCATGGAAAGCAGCTACCATGGAAGGAGAGAAGAGCAGTTTTGCAGAAAAGAAGGAAGAGTCTAGGCCTGGAGATTGGAAATTCAGGCAAGTGTGTGAGGGAGGGTGCATGGGAGTGAGCATGTGTGTGAATTTACGTGCAAGTGTGCATGTGTCTGTTTCTGAGTGTGCATTGCATGCATTCATATGTGAATACATGTGTGTATTTTCTCCCTCTGGGAAAAGGATGGTGAGATGGATAATACTATGTTTTCGCCATAAGCTGTAAGATTTACAAAGAAAAGCACTTCATACTGTCACCGTGTGGGTTTTGGCCCTTCTGCAGAACAATAATGCTGGTTTGTTGGTACCTTTCACAGGCAGGCATATAAACGCCAGCCTCTTGAAGCCACAACTGGTCCTCTTTCCACCCAGACACAGAAATGAGAAGAAAGGGAAGATGCTTCCAGCCCTGTTCATTGAGTAAGTGTGGGTGCAGCATCTCTATCACCCTAATCATGGACAGTTCTCCTGAGATATCAGTGCTAGCCTCGGGCCCCTCCTAGCTGCTAGGAGCCCTCAGTTGTTGTTCAAAGCATCAGCCATGCAGCAACTGGCACGGAGAAGATGGGGTCAGTTGGGCTTGGCCTCTGACGCTACCAACTGTGCCCACGGTGTCAGGCCCATATTTTCCAAACCTGGGCATTTGTGCCCCAGAGCTCTTCTCAAAGCTGTCAAATCATGGATTTACTGGGGAGAGCTATGATCCAGAGCCAAGTACAGAGTAAAGAAGCCATCACCGCTCTCTCTCCCTGAGCAGCAAAGTCCCTCTAGACCAGCATACACTTCCCAGCATGCACCTCCTCGCAGCATGCACTTCCTGCCCTGCCACTTCCTGTTGACTCGGGAAGATGCTGCTCTAGGAGGGTCACTGATTTATTCCTTGTCCTTTATCCTGTCTCCTACCATGAGCCCAGTGACTGGGGTGAGGGTGGGGATTTTGTAGCCTTAGAGATAGGAGAAGATAATCCCAGCGCAGCTCCTCCTCACCTAGAGATGCTGTGGTAGAGTTGAAGGAGACCGGACTCTGACGCTACATAACTGCCAAACCTCAGCCCCACCGGGGTCCACCCTCCAACTCTGACTTCATCCCTTGACCATTCAAGCTCGGACATTTCACCTCTTCACCTCCTTCGCCTCACAAAGGTGCCAAGGGTTCAAACAAAGCAGGCCAAAACTGTCTGATATATTACACACATATACTTAGGGACAGCAGTCCTCCCAGCCTGGGGGAGGGGAGATGGTTTAATCCAGCTCAGTCTCAGCTGCCCCGTGTGTCAGGCAGGACTTCACTTTAGGAGGAATGAAAAGTTGAATGTTTGGAGGCAGAAACTTAGCATGTAGCACTCTGAAGAGGCCCTGTGATGTCAACACTTGACAGTCAGCACCAGCAGGAGGCCACCGGTCTTCTGGTCTCCTTTGGAAAATGGAGGTGGAGCTTATGATAGGAAACACTCAGAGCGCCATGAGGGTATCCAGTGCAGACCGCTGTCCTCCAAACATGACACAGCCATTAACCTCCTTGGACTGTCAGGGGCTGAGATTGATTACCTGAAGGAGATCTGCATAAGACTGGACCCGCTGATGTTCCCTATGGTGGTGGGGTGCTCAGAAGGCCCTATCCACACAGGAGGACACATAGGCAGTTACCGGTTCCTAGGATCCTGGATGGATCTTTTCTTTAGTTCTGTAGCAGCCTGCAAGCTGTTCATGCCTCTGTGAGTAGCACCAATTAAAGACATTGCTTCTCCAAGCTATGCTTAGTCCATCACTTTGACTTTTCTGAGGTGAACAAGATGTGTTTTGTATCCCTGAGGAAAGTCTACACAACAATGATGTGGTTTTCTAAAAGAGAGGATGGTGGGTACCAGGAAATGTCACCGTCATCAGGGTGGGTACCAATGTTGTCACACCCTCCACTTGCTGCTCAATGCCCCTGCACACCCTCACCCAAGTGACTGTGCCCTCTACTCACACACTGAGCATGTAGGGTCTCACCATCTCTCGGGGAGCCCACCCTGTCCTTGGTGGGCCTTAGAATCCCGCTGTTTCCTTATGATGGATCGAAGCAGATGACTGAGTCAGAACAGCAAGCGGTCAACAGTGGCACCCTGTAACCGCTCTTCGTTGACAGGATCTTGGAGCAGACTCCCACACAAGGGTTGTTAACCAGCGTCTGCAGGGTGTAGGGGTACGTGTGAGCGTTTTCACCTTGCCCATGCCTTCTAGAGTGTCCGCTGTAATTGTCTGTTTGTCTTATGACTGAGAAAAGCACAGTTCCTTACAGGAAGTGAGCCGATGTCTCACAAAGACCCAAGTGCCTTGACCACTAGCACCCACTGTATTATCAATAAAGCAGATAAGGGCAACTGGGCTCCCTGCTCCATGAGAAAAGTGCACAAGATAATGAGCATGTGAGGTTCAGTAGACTTCGCTGAAGGGTGGCCATTTGTCACAGACGGAGGAGTCGTTTGTTTGCATAGGGAATTGCAGAGGGGCATCAACTGAATAATCACATGAGTCCCAGGTCTATCGAAGGACTCAAGGAGCATTAAGATACTTGGCTTTGGGGGCTCTTAGTTTTTCTTTTGGTACCTCAGTTTGCCTATCTACAAAAGAAAGAACTTAGACTGAATGATTCCTAAAGGGTCCTGCAGTCAACAATCACAGAAGGAAGTTTTTAAATTTGAAACTTCCCACCCTATCAACCTCCAATACCGAGACCCCCAAAGAACCCAGAGACCAAGTCAATCTGAAAACTCAAAACTTCAACCCAAGCAACATGTGCAAGCAGTGAGACCTACAACACGGATCCTAAAAGATCAGGTACAAAGATGAAACAACTCTAAAATGTTCAGAAGAATAACAGGGAAGCCTTCTGGATGCTTCTGGATGTGAAAGACTCTGATCTCTCTCTCTCTCCTTCCCTTTCTCCCTCCCTCCCTCCCTCCATCCCTCCCCCCTCCCTCTCTCAGTTTGGCTGACACCTCAATGGCTGAAGCTTCAGAAATTCCACATCCGCTGTTACCACAGGTTTACAGTCCATGGAAGGTCTCCCTTGAAGGAAGTCTTACTTGGTCAATAGCTGAGCTGCACTGGTTATGAAAGGAGGCAGAGACGAGTGTCTTGTCCTGTGGCACCTGCACAGACACTTACCAAGCTCACCCCAGCATCTCTGGGTCTTTACAGAGAGTATGTTTTGAAAGGCTCTGGTCTCATTCAGTTTATAAACCAAGATTCAGAGCGGAGCGATGTCTCATCTAAGGTCCCTGACTCATCTAAGATCCTGCAGGAAGCTGATAGGAGGGAAAGGATAGGTCCAGCTCTGAAACTGATGGGAGAGACAAGACAGGCCCAGCTGTCCATGGGCTGTGGCTGCTGTCTTTAAAGCCCAGGGGAGTGGGCACAGCAGGGGCCAGGAACTCAGGACTCAGGAGCTTGCTCCACGCTTCTGCTCCAGCCCCCTGAGCTGGCCATCTGTTCCTTTTCAGTCACCCTCCTTCAGCAATATTACCTGCAGGGTGAAGGCCAGTCTGAAGCTCCATGCTCAGAGGATGGTGCCTCTTCCTTATGTTACCTCCAAACAACAGTGACCCAAGACTTCATTTGGGTACCGCAAATTTATGTAGCCTTGGGGACCCCCAGCTTCGGTGACCACTCAGGTCCAGATGAGCACAGAACCTGCTCTGAAGCTAGCAACCGGCTCAGTCCCCCTAAGAAGGGCTTAGAATAGTCACAAGTGCCTTGGGAAGAATGTCACTCCTTTTTTTTTCTCTTATCCCTTTTAAAAAAATTGTCATGGTGTTTTGTTTTTTCATTACAGGATGAAGGATAGCTCCTGGTAAAACCAGTGACCCCTGGATTTGTCTCCTTATCTTAGCAATCTGCTCCGTAGTCCATCAAAGAAATGGCAAGGCACTAACGACACTTTTATTAGCAACCTTTACACTTTGTCAAAATTAAAATGAAAACCCAACATTCATATGTAAATCCAGCCACCTTCTGGGTTCCCCTTATCCTTTATCCCTTCCACAAAATTACAGATTATTATGAAATCTTTGAAGAGAGGGAGACAGGCTTCAGAGGAGTGTGAAGGAGGCAGGGCAAGACAAGGGGGTAGAGGAGGCAGGGTTCTTTGACCTTGGCCTTGTCTTCCACACTCAGAGGCATCTCCGTTTGTGATTCCCCGGCTCTTCCATTGTCTAAGATGTCTTGGTCCTGGCAGACTCTGAGTCAAGCTGACTCATGCAGGCAGGCTCACAGGGGAAGCAGGGCCTTGGAAAGGAAATGGGGATGATGGGGTGGGGGATGGTGGTCTTGGTTGCACACGCTTCTCTCTGATGAGGAATTATGCATAGCAGAATATGACTGTGGATACCTATGGGCCTACGTCCTGGCTTTAAGTTTTGTTGCCAAGTCTCAGATGTGAGACCTGGGGGAAGAAAAAGCCACTGTCTAGCAGGTGGAAGTCTCTGGGCAGAGTCCACTGTTCTTTTGAAAGTGAGCTCAGAAGAGTGGCCAGTTGACACAGGGAATACATTGCCGTGGAAGCTCAGGAGGGCGAGGAGCCAAGGCTCCTTGAAATGGTCTGGGAAATGAGAGGCTGTGGCTGGTCTTTATGGGATGGCAGATAGGCTCCCTGAGTGACAGTGAGGATTCCACACCTGCCATCCACACCTTTGTGTGACAGCCTCCCTCCCACTCCCACCAAGACCCACTCGACCCGCTATTTCCATGAAGCATGGCTGTACTGTGTGAGGACCCTATGGTGTGTCTTGACGGTTTGGTCACACAGGATCAGAGCACCCACCTCATAAGACTCCTCAGCCTCACCAGAAGGAAGGAGACACATAGTCAAACTGGTGAGACCCATGTGCAAAGAACTATGGAAACCATCTAGAAAAAAAAAAAAAGATGGCCAGCAAAACCAGCAGCCATCTCAGTTCCCCGCCTTCAGGGACTATGCGTCTAGAAACCACACATGTCGGGGAAGCAGATCCTACCTAACCAACCTTAAACCCCTTGACCAAAGCCCAGAGGGGCCCTCAACAGAGGGTCCAGCCAGGTAATGCAGCCTCTTGACTCAGAAGAGATGTGAGACACCAGCAACTTGGGTGGTGGTTTTACTACAGTTGTAGAAAATGACGACAGGCAAGGTGGGAGAGTATGTGTAAGCCAGAGAAGTAATGGAAATCCTACCCATGTCAACGTATCTCACTGGCTAGCCCTAGGTTGGGGAATTCTTTGAAGTCAGGCATGCCGGGACAAGAAGGTAGATGGTGAGTGGGGGATGAGAACATCTCAAAGAGAATGGTTCTAAGATGTGAAGGCCAGCACTGTCCTAAGACTGGCTCACAGCCAACCCGCCTGGGAAATATGGGGTCACTGGGCACCTCTAGAACCTCTCTCAGCCATGTTATCTCAAGGTATACAGGATGCAAAAGTGGACACTGATGCCTGTCTGTAGCCCATCCATAGCCTGAAAGTTGAGGACCATTTATACACCAGAGGGCTTGCAATAGAAAAGGGACACAAAACCTTGTTTCTTCACCGTTAACTCAGACCAGCTGAATATCCAGACTCTCAATTTGGAATGCTTTCTCTCTCTCTCTCTCTCTCTCTCTCTCTCTCTCTCTCTCTCTCTCCACTCTCTCTCTCCCTTTCTCTCTCTCCCCCTTTCTCTCTCTCTCCCTTTCTCTCTCTCCCTTTCTCTCTCTCTCCCTTTCTCTCTCTCTCTCTCTCTCTCTCTCTCTCTCTCTCTCTCACACACACACACACATATTGCTTCCAAAAACTATAATAATTGAATTAATTCTTCCAGAATTTCATACATGAATACATGGTATTTTGGTTATAGTCACCACCTTACTCTTCCTGTTCATAGACCCACCACCACCTCCCTACCACATCCCTACCAACTCCCTACCGCCTCCCAACTATGGTTTTGTTTTATTTTTTTATAACTCACCAAGTCCTGGATGTAGAGTCATTCACAGCATGGCTAACCCATCCAAGGACACACCCTCAATGAAAACTGACTCTCCCTAACCCCAGAATCTATCAATTGTCAATAGCTTTCCAACTAGAAGTAGAGACTTTCTCTCTCCCCAGCCCCTGCTCTCTCTCTCTCTCTCTCTCTCTCTCTCTCTCTCTCTCTCACACACACACACACACACACACACACACACACACACACACACGCACATGCATGCACGCACTCACGCACACACTGGAACGCTGACTGGCTTGGTCTTGTCTAGGTCTTGTGCAGGTCCCACAGCTGTTGTGAGTTCATGGCCCCGTCATGTCCAGAAGACACTGTTTTAGCCCAGTCCTGCCCAACATCTTTACAGTCTTCCTGCCACCTCTTCTACCATTGCCCTGAGCCCAGGAGGGACAGAGGTGATACTGAGGCCCCATTTGTGGCTGAGCACTCCGCAGACATTTATTCTCTACACGTTGGCCCTTCGTGAGTTCCTGGGTTCTCCACCATCTCCTGCATGAAGAAACTTCTCTAAGCACGTGTGCTCGCCTCCACACGGAGGTCATCCACGTGTCACGGAGAAATGGCTGGCCCCGGCCGCCCTGGAACCACCATTACACTTAACTCTAGAGGTAGTGGAGTCAGTAACCCTTGTTTTCCTTTGGGAAGTGTCTGTTCAGATGTTTTTCATATTTTTATTAGGTTGTCTGCCTTTTAACCCTTGCTTTGTAGGAGATTTTTATGACTCCTGGAAGCCAGCCCTTTGCTGAGACCATATGTGTTGTGAATATTTCCTCGCAGTGTGTGGCTTCCTCTCTTCTTTCCTCAGTGAGAAATATTTTAATAAATCCCAGTTGCTTCTGTTAAAATATATGCATATACCACTGTTCCAAGTTCACAAAAATGTCTGCTGATATGTGTATGTGTGTGCACGCACATACACTGTCCCAAGTTCATAAAAATAGCCTCCTGACATGTGTGTGAGGTCTTTTACGCCTAGAGCTATGCTTCATCTTGACTTGTTTTTTATAAACTAAATGAAGTGTTATCTTCCATATGGCCAGCCAGTGGTTCCAACACTGATTTTAGTGGGTCTTCTCTTCTGACCTCCTCCATGGCTTCTGTGGAAAATCAAGCGACCATGTACTGGTGCATCTATTTCTGGATTCAGTCTCATTGGGATCTCGCTCTCAGCCAACACCACACTGTTTTGATTACTGTGGCTTTTATTGTCCATCAAAGAAAATAAAATTAAAACTCTAGAGAGAAATAAGAGCAAGTGGCTGAAAGACCCGTAACTCCAAATACAGCAAGGATGCCACAGTGAGACTCTAAAGCAGCAAGACGACTGTGAAGAAGCCATGGCTTCGTGCAAAGCGAAAGCTACACCCTTCCCATGACCCAGTAACTCTACACCGAGGTTAGAGGCACAAACACATGTTCACATATTAACACTTGTACCGTAATTATAGTACCGCTTCCTGGCAGTATGCCAGCCTGGAAACCATTGGCTGTTCCTCACCAGGTGACTGGAGATGCACCAGGTGGAAAATTTGTTCTGGAGAATTCTATCCAACAATAAAAAGAAACAAGCTGCGGCTAAGCACAAGGGCATGGGTGAGTCTCCAAAACATGACACCGAGTAAAAGGAAACAGATGCAAAGAGCACCTGCGGCATAGCGCCGTGTGTAGAATGTTCTAGAGAGAACAGTGTTAATCCATGATCAAAGGACTCTTATTAACAGTGGTTGTTTCCTGGGTGGACTGTTTAAGAGAAGGTGAGAGAACTCTCTCAGATGAGGAAATTTCCATATGTGAGTTATAGGTGTGTGCTTCTGTTCAACATGGGCCATACGCTGCACTGTGCCCCAGTTAAATGACTCCCTAAAAGTGGATGCCAAAGCCAGCTGCAGGAGGAGGAGGAGGGAGGGATGCAGTGGGCGTATGTGTAGAATGACTAGAATGAGGGGTGGGGAGAAGGTTCAGTCGGTAAGTGCTTGCTTCGCAGGCACTGAGGACTGGAATTCAGTCTTCAGCACCCATGGAAAAATACAGATGTGGTTGTATGCACCTGTGAGTTCAGCGCTGGCCTGCTGGTTAGGCAGGGGGAGGAGGACCCTGGGGCTTGCTGGCCACCTAGTCTAACTGAACTGAAGAACTCTAGTTTCTATAAGAGAAACTGTCTAGAAAGGCAAGATGAAGAGCAAATGAAGATTAACACCTGATATTGATCTTCGACCTCCCATGCACACACACACACACACACACACACACACACACACACGCATGCATATACACATACATTCATAAGTGCATACACACATCAAGAGAAGAAAGCAAAGACCATAGTCAGAAGATCATGACTTTATATGTTAACCTAAAAAGATGATAATTTAAAAAACATTTTCAAAAATAAGCCAAAGGCATTTTAAAGATTATTGCATTTATTTATTCACGTGGGATGGTGCACACGTGGAGGTCAGAAGACAACTTGCAGAAACCTGTTCTTCTCTCCCCCCCCCCCCACCGTGGGGATCGAACTCAGATCTGCAGGCTCCGCAGCGGACACCTTTAGCTGTTGAGCCATCATTCTGGCCCAAAAGTATTTTCTCTGCTTTGGGCTGTTGTATGGTCCTTGGATAAGCTAAGCTTCTATGACTCTCTGAGAAGAGGCTAAAGCCTGCTGGCCTCTTTAAGGCTACTTTAGTCATTGCTATGGTTAATGGTGTCCCTCCTTCCAAGTCACTGGTTACATTCCAAACTAGCATGTGGCCTCATATGGAAACAGGTCTATGGAGCTGTCACTATTAAAGAGATGGTAACTTTGCAGCCCAGCAGGTCCCAGAGTCCGATGCGATGAGTGTCTTTAGGAAGGAGGGAACATCTGAATACAGTGACCCACCAGGAGAAGGCCACGTGGAAACTGAAGCTCTGCTGTCACGAGGACAACTCTGGCTCAGATCCTTCATCTTTTGTCCCTAGTGAGGGCACAACCAGCCAGACACTCAGCTGTGTGCCGGCCGCCACTCTATTGTTGCGCTATTTTATGGCTAGCCTGGCAAACCAAACATGCTGATATGGTAGAGACGTGGGTCCTGGAGGGTCACTCGTCAGCCAGCAAAGCCAATCAATAACCTCCAGGCTCAGTGAGAGACTGTCTGTAAAAATAAAGTGGAAAGTACACCCTCATATGAATGTTCACCACACCCTGACGTACGCATGCAAAATTCATTGGATTGATCCAGTGCCCTGACTGAGTGACATGCAATGTCCCACAGAACTTTGCCACCCAAAGTCCATAAGGCAAATATGATTCCCATTTTGTAGAAAAGTAAGTAAAATTGCCATCAGACAGTATGACTCTCGGCAAGCCCAGCTCTTGATTATACCGACCATATGAGCTCTGCTCCGGGGTTCCTGAGGGCCACTCCCTGCTGTAACTATGGGTACGTTCCAAGTGGGAGGGAGGACAATTGGACAGTTGGAGTTCTGGGCACCTGACGATTCATCTGGCTCACCAACGGATGCCAAGCACAAAGAATTCAGCAGTCGCAGACCAATTGTCCCTGCCACCCTGGGGACAGGCCACCACACCTCCCACAGGCCCCTGGTTCCCTGAAAGTCATACAACCCTGAGGCACAGGGATCCTGAGAGGACCTGGTGTGAAAGCTTCCTGATGCCCAGCTCAGGCTCTGCTTCTCTGCTTCTCTGCTTGCAGTCACCTGAGCATCCTGCTCACCCTGTCCCAAGCCCCTGGAGATGCGAAGCAGCCTGTCTGCCCTAGGGTGGCCCCAGAGCAGGACTTGCAAAATAAAAAGACCATTTCATAATCTTCTCCAAAACAGGCTGAGCAGTGTGACCCTTTATTACCTATCGGCGGAAATGGGAAACTCAGAATCACTGCAGTAACTAGTGAGAACCCATTCTGATTAGAGATATACACCCTTTTTAACCGAGGTAATAACAGGGGAGCCGCCTGCGCCAGGCTGAGTAAAGAATGTGCAGATTAACGCTACAGCTAGATGACTTTTGAAGCCGAGCTTCTATTAAAGTCGCTGCCAAAAAGTCACTTTATCTTCCCTCCGATGCATTTCAGATTTTATCTACCCTTTTATTCTTTTTGTCCTTAATTTTAAATCCTTTTTATTATTATTTTTTCCCATGTAAGCACCAAGGGGGTTGTTGGGTACTCATTCTTTTAGAAGTGATTAGCCACAAGAGAGGTGTTCGCTTCATTTGGGTTGCATTTTATATCCAAACCACAATAAAAAAAAATGTATTCACAAAACTGACTTTGCCTGTGCCGTTCAGACATGGCAGTGGCCTTCCCTGTGCGTTTCAGCTCAGATGTCCAGTGGGTGAGCTCTCACTGGCACACAGATCGCATGGTGGTTGTTTAGGTCACATCTCCTCGTGTAACCCTAAATCATCTTTTATCTGTCTGTGAGAGAAAATACACAAATTACATTTAATTGTGCATTAATTCAGCCTTCCAGACCTCAAACTGACTGCAAATATGAAAAGAAAGTGATGCTTGCTTGGTCCAAGAAAGAACTTCAAGATTGCAAAGTCCTCTGACCTCGTTGTTGTCTCTCTGTGTCTTCCTAGATGAGCCCCTGGCCCAGGGCTGGAGGGAAGTGATTTATGGCCCAGAGGGAGCAGCAAAAAAAGATTGTGGTGGGCGCATGTGAAGACGCAGCTCTTCTCCTGTGTTCGAGAATGATTACCTCCTTTGGTATGACATGTCTGTCTCGTTTTAATGTACATGCAATGTTTTAAATTAATTTCCATTAGTAACAAGGCACAAAAGAGCACCCTACATGCCTTGTTGTTATTCAGTAAGAGACAGTGCATTGATTTCAATCTATTTTGCAAAGTGTGGCTGGGTGAAGGAGAATTCACATCAGATACTGTGACAGGATCTGCATCCAGGCAACCCACGCTTCTCTGCCCGTTCCTGCCGTGCTGAAAAGCTCCAACCCAGAGACAAATACGGGCAGAAACTTAATGCCACCATTCCAGCGGCAAGGCATCCGGCCCTTGCTCTAAGCCTCGACATCTTTCCCCGAACAGTGGGAAGGAAAACAAGAGGCACACAGTGAAGACCCTCTCTGCTGTTGGTCCTCCCCCATCAGCTTGGTACTGAGTAAAGTGGCATCTAGCAAGGGCAGGCTAGGGGTCTGCGACCGTTCACAATGTCTCCCCCCGCCCCCTTACCACTTCACCACGTTGACTCATCCCCTTTTGTTAAGGAACAAATGGAGGTTGGAGGAGACACTATCAGCTGCCCACACACTTGCAGACAGCAGGATCCACCCCATGATGCCCAGGGTGGGCCCTGGAGGATCAGAGGTATGGCCAGCCACAGAACCACTGCTGATGGACCCCAGGCACTTATGCCTGCTCTCCCTACACTTGGCCAAACTGTTATCCCGCTCCTCCTTGACACTTCTCAGAGGGCTGAAAACTGCTGAGTCCGAGAGAGTAGAGAAAATCCCCAAAGGGCAATAACACTAGTGCTTGCTATTCAGAAGCCCAACTCATTGAGCCTTCAGATAATCTATCCCTCACTCAGAAGGGCCTTCAGAGACTGTTCCTGGCCATGTGGGCAGCTGAGTCTACGCACTTCCTAAAAAATCAAACTGATGTCCAGGCCATCTCGGCCTGCCTGCCAGGCACCGGGTTGCCTCAGGGATGAGATTTGAGTTTTTAGTCTTGGAAAATGAAAGCCATGGGAAGAAGGGATGAGGGTTTGCTGAGGCAGGGAAAGAAAAAAAATTCAATATCGTATCTCACTCCTTATTCAGGCCAAATGAAAAGTCCTCATTATTAAATCACAAAGCAATTAAAAAATTAAAAATTTCATAAGACCCCACATAAAAGGAATACAAGTGTTTAATGATGGATTAGGATGTGGAAGCAGGAGGAGACGAAGAAGTGGAGGCAGGCCTGTCTCAGGGGGTTCCCTCTCCAGCGGCAATGGCAGTTTCTGCCTTCACCTCATGCCAGCCACGAGAACTAATAAATTCCGGGCTCCCCTGCCTAGAAGCCAAGGCCGATTAATATCTGCCCACCTTGTTACCTAATTCATTATGGAATAGCAGTTAATTTGATTTGATATTATTTTAATAAAATTCTGTAATATATTAGATTGTTTCAGGCTATCAAAATAATTTTCCAATTATTACAGTTACTCAAGCAGGTCCCTTTTTTCCCCCTTCATGAGCGGCAGTTGGTCTCATTCAGAATACATTAGTTTCTACAGCTTCATCGTGGCCAGAGGAGTGGGGATCCACGCATGGCTACCCAACAGCTACCGCCAAGAATGTGGGCCCACAGTTCACAGCCAAAGGTGCAGGCTCGTTTGAACCTGTGGTTCTCTGACCCTGTAACGATGCCCCTTCAACCCCTGGGTTACATTTTAAGAGAATGTCATAATCGATTTTTGTTTTTAAATAACTATTACTCAGTAGCAATTGAGTTCAGTACATTCAACCTTGGTAATGATTTGGGGGCTCAGCGATCCAGTTTGATTTTTAAAAATCTGAGTTTAAGCTCACTGTGATGGTGTCTAACTGACCCACAGCTCACGGGGTCTTAAAGCGGAGCCTTCCATCTTTCCAGACTTGTGTGGGAAGCCAGATCCAACACTGTCTATAACAGTAGAAAGGGCTGATGTGGAGTTGGTACAAAGACATGTGTTCTCTCTTTCCTATCAATCCCCCGTGGTGGTGAGGGCAGAGCAAGTGAACACCTTGTGGGGTGACAAGGAGCGCGAAGCCAGGGTCTAGGTTCTTGGTAAAGTGCTGGTTTCGGTGTGGTCGCAGTGGAGAAGAGGGCACTTCATTTTGGCCCTGGCCTGGAGACTCGGGTCCCGTTATCTTTACCATTTTATCATTGGTTCTCTGATCGGACCCCATTTGCAGGCACAGATATCTGGTGTGTCCCCTTTATTCACCCAGCAAACAGTCCCCCAAACTCTTTAGATTTGCCAGGACATCAGGCTATGGTGATAGAGCAGGGATTAGACTTCATCCCTCTTACACAATTTGCTTAACACTGTGCACTATCTCTAGCCAGCTCCACTACTGCGCACTTTAGATGCTTAGTGCATGCATGCGGTTGATTTGACTAACTGATTGGTTGCAGGGGTAGTATGTTTTAACCAGATGATGACATAAACAAAACTGAAATAGCCAAATGGCTATACTAGAATCTATAAAGGAAAAAAAAAACATGAGAAAGCTGATAGCAAGGGAACCTGCTCCAGGCAGTCTACAGAGAACCAGAGTATGAGCCAGGAGCTACCCTTCAAGGAACCAGAGGGCCTCAGCAGAGCCCAGCATGAGCTCTGTGGTAGGACTGGCAGAACATGTCAAGAGACAGCTGAAAGGGAGTTGCAAAAGAGCAGACAGGGAGAGGTGGGTAGAGGCGAGGTCCCTGTGGGCCTCCTAGATCCATGACCTTTTCCCTAGGAATCACATGTAGCCAAGAGGGGTAGAAAGTCAGTGTTTTGTCTACATACGGTTTTTCTCACCGTGTGGTCACAATCAAGCAGGGGTTGGATGACTATAGAGAGGTCAGGCTGAGTGCTCAGTAAGGGACTCCAGCTGGGAATTTAATGATGTTGGAAGACTCTGAAGCCTGGGGCATCACCCGTGTCCATGAAGCAGGCGGTATCAAGGACTCTGTGCAGCCGGGCTAGGCACGGAAAGATCCCATCCCCTCCTGAAGGTAAGGTGCAGAACCTGCTGAGCAGGCACTTGGCCCTCCCTAACTTCCCTGTTAGTGCCTCTCCGCCCTTGGAAGAGAGGGTGGATATGACTCCTAGCGGGAGTTAAAAGACTGCTGACCACTCTCGATTGCCTACCACAAGTGCCTTTTGGGTCGGGGGGGGGGGGGGACTCAGGAGTGGCTAGCCCATGACTGAAAAGCAACAGGGGTCTCGGAGACCCAGGCTCAAAGGAATCGGCTTGGAATTCTATGACACTCCCTGGTATTCGTCCCTCAATCTCTGGGTCCATCCCTGAAGGGAAGAGAGCTGAGGATAATGGGCATTTGAGAGTTCTGCGTATAGGTCACAGGAGCCAGAATCATATAGATTTGGGGGTATCAGGGACTAGAGCCTGCAGGTGTCAGGGACAAGAGCCTGCAGGTGTCAGGGACAAGAGCCTGCAGGTGTCAGGGACTAGAGCCTGCAGGTGTCAGGGACAAGAGCCTGCAGGTGTCAGGGATTAGAGCCTGCAGGAGTCAGGGGCTGCTGGGTCCCTGAGACTTGCTGAGTCAATTCACAGCAGTGTTGGTATCAGATGGGGGTCACTGGGCTATGCTGTCAGAGTGAGCACTGAACTCAGGCTCCGGTAGCCAAGCCGGGTAGGAGGCATTCGGGTCAGGAAAAGTGCATCTTCTCCTCTCTGAGAAACATCTTTAGCTAAGTATCCGCTATGTGCCAGCTCCCATCCACAGCCAGAGACCTAAAGATGTGAACATACTGTGAACTTGGGACTATGGAATCTTTGCAGGACTGGCTGGGAGAATGGGAGAGGCAAGGTGTCAAGGAAACAGGGTGGTGCTTGCCCAGGAACACCTCCGAGGTAATGGGAAGGACTTACACAGGTGACAACCTGACAGGACAGCACATCAGAGAACCAGCAGCAGAGACAACAAGCAGTTATATAGTACCTTCTGAAAGAAAGACTTCCCTGGGTATTAAGGGCAGTTAGAGCAGAAGGCAGACTGCTGGCCGAGAGGAAGGTCTGCCGCAGCACCCTGACATGTAGTCCCTCAGTTTTGCAGAGCATGGCCAACGAACAGAAGAGGCTTGCCTTGGGAGATGGCTAGACATGGCCTGAGCAAGGGATAGAGTCTAAGGTGTGAGTCACAACACTGCTGTCCTATAGAAACTACAGGGGCACAAAGCAGGGGAGGGTTGAGAAGCCTAGAAGCTACCATAGCATTCAGGCAGGGTGAGTGAGTTGCCATGGAAATAAGGGTGTGTCTCAGAGAGACAGTACTGGGTTAGGTCTGCTTTAATGGTGTGTTTGGACAGCTTCCCATGACCTGTGCTGTACCCAACAAGTCGAGGCCCCTGAAGACACTTCCAGAAAGTTGGGCAATGATAAAGTCCTAAGGGCTCTTCTAGACTCTCATTTCCACCCCCAGCCTGTATCCCAGAAGCTTCCCTGGCACCACCCTTAGGTCTTGTTGCTTATCTTCTTTAAGAGACCCTAGGAGGCCAGACAGTGGTAGCGCATGCCTTTAATCCCAGCACTCGGGAGGCAGAGGCAGGAGGATCTCTGTGAGCTTGAGGCCAGCCTGGTCTACAAGAGCTAGTTCCAGGTCAGGCTCCAAAGCTAAGCAAAACCCTGTCTCAAAAAACCAAAAAAAAAAAAATTGAAAAGGAAGAGAGAGAGAGAGAGAGAGAGAGCGCCTAGGAAAGGGCCTCACAGCTAGTTGTGTGTTTGTAAGGACCCATGTGGATGGCTGCTTCATCTGGCCTCTATTTGCCCTAAGGTGAAGATAGAACATCATGAGAATATGCACCTGTTCCCATGGTTAACTTGAGAGGTCATGTGGAACACATGGAACCACGTGATACTGCATTTGCTAAATCCCGTCTGTGGTACATTTATGGTGGAGAGAGGGCTCAGTGTGAAAAGAAAACACCCTGAGTGTTTGGTGCTCATTCTCCCATGCCCTAGACCACAGCCTGCAGTCACTGAGGACAGCCTTCAGAGCAAAAGTGCCTTTACCCAAAGCAAGTTCCCATTTTTCATGGGGACTCAATGTGACTGAGTGTCCCCTGTAAAGATACATGTCCATCCTGGACTTGTGATTGTACAGGAAAAAGGTTCACAAGTAAAACTGACCTAACTAACCTCAAGAAGAAGTCGTCTTGAATTATCTGGGTAGGCCCTCAGACAACAACAAGTGTAGCTTTAAGAGCAGGGAAGAGGATTCTTTGATATGCATGAGGCAGCAGAAGCAGCCACCAAGAGATGCTGCCACAAGCCACAGGGCACTTGCAGCCACCAACACTGGCTGGGGTGCACAGCTCCTCCATGCCGCGTTCCCACGGAGCACACCCTTCACCTTGATCTCAGGCTCCTGGCTGCCAAGGCTGTGAAAGAATAGATTCGAGTTGTTCTCAGCCATCTGTCTGTGATACTTTGTTCCAGTGGCCCTAGGAATAAACCCACCTACAAGTGTGAATAGACAATTTTTAGATCAGATAGCAAAAAAAAAGCAAACCATAAAAAATAAAAGTAATGTTTTTAAATAAACATTGACTCATTTATATATATACCTGTCTGGGAGAAAGACTTAGGGGATATATACAGACATAACTCAAGAATTTTATTTAAACAATATTAGTACTAGTTCATGTTAACAGAAATCCGAGTTGGTCCATAACATGACGAAGCGGTGCGATGTGCTTGAGACCTGACCTCCTACTCAGAAGGATCCTGTGAAGGTTGCCAGCTGTCATATGAGGAAACTGAGGCTCAGACAAGCATTGTTTTCAAAAACTTCGGGTGAGGAGCAACCCGTTTACTATGGTGGCCATAGTCCACTTCCCCACTCTCAGGCTTGGTGGCCACAAATGTCTCATTTCTGGCTGACAGAGGGTCTGAGTGGGGCAGGCGGTGACACCGAGGAGATGGGCAGCCAGCCAAAGTGAGAAAGCCCAGGCCGCACACGGAAGCTGGGCGGTTGCTTTTCTGTCTCGTCCTTATGAGACTGAAGGTCGCTGTTTCAAAGATCCTTTACTACTGACTCTGCTAACCTCATGCAGAGCCCTGAAATTGCTGCAAGATGGTTATAAAGTCTTTGTGGATGGCTTTTCTACTCAGTGGTAAAACTGGAAGGCCTTATCGCTCTTTTATAACTTTCCATATAAGTTTTATGAATCCAAACAGCCAGCATCAAAGAGTCCAGGCTGCTATTGCCCCTGTGATCCAAACCAAGTGACAGAACCAAGCGGCTGAACACATGTGATCTACTCAGACAACTTGGCCAGAACAGAGCCGGCAGTAGAGGGACACAGGAGGAGGCTCAAATGTAATCATCACTCTTGGTTCCTGAAGACAGCCATAAAGAAAGAAGCAATAAAATATGGGTTCACCCCCCCCCCAACATGCCAGTCGCATACAAAAAGGTTAACCAGGAGAGCTAGAATCAGACTTCAGGGGCAGGGTGGGCTCGATTGAGACCATCCCTGGTAGGCACCACCCTGCCGAGGCTACCGGTCTAAGGCTCCAGACAGCTCCAGCACTCTTGAGACACACTGCAGGAGGTAGAAAGGGAGCATTCTGTTTGATAAATGTATCAGTGTTGCTCCAAAGAAACCTGTGGGCCCACAAGCTGTGTGACAATGACAGGCTCATCATCTGCCATCTCAGTTCAAGGAGACAGTCGGAGCACTGTGCCGAGTAGTTTGAGGATTAGAAAGTCCGTAGGAAGGAAGTGGTGTTCCAAACCTTATCTGTTGTGTTGGGATCTGGGAAGGAGTGGACGATCAACTCTGCAGCTCAAAGCAGTCATGATGTCAGTCAGAGCTGCCCAGGTCAGTAAGCACCAAGTATGGCCAGAAGAATTTCTTTCACCTTCCTCAGCCTTGGTTGGGATGACATCCACCCAGAGTGGCAGTGGCCTTAAAGTCACTTGATGCGCAAGCCTTTGCATCTCACGCCAGATCCTCACAGGGGAGGGGAGGGGATCACTACACCCCCGATCCAGGGAACATCACATGCTGAAGAAGGTCAGGGCTGGTGAAGAACCTACAAATCAGGTCACATGTTGCTGGTAGCCACTAGAAGCTGGAGAGCCACACACTAGAGTTTCCTTCAGAACTTCTAGAGAAAAACAATCTGGCTGACCCCCTGACTTCAAGTTTCTCACAGTGTGTGTCAATTGTTGCTTCTGTCCTGGAACACTGGCTGACCACCTGAGCACAACTTGTAGAACTTAAGAGTTCCTCTGGGGAACAGATGGTCACAGGGCAAGATGTGACGGCAGGGTGCCAATCTTTATGAGAGGATGGTGGGGGGGGGGTGACATTGTCACCTCAATCCCACAGCCCCTCCCAAACACATGTGAGTCCATTCACACTAGACATATCTTCCTATAGCCTCTGATGTCAGATGAGTTCTCTAGAAGAAGCCAAAGCAATGTGACAAAGGCATTAAGACATGGATCAAGACATAACGAGGTTACACAGTGAGGGCAGAGTTGGGATACAACCTGATTGCTTCTAATCAGAAATTGGGTGTTTCTGTCTTCTTTTTCTTTGTTATTTTGTCTTGAGTTGAGGGGAGGTTGGGTCAACTCTGTCTTTCTTGGTACTGTGATCAAGTACTTGGGAGAAAAACTTATAGGAGAAAAAATTAAATTGGCAAGAGGCCAGAGTTTGGTCCTATGGTCCCCATAGAAACTTCTGGAGCCAACCAGTTAAATACAGAGCTCATCGCTTACTGGATGGAGAGTGTGAGACTTGGAGAATCCAGTGGTGGCCCCAGAAGGGCTTGCTTCTTTGTTGGGTGGCACATGGTGAGCATCTGTGTGTCCTATGTGTTCTGGTCACATCTGACTCCAGCCAGCAGGGCCACAGTTCAGTGTATTCTGGTGAAGTTAAATATCTCTCTGCTTCCCAATGCCCCCAGGTCTTCCTCAGTGATGCTGCAACCTACTTGTCCTCCAGAGCAGCAAGGGTGTCCACTGCCAAGGGAAAGGGACAGCTTTATTAGGAAGCCTAGAGTTACTGAATGGTGAGCCAGCATCCCTGAGGCGCATTCTGCCTGGTCTTCCAGAAGAAGGTCTAAGAAATGTACACCAGTTGCCCGTAGTAGTGAATATCTCAATCCCACACCATCATAGGCCCCTCCATCCCATCTCCACTTTGTGATCACTGCATCACTACAGTTTGTTTCAGAGAAGACTCTGAGGAGACGAGGTCATGAAAGAGATTATTGCCATTACCTTGAGGACATCTCCAGATGTGCTGAGGACAGTCCCATTATTCCAACCCAACACAGAAGATGAGCACAGGAATCTGAGAGACTTGGTATTTAACTTTCGACTCTGGATCAACATTTCCTACCTGTGGACAGCCCCAAGCCAGTTAACATCTGACCCTGGCTTAGTTTCCTCATCTGGAAACTAAAGGTTGAAAGAGCCATCTTGCAAACTTGCTGTGGGATGAAATCAAAACATTATTTTTCTTGTTGAGCCATGATCTGAGGCTCAACAAGATAGTCAACTATAGGTTGGCCTGGCACTTGCTGTGTAATCCAAGCTGGCCTTGAAATCATAGTGATCCACTTGCCTCAGCCTTCAAGGTCGTGGGAGTACAGGAATGTACCAACCATACCCAGCTAAGAAAGTGCTTTTGAAAGACGTATGATAAGACCTTCATGCTAACACAAAGCTGGAAGAATGGGAGACACGGGAGAAAGCCACTGAGACTGTAGACTAACCACAATCCTGCACATTGCTAACAACCATTCTTATACAGCTTGACAGTTTCTTACAAAGTTGACATCCGCTTACACCTGAAATAGCATTTCATTCCTAGAAATGTACCTAAACAATGACAAAAACATGCCCTCAAAAAATAAAATAAAACCAAAAAGAAGAACAAAAAAAGGAAGGAAGGAAGGACTGAGTATAAAAGCTTAGAGCAGATCTTATCATAATCACTGACAGATGGAAAATCTGTGGTATGTCCATACAATGGAATACTACTTGGCCACCAAAGGGAATGAAGCATTGATCGGTAATGGATGGATCTCAACAGCATTCTAGTAGGAGAAAAAAATGTGGCAGTCAAAGCTACCTACTGTGTGACTCCAGCACAAAGGGCATGTACACAGAGAGCATTTAACAACTTCTGAGATCCACAAGTTCTAAATTTAAAGCCCACCTGGACCTCACTTACCTGTGTGACCTGAGGCAGTTCACTCAACTTTTCCATGACTCAGTTTCCTTGTCTGTAAAGGAACCACGTGGCATTCTCCAGTCAGCCTCCCAGACAAAGAATGACTCTGCTTGCTGCAACTACGATTATTGTTATCATTGTGACTGCATTTACTTCCGAGAGCCCTGGACAGAGTCAGGACACTTGGAAACACTGGCTCTTCTTTCACAATTTCATACATGGATTTAACATATCTTGATCTATTCACCAGCTACCTTCTCTCTTCCCCCTTCTTCCTCCTAACAAGTCCCACTTCCATGTCTTTCATGTGGACATGTGACCCTCAGCTTAACTAGTGTCACCTGCATGAGTATGGGCGAGGGGCTATTGCTTCAACAAGGTCAACGTACCTGTGTCTACACCACTGGGAAATATGTCTCCCTCTTCCCCAGCCTCCGTTAATTGCAATAACTCCTGGGGAGGGGAGAGCCTTGCAGGCCCCTTCCCCATCTATGTTGAAATGTTGATGGATCAAATCTCTGCAGATCTTATGCAGATGGAGCTCCAGGGACATCTTGAGTGCAACACTTCCAACACTCATCCACAACTCCTGGCTTTCACATTCTTTCCCCTCTTTCTCTTCTCTGATATTCCTGAGCCTCGAGGGGAGGAAGTTGCTAAAGATGTCCTGTGTATGGCTGAGCCCTCAACAGTCACTTATTCTCAACACTTTGACCCATTTTGAGTCTGTACTCACTGCTGCTGCCCAATGCAAGAAGAGGCTTCTCTTCCAAAGGCTAAGGCTACCTCAGATCTATGTGTATAAACAGAAGTGTTTCATGTCTAGCTAGCTAAACATCAGTGATGGATGTCCTGCCTGGGCCTGTAACCATGGGATCCAGATGCCATGCAGTGTGTTCACAGTGATCATAACATGATTTGGGGTCAGGGTTAAGCCCACTCTTGTCTGTGCATATTTGACAACCTTACATCCCTGAGCAATTAGCCCCTCCTCTACCTTGATCTTAAGCTTAAGATCCCTTGGATCCAGCAGAGTCCACCAGCACATGCATGAACCACTTATGAGGGGTGAGACTCTGGCCACTGAAGGGTCATGACCCTAGCAACTGCTGCCACTGCTGCTGTCTTCATTTCACAATGGCTAAGAACTGGTCAGAGTTGGAGCCTCACATGTACGGTCCTGTGTGTAACCCCTGACCTCTCTGCCTAGCTAGGCCTCAAATGCCATGGTGCCTTTGGTCCAGCTGTGAGCCAGCAAGGCAAGTAGTTACAAAGTCCTGGCACTGTGAGGCTCTAGACCCAAGCAGCTTCACAGTAACAGCCTACCTGCTTCCTCAACCTATGCCCAGATCCTAAATCCTCTTCCTCCCAGGAAATCTAGGGCATCTATACTGCTGACCACATCCAAAAGCATCAAGAAGAAACATCTGGAGAGCTATTCATGGTTTTATAAGTAAGATCATGGTACATGTGCCAAGAACATACAAAGTCATATCCATTGCTGAAAGGTAGAAATGCCATGTCATCTGTCACCTTACCTAGTGACAGTCACCACAGTTCAGAGCCAAGTACATGACTCTCTTAGTATAATGATGGACCCTCAAGCATGAGGACCTGAGTTCAATCCCCAGGACCTAGGCAGAGGCCAGGAGCTATGTTGCCTACCTGTAGCCCCAGGGTTGGGGAGGTAGAGACAGGAGGATCCCTGATGCTCTATGACCAGTCAGAGATACTCTGGGACTGGCTGGCCAGCCCACCTAGGCTACTTGGAGAATTTCAGGCCAGGTAGAAATCATGTAACAAAGGACACAGTAGACAGTACCTGAGGAACAACACTGGAGCTTGACCTCTGACCTCCACACGCAGGTGCATGCACACCTACACATAAGTGTACCTATACACACAAATTCTTACAAAAGTAAGGTCTGGCACCTGAATATCCAAATGGAAAACAGCCCGGAAGTTCCCAAGTCCCATTCCCCACTCTCCAGAAGGTGACAGAGGGACTCAGCCTCTTCACAGGTACGTTGTATTCGATTTCTGACACGGCTTCTCCACTGAGAAGGTGCTGGGCTCTGCTTCTCACAACAGCCAGAGTAAGTTCAGAGGAGTGGGAGACTTGCCCAGGGTCACCCGGCTTGCAAGAGTCAGATGCTGGAAGAGACCCAGGCCCTGTGACTTTGCATCTAGTGCTTTGCCATATCACAGCAGGGCCTCCCACGTAGAAAGGGCTGTGGCGTCAAGGGGGAGGCCTGAAACCACCGAGGGTCCGATGTCACCTCACTGCCAACAGTGGTCAGCTGGGGCTCACATGTCCTCCATCTGCTCCGCAGCAGTTCCCCAGAATCCCCGGCACTCACAGAGTGTAGGGAAATGTTCTCAAGGCACACACATGCTCGTACACACTAACAGAGGCCAGATCTGAGCACAGCGCCACAAGCCACAGCTGCCTGGGGACGGCCCAGTAAGCATCAGCTCTGGGCCACCAAGGGGCTTTTGTTTCATATTAAGCCAATCTGGTCTAGATCAGAGATAAGTGGGAATACTTTCTTCAGATGGAAAAGCAAAATCTTTGAACAGAGTCTCCCTGTCAGCAGGCAGGAGGGGCCCGGGGGCCCTGGGGATCTGAGGCCACACCATGTGTAGACACTCTGCCCACAGCAGGGAAAAGGAAAATATCAGAGAGGAAAATCAAGAGTCTCTGTGGTGACCACCATCCTCAAGAATACCCTCTTCCCAGGGACAATCCTGGGACATCCTTGGCCTTCAGGGTGTGCAAAAGGATAAGGATACAGTCCTACTGAAGAAATCCCAGGCTGGTGGAACAGAAGGGCAGAGAGATGGGGGATCACACAACCCTTGGGGTCTGGGATAAACACTCCACATACTTGTGTCTTCCCAAATGTGCTGTCCTATTAAAAGGCTTTATCACCCACCCAGGTGACCAAGTGGACAAGGACACCTTCTGTCTGTATCTTCACTTTCAAGCCAGAAGAAGCTACCCAGGCCAAATCCAAGAATATATTTTTTGTTTGTTTGGGTTTTTTGTTTTGTTTTCTTTTGTTTTTCTCTCATACATTACGTCTTGACTGCAGTTTCCCTTCCCTTCATTCATCCCAGTCCCCTGCACCTCCCCTCTCCCCCAGATCCACTTTTCTTCTGTTTCTCTTCAAAAAAGAGAACAGCCCCCACTCCAGGGATAACATCCAAACATGCCATAACAAGTTAAACAAGACTGGGCACATCCCTCCCTCATAGCAAGACTGGACAAGGCGACCCAGTAGGAGGAAAAGGGTCCCAAGAGCAGGCAAAAGAGTCAGAGACACCTTGCACTCACACTATTAGGAGTCCCACAGGAACACCAAGCTACACAGCCATAACGTATATGCAGAGGACTTAGCTCAGGTTCATACAGGGTCTTTGTCACTTCAGTCTTTGTGCCCCTATGAGTCCTATAATCTGTGGGCCTTGTACTGCTGGTATCATCAACCCCTCTGGTTCCTACAGTTCTCCCTTCCCTTCTTCTGCAGGGTTCCCCTGATTCTGCCTAGTGGTTGGCTATGGGTATTTTGCATCTGCTCCCATGAATTGCTAAATGATACTCTCTGATGACAACTGGTCTAGGTACCAACCCATGAGTATAGCAGAAAATCATTGGGGATCATTCTATCTATCTATCTATCTATCTATCTATCTAGTTGTTTATTTATTGGCCAATTGTGTTTGTTTCTTCCTAGGTCTCTGGCTGTCCAGCCTCTGATTCCTGGACAAACAGGCAGTGTCAAGCATGGGCTCCCTCTTGTGGCATGGGCCTAATTGGACCAGTCATTGGTTGACCACTCCTACAAGATCTGCACCACCATTACTCCACTTTTGCAGGAAGGACAGGTTATTGGTCAAAGGTTTGGTAGCTGGGTTGTTGTCCCAGTCCCACCACAGGAAGTCTTGTCTGACTACAGAAGATGGTTGGCTCAGGTCCCATATCTCCCATGATAGGAGTCTTCATCATGGTCAACTGAGGACATTCCGGGGAGTTTTCACTGCACTAGAACTCCTTCTCCCAAATGCTTGCTAATTCAGTTGTCTATCTAGTACTCTCTCCCTCCACCATCACCCCTGCATCCTGTTTCCATCCCTCACCCAAGTCCACATACAAAACCCATTCTATTTCCCCTTCCGTGAACCCTCCTTGTTAATGCTGCGACCCCTAGACCGAGCTTTTTCTCACCTGAGTCAAGCCATGGTTTCCTCTTTGGCCTCCTTGCTCTCTTGTACATCCTTCCCTCTGACAGTGTCCCTGAGACTCAAGTTGCAACTTCAGTGGCTCTCTACTACTCTTTGAATGCAATCCACATTGCCTGGTATGCGTGATCTGGCCCCTGCTCTTCCTGTTCAGCTTTGTGAGGAAGAGACTTCTTTGCTCATACACCTCACCTCTGCCCACTGTTCACCTGCAGCTCTGGTTGAGGTGTGGAGCTTCTAGATGTCAACCACACCCATGAAACTTTGCCCTGTGCCACAGCAGGTCTATGGCTGGATCTCCAAGAAGGATGGAAGCCAGGACCAGAACAGAGAACAAAGTGATCGTGAGGAGACAAGGATATGATTATTATGGCACTTTTTGGGGGAAATGTGACTTATTAAACTTAATAAGACCCTGTCTTACAGTAAAAAATATAAAATGAGCCAGAGATGTGGCTCAATGGCAGAGTGCCTGTAGGGCATGTCCAAGGCCCTAGGTTTAACCCCCAGTATCCAGTGTGAGTGTGTACATGCATGCAAGCACACGTATGTGTTAACCAATTTGGGGCCTCTGAAGTTGACTGTTAGCTAGGCAGCATAGAGGCTGTATACAGCAGGAATTGCAGGGGACTGTGTTTAAGAGGAAAGCTTCTAGAATGTGATATTTCAAGTGAGTACTTCTGTTGAGGCCTGTTCTATGTCTCCCTGGTCCTTGATTGACACTTGCACCTCTGTGGGTGCTATAGCAGTTTCCATCACCCTGTCAAGAGAAGAAGAGGGAAATAGGCCTGTTCCTGCCATAACTCAGGAAGCAGACATTGCTCACTGCTTGCCTTGGTCATACAGACCACTTGAGAAGTGGTTCTGCCCCATGCTGTTGTGAGATGGAGAGGGCTGGCTGACCAAACCACACTCAGCTGGGCACAACTATCTGTGGACCAGCCCTGTGGGCAGATAGACCAGTCCTCTGTGGGATGGTCAAAGCTGACTGCCTAGCAAGCATGCACACCCCTGGGCAGCCTGGGCAACCGCAGGCTGCAGGGCAAGCTGGCTGTAGGCATGCAGTTGCCAAGGACAATGGCCACAAAAGGAAGAGACTGAGGCTCTGGCCTCCCCAGTCAGTAACACCACAACACACATCCCTGGAGACACTGAGCCACAGGGTGGCCCTGTTCTGTTTACCACTGCAGGGGACAGAGAGCTCAGTACTCAGCCTCTTCCTTCCTCTCTTAAAAGACAGAAGATTCTGGAAGGGAGAAAGGCTAAGTCAATGAACAGGGTGAACATGTGGCTCTGTAGGAGCCACAGAAAGACAGAGGGTCCCACAGTCTCTCGAATGCCTCTGCCTCAGAGACTCCCTCCTGATGTATGGAGAGCTACGCAGTGAAGGTGGTCAGAAGCCCTGGCAGGGAGGTGGGTTGGCCAGACTGCAGCAGAGATGGGCATGGTAAAGAGAGGTATCCTAGCTAAAGTTTCTATTGCTGAGATAAAACACTGTGACCAAAGAGCAAGTCGGGGAGGAAAGCGTTTACTTGACTTACACTTCCACACTGTAGTCCATCACTGAAGGAAGTCAGGACAGGAACTCAGACTAGACAGGAACCTGGAAGCAGGAGCTGATACAGAAGCCATGGAGGAGTGCTGCTTACTGACTTGCTCCCCATGGCTTGCTCAACCTGTTTTTTTTTTTATAGCACCCAGAACCACCAGCACAGAGGTGACCTCATCCACAATGGGCTGGGCTCTCCCCCATTGTTGACTGAGGTTTCTGTCCCACACAGTCCTACAGCCATTCAGTCCTAAAGAAATAAACAGAGGTCTACATTAATCATAAATTGGTTAGTCTATTAGCGCAGCCTTCTTATTAACTCTTACATCCTACATTAATCCATAATTCGTGTCTGTGTCAGCCATGTAGCTGGGTACCTTTTATCAGAGAAGCATTCTCATCTTGCTTCCTCTGAGTCTGGGTGACAACTGCAGACTGACCCTTTCCTCTTCCCAGAATTCTCCTGTTCTTGTTGCCCTGTCTCTACTTCCTGCCTGGTCGCCCCACCTATACTTCCTGCCCAGCTACTGGCCAATCAGCATTTTATTAAAACAATACAAGGGACAGGATACAAGACCACTGTCCCACAGCACCTCATCAATCACTAATTAAAGAAACACCCTATAGGCTTCCCTACAGCCTGATCTTAAAGAGTCAATTTCTTAATAGATTTCCCTCCTCTCAGATGACTTTAGCTTGTGTCAAGCTTGTGACATAAGACTACCCAGCACAGTAGGCCTGGCCCTGAGGGAGAAAAGAGCAGGGCAGAAGGTGAATGGTGTCATGGAAGTGAGGACTCACACCCTGAGCGGCAAGGAGTCTGGGCCCAAATGGATCACTGAGGCACACAAACTGACAATGTTTCCTCCTCTTGCCACAGATCAGTAAGTCAGTCTCCACTCTAAGCAGAGGTGTGAGACTCTCAGGCAAATGTCATTCACCACTCCACAGATGTTGGCTCACCCAGGAGGCTGCACAGGCTGGAAGATGCACAGGTGACCAGGAATTGATGTTGCTAGGTGGCCAGATTTCAAGTGACCACTTCATGACTGAATACTTCTTTGGGCCTCTCTGTGTCTCCTCTATTAAATCGTCCTGAAATCATAAGCCACAGCAAATCATCTCTCTTTCCATGTGTCTGCCTCAGGTACTTATAAAATACTGACTGTCACAAGTAGGGGTCTAGGTTGTGGCAGGAGCTTGGAAAAGCTTGAGTGGACATCTTACTGGCCACTCTCTGCATCTCAGATGAACATCGGATGAACATCTCAATGAACAAACACGCCCATGTCTACTGTCTGAGTAGACAAAATCCCTCCCACTGACATCATAAAACAAGTGTTTATGAGATAGGGTTACTAAGATCAATAAAATAAAAGAAACACCTAATTCTGTCTTTTTTCAGATCAGTACAGAGCATTCTGCCACAGTCCCAGTGATAGAAGGGATCAGGGACCCTCACTAAACACAGTCACAACATGAGCGGTTTCTTTGCACAATGACTTCATATGCTTGTGATTCAAAAATCTCTGGGCCCCAAGTAACCCTTACTGGATTTTCATTTTAATTAAAGAGAAGCATTTGGAATGTATCATGCCTCTGAACGGACAGCATCTACTACTAGACTAAGAGCTTGTCTAGAATGCACAGAGCCCAGTGTTCCTTCCCCAGGATGATACACGTGGTGACATACACCTGTAATCCCAGCACTGTGGGATTAGAGGGAGGAGGATCGGAAGTTCAAGGTCATCCTCAGCTGCATAGAAAATTTGAGGCTGTCCCAGGCTAAATGAGATCCATCTTGAAAGTAAATTGCACAAAATAAAGTAACTGAGCAAGCCATCCTCTCTCACTTTTCCAGAAGAAACTAAAGACAACACAGAGAAGAAAGCTCCTGCTCTCTCAAGACCATTTGGAAACAGATTGCTGGTCTACACAATGCTGCTTTCAAGCATCAAAGTTTTTCCCATGAAAGGGAAATCAGGACCCTGTATCCCATGAAGCAGACAGGCCAGTGAGCAGGGAGGGCCGCCCTCTGCCACCTCCGTGCAGGTAAGGAAGAGAGAAGTTGTCAGAATCTGCCTTGAACTGGGTAAGTGATCCTAGGGCAAGCAGCACCTGTGTGTTTAGAGGAGCCCCGCCCTTTCTGAACTGATGGCACAGCATTATGGAGTGTGTTTCCCAGGGAGGAACATCCAGAAGTCTATGCTGGGTACAATGGTTTAAACCAAAGCCAAAAGCCATCTAGGCCAGTGGGGAGCAGGCAGACCATGCTTTCCATGGTGGCTGTGGGAAGCCTTGCTGAAGAACCTAAAGAGAACTAAGATCACAGCCTGTAGCTGCCATCCAGCAGGTGTGTTTCACACTCTCCACTGAGGTCCCAATGGGTATTGGTATTTGAAGTGCTGGATTCGACGGTGTCTTGCTCTTATATTTAACATGGGCTGAGGAAACTTCCAAATCACAAGAGAACTGGCCTCCTTGCCCATTT